>NC_089219.1:132635732-132945482 GCF_963924675.1 Phocoena phocoena | reverse complement strand
TGCAGGCACCACACACGCTGCCCGGGACCCTGGGAAAACAATGGGCAGGGGTGGAGATGGGGAGAAATAGATCAGAGGAACTGGGTTAATGAAATTCACAAGACCTTTGGGGCATGGGAGTGGCAATGGGGAGTGAGGCCTTAGTGGGTAACTGAGAACACAACTATTTCTCAACTCATTTCCTTCTTGTATAGACCTCATCTTTGCAAAATTCATAGTGACATGAAAATCTCAAGGTTATGAAGCAGAAGAATTTAACTAAGTCATAAAGGAGGCCTGTGGAGATGAAAGAGGCCTTCTATCCAGTCAACACAAAATAATTACCATCTGAATCTTTCAACATAAAATGACTTATACACTGACTCTCAATAAGTCATCCAAAGCCTCCTTGCATTCCCCCCAACTGAAACAGACAACAATTTTCACAGTAAACATATTAGTTATATGTGGTCTTATGTTTTAACTCTCTACTTTTAATCACACACATACAATAAAAGTCATATGAAATGTAACACTCCTTGGTCCTCCATTGACTGAGTTGCTTACCATGATTCAGTGTCCTTCAGAGGATAGCTCCAGCCTTACCTACTTCAGTCCCTTCATGAATTTCATTTATGTTCCCATCACAATAACTAATCACCATATCACAAAATACATCATACCCCTCACATAGCTCCATGAGACCTGCTGTTCTCTCTCTAGCTAAATAGGCTTCTAAGCTTCTCTGTTTAGCAAGCCCCTACTCATCCTTCAAGACCCATGCAAATGTAACCTTTGCAGTGGCACTTAGCCTGACTCCTCTGGATGGCCAGCACTCTCTCTTCTGGGCACCCACTGTACATTCTGGCTCCCATTGTAGGGCACTGATCTGTGGTGTTGAGAATCCCCATCCCCATTCCTCCTCCTTTGCCTGTGAGCAGATCCAGACCAAGCTCGATTTTTCTATTCCCAGCAGTTAGGACACAGACTGGCCTTAGCAGTCCCTCTGTGAGAGCTTGTTCTATGCACATCCTTGAGACTATTAATACACCTATGAAGAGCTCTTCAAGCACCGTATCTTGAAGAGGTAATGACAACAATAGCTGAATAACAAGGGGAAATCACTTGACGGGGCCTGTCTCTGATACTTAGAATCTTTTTTTAAAATTTATTGAAGTATAGTTGCTGTACAATATTATAAAAGTCATATGTATACAATTCATTTTTAAGGTTATACTCCATTTACAGCTATTATGAGATATTGGCTATATTCCCTGTGATGTACAATATATCCTTGTAGCTTATTTTACACTTAATAGGTTGTGGAAGCCCAACTGTGAATGATCCATCTGCAAACGGAGGCATCAAATCAAGGTCTCTCAACAAGTAGAGGGAGAAAAGTAAAATCTTGCAATATAATGGAAAAACAGTATAGTTAAATAAGGGTAATAAGTATGCTACCAGCTCCCATTTATTAAGCACCGTATATACCTGGCATTGTTCCACTAGGTGCTTTTCATAAATTATTTCTAATCCCTGTAAGAACCCTGTTTACAAACGAGGACACTCAGGCTCAGAGGGATGAAGTAAATTGCCTAAAGTCACAACTAGTTTCTTAATTCCTCTGAGCAAGTTCCCAAACACCATCAAGTGTCCAGTACTTTGGCAACCAAAAGGTGTCGTTAACTCCAAACCCCGACTGCAGTCAGCGCTCACTTCTGTTGCGGACGCAACTCCAAACCACATTTCCCTGATGCACTTGGCTCTTCCGGGGCCGCTGCTTAGTGCGTGGTTGGGCTCCTCTCTGACATAAGGATTCCAAATACCTACTGGGGAGGAGTAAACATAACTCCGAGTGTGACACAAATCGCGGGGTACGTGACGTGAGTTTCCCCGACGCACGTGTCAGGAGGCCTCAGCGCTGTAGCCCACCTCACCGAGAAAAGGAAGCCAACTGCAGCCTTTTCTGCCAACAGCCTCGCAGCAAGCCAGCACTGATGTCTGCTTTATCGTAACGTTTGTACCAGACAGAGAATTGAAAGATTAAATTGTTTACATGTGTTACATAAACTGATGTAAAACACGGGTCTGCACATGCCCACAGAGGACCTATTGTTCAGCCAGAGCGACCCAAGCTGCACGAGGTCACACGTGCAGGAAGAGGATTCTTACACACATCACAGAGCTATTCGGTGACTCACAGAGGGAACCCATGAGAGCTTGGGTGCCGATGACCATCAAAACTGCTCTATAGGATTGCGGGGTCTAAGTAATGCCACGCATTAAGTGTCCACCAGGTGTCCAGGACAGGTTCCAAGATCCCAGAAGGCTGGGAAAGCCACTTTGAAAAATGGTTCATTTTTCAAATGCTTTTCAAATGCTTCCTCCCATCCCTGTCTCTCCCTGTCCTCTCTCCCAGGCTTTCAGCAAAGCTGGAGTACACAGGAACATGCTTCAGGGACATTCAGCTCCCTAGTTGGGATCTGACACCCAGAAGGGAAGCATGACACACAGATGAGGGACTCTCCACCTGCTAAAGGGGAAAGCTCTAAATTCAAAGAAACAATCGATTCCATGTCCTCCATTTCTGCAATTCTAGGGGATACCCCCAATTCAGCTCTATCCAGCTGTGGTGTCCTGGGCTAGCCACCGTGTGCTTCTCTATGCCTCGGATTCCTCACTTATATAGCAGAGAGTGGGCTCACTGCAAGGACTAAATAAGACAACTGCAGGTAAACGACCTCGCACACTGCCTCACACATACAAGGACTGAATAGCCCACAGTGGTAGGTTTTGAAAACGGAGAGCAGGTCATGGATGGGGTTCTGGCCCTTTTCAGTTAAACCGCATTCCCCCATCCTCCCACCAATTGTAAGATGTCATCCTTTTCCTACCTTCTCTCTTTTCCACAAAATTTTTCCTGGTGTTCATTATACCGATATGCAAAGGATGAATAAAAACCAAGTTTAGGTGTAATGATTCTCTTCAATAAACACAAATTAGCTGTTTATTGTGGCAGGCCAAGAGACAAAGATACAAAAAATAGTCCTGACCCCAAGGAATTGCCAGTTGAGTAGTGGAGCAGATAGGAAAATGAACAGATAATGACAATTCCTCAAGATAGTAGCCATAAGTGGGGTAGGCACGGGGTACAACAGGACACAGAAATGATGCACAGCTTGAGTCGCCAGCCACCCACTCACCCCCAGAACTGCCTGGAGGAACATGCCTTACTTCCCTTCTTCCAGACACCACTGTGCAAGTAGCAAGCCCTGCTCCACCCTTACACCAAGGAGGAACAGCTGACCTGGACAGGTGGCAAATGCCATCTCAGTTTTGTCAGGTCATTTTTTATCACATTTGTCAACCCCTTCGCAGCTCCTAGAAGCCCACCAGATGTGATGTCAGGAAACATCCGGATGCCCCTCGCCAAGGAGTGGGCACATATGATGCACCACTGGCTGATGTGAGAGCCCCATGAGCTCTGCTCAGGAGATGAGTACTGAGCAGGGTGGCGGAGGCAGCCCTGAGTAGCGGTGCATATTTATAGTTCCAAACTGGGGTTCCCCCAACTTCACGTCCTTCCCCTTGTTCACAAGAAATGCCACAGAGAAAGATACCAGTGCCTCTCTCACCTGTCATACACAACTCCACTAATTGGAGGCAGCCAGTGGATAGTGAGGGACAGGGGGGTCTGCCCGATGACCATGGGTGGGATGGGAATGGGGGTGGGCTTTCGGCTTTGACTCCATTGCTGATATACAAGGTCCAAATAGCAGTGCATTCGGGCCACTTGGTTAGGGGTGAAGCTGTCAGTGCAGTCGTCATCTGCAGAGACAAAAAAGGGAACAAGAGAGATGGAGGTTTTAACCTGCAATGTCCACCAAGGTAGGGATAGATTTTGCCAGGAAATATCTAGGCTGGAGGTGGGAAAGAGAAGGCAGAGAAGAGCACTGGCTTGTCTCTAAAGTAAGCTGGGCTTGGTGTTTACCTTGATGTTGGCCAGAGTGAGACTCACGCCCTGGGGTTCAGGGTTGCTCTGAGCTGACATTGCTTATTCAGGAAACCACAAGATGGCAGTGTTTCAGCATATGGCCTTTTAATTCGTGAACATGTGTGGAGTTGCAGACACCTGCTTTATGCCCAGTGACTTTGGCCCAGGTTAGTGAGTATTCATGGAGACGCTCAAGAGGAGAGAAAGCCAAAAAGTCAAGCAGGCAGCAGGACTGGGAATGGTGATCCTCAACTTCCTTTCAGAGCTGGTAAAATTTCCTATTAGGTACACTCTTCATAGGGTTAGAAAAGGAGTTATCTTAGCTTCCAGGCCTTCTTCCATGAAGGCCCACCAGTGAAACACTCCCCTCAGCTTCTTAGATGTTTCCTCTGTCCACTTCAAAGGTAGTACCTAAATAGCTCTGCCCTCCGCACCCCACTGTCTGGTCTCTCTGCCCTGGCAAGGGCCACTGTGTGCTTGTTGGGAGAGGCAAGGATGCTGGTCCTTATGAATTTGATGTACCTGAATCATGCACCAAGATGAGACTTAGATAGGAATATATTGATGGGTCACTGACAGGACCAGCTCAGCACTCTTTCTTCCCTGCAAAAGCATGGTCAGCATCTGTCCGTTTCTTTTCTTTCCTTTTTTTTTTTTTTTTTTTTTTTGGATAGTTATCTAGAACTTATCACCAAGAAGCCCCTGGATGTTATAGAAAAATTACTTCCTTCCTTCACCACTGGAATAAGTCATCAAATCACATCAGTCCTTAATTTTAGGGATAAATTTAAGTCCATTATCAGGAGATGATGAGTAGTATTACTTTTTGACAGAAACAAGGGAGGTGTGAAAGGACAAAGAAGGAGCATAATCCAAGACAACAAAACCAGGACCAAGAAAGTACCATTTTTTAAATGAAACAGCACCAGGTTCTGTAGGCAAGCTAAGAAGCAGCCCTTGTCTAGTGCTGGAAGAAGAGAATCTGATACTTTAAAAAATGACATAACAGAAAAAGGAACTCTGAGCTTAAAATTAACCAGGGTCATCTTCTTGACCAACTTCAGAAATAGTACAAAGAGCCACTTTGAAACAGAAACCTCTTTCTCCATCACCTTTGGACTCTCCTTCAGAGTAAATCCCTACGAATATGGGAAAGAAGCAATATAACCAAGTTCTAGAGGTGAAAGGGCTCTCAAGAGAGCTTTTGGCTTTTTCCCTCTTTTTTTAACTGAGATAGAAATACGCTTATCTTTTAATTTTTAGTGGAGGAGAATCTAGTCAATGAGACCCCTTAATATTTCAGTATTTCTTTAAGTTCTTCAAAGACATGAAAAAAAAAAAAAGAATATGCCATGACAAATACACTTCAACTCTCTGGCATGAATGACTGCTTGATAATCCTCTCTAATTCCCATACCTCCACCCTCCCGGCCCCAAAAGGCTCCCATGTAATCTTAATAAAAACAAAGACATCAGGACTGTTGTGATACCTGTATAACTCATGTAGTTGCTGAATGGAGCCCCTGGGAAGTGGGTGAAGCCACAGGTGTCATTGATAGGCTCTGGGTCCTGGCACAGCTTACTCTTGGGAGTGGGGGCAGTGTCGGCACAGAGGTCTCCTGTATCCATGGACGGCACCGTCTCCCTGCAGGGGTCGTCACAGGATTCTCTTTCACTGACCCCTTTGAAGACATGGTAGAGTCCCAGGACATGCCCCACCTCATGGATCATGATGTTGGTGTGGCCAGGCATGCCATAATAGGCTGGGTTGAGGACAACACCACCTGTAATGGAAGGTTTGCAAAACATCTCTAAGCATGTAATGAAGAGCCACCCTCTGTCTGCTGATAAACATTGAATGTTCAATTCCAGCCTCTAAGGGGATGCTTTATAACTTCTAGTGGCATTCAGTCCCTGGTCTTCCCTCTGGCCACAAGTACCTTCTGAACCAATCAGCAAACATGTCTTTAACCTCTGTCTTGGGTGAGTGCTGTATTAAATGCCAGGGATAACAATACAGACAAGGTGACATTATAGAGGGCCAGGATTCTCAGCCCTGGCTGTGCATTAAAATCACTTGTTGAAAAATACAGACGTCCAAATGCCAGCCCCAGTGAAATGAATCCAAATAGTTGAGGATGGGGTACATGCCTCAGTATTTTTTAAAACTTCCCAGGTTGAGAGCCATTGGTCTAAGTGAAAGCACATGTGATTCTCTGAGGACTTGGACAGCTATCTGACCTTCTAGAAGCTCAGTTTTGTTGTCGGTAAAGTGGAGATGAGAGCGCTCCTTTTCTTAAAGCATTTGGCACATTGAAGGAGTTTAGTAAATGACAGTTGTACATGCTGCTTCTGATTTTATGACCCCTAATCTCAAGGAGCTAACAACCATTGAGACAAAAGACAAGTCCAACTGAACTACCATGAAATTCTGAATGTCATGGGCACTACAGGAATTTGCTCCACTCTCATTCCTCCCAAATCTCCCTGAGAACACCAAGGGAGGTGCTTCAGAGAAGAGTTCCATCCATTGCATCCAATCTGGGCTTAGATGAAAGACCTAGTGGTATCACTGTATATTACAAAAGAAAAGGCTAAGGATCTCTGAGTGTCCCAACTCCTATCTGTCTAGTTCCCAATCCCTGCTTCTCTCCTCTCCCCATTGAAGACTCTCCTTCTCCACCCCTAAACATTGTCAGGATCAGACCCATCTTCATCTCCAGTACCTGGAACAGGGAATGTCAACAGCTCTGGACCAACCCTCTGGTGTCCAGAGTCATCCTAGCTATATTTCCAGGCTGATCCTGCCCTTGTGTCCCAGATCTAATCCCAGTTCCCCAGACTTGCTTCATTCCTCCTACCTAAGTCCTCCCTGTATCAATAGTCTGCTGAGTATAGCGGGCCCCCCAGAAGAATAGCCCTGCCTTTCTTTTGCCAGATCATATTCAATATGTCCCATTCCTGAACTCTGTACAATACCCTATAGACAACTACGTACATGGTTTTACGGGCAGGATACAGTCACCAGGGTATCTGGTGCCAAACCCATTGGTTTCTGTAACGGGCAGCTCAATCTGCCTTATTAGGGACTACCTTATTGCAAAGGGCAGTTTCTGAATCCAAGTTCTAGTTTATTCTAGTCTGCCCAGACATGCTGACATTAACCAAGCCATGCTTAGACTTGTCCTGAGATATATTGTCTACTTTCACATCTAAAACAAAGCTAGACCTCATCTTCCTTGTTTATCATTTCTATTACTTCCAGTAAACATTCAACATTATTTTTTCCATTTATAAAAATATATTCTGTATAATTTTATACATTTGTGCATCATTATTATATCAACCTATTAGGTAAAAATTAGTTTGAAAACAGATCTATTTCAAAAACATACAGGGTGTCCGGTATTTGAATAAACCTAGTAAAATGAAATATTTCCATCTTTCAAGATGCCTTCCACTTCATGGTTACATATCCAGTTTCAGTAATAATTATCATCAAAGTTATACACCATTATGCTCTCAGTTCTCCAACAGCAATATCGACCTTCACATCAATGAGGATTCTAACAGAACACGTTTTTGTTCTCTCCAAATTGCCTATACCAATTTGCCAGAATCAAACTTTGAAAGGCTACAACTTGCCTATAAGTTTTGAGTATCTACGCTGAGTAGTTTTTCCCAAATTGTGTTCATAAACTCTGGTCCTGGGTGGTACTTTGCAAAAAAAAAGTAGTATCAGTGGTTAAATATGCTTGAAGAAAGAAAGGTAGCATGCCATACGTTCTCTGGAAGATTCACATTGTACCTGAGAACTGTTTTGTTAAAGGTTCTGAAAAGTCCTGCAGCAATTTTGTTTAATCCTTTGTGCCCCAAATTTATTTGAACACAGAACCTGTTTGGGGTAGAATACTTTTTGACATCTGGAATACTGAATTACTCGGGGCGCAATGCATGAAATACTACCAAAGACCAAAAAGCTTCCCAATCAATAGTTATTTTCTATCCATATTTTTGCCCCTGAGCAAATGTCAAATACCTACTCATCCTACGGTAAGTCCAAGATAAGTTCGCTTGGGATCTCCTCCAGCAGCAGAGAAAGGAACTAGAGCTGAACAGAAATAAGGTTCCAGAAGAAGGGCTAGCAAAAGTAGCATGTGTCAAAGACATAGGCTGGGAGTGTGGCCTTAGGGCACTCAAAGTGGATATGAGCGTGGTCATGATAATAGTAGGCTTCTTATCAACCTCTAGAAGTCTCTGCCTCAAGTCCAAATGAGATTTTTCCAAATCTAAAAATATTCACAGTCTCCTTTCAATAAACCTGGTTGCTTATAAGAGGAGGAAAAAGCATAAACATGCAAATCCTCAGCCCTGCCAGTAAATCTCCTCCATACCAAGGACAATTGGCCAGAGTTCTCAACCACAGCACCCTTAACACACATCCCCAAAGCAGGAGAATATAGATTTAACCACATGGCACTTAAATTTTAACGCAAGGCATAAGCCTTTGAACATATCTACTGACAGTTATACTTTGGATTCCAGGGAGATGATACTTCTAGCCCCAAATCATCTGTATGGAACACCTAGTAATGAGCTTAGTGACTATATAATTAGAATGGTGCATACTCTCATTCAGGAGTTAAGTGCTGTGTACGCCAACCTATGTTAAGGAAAAAGGCCAAGACCCTGGACCTCTTACAGTAATTCTGTCCAGTAGACCCCAAGGTTATAGACTAGAACTTAAGGACTTTGAAATGTGGTCCTGACCCTGACTAGCTGTGTGACACTGGCCCTGCTCTTTAACCTTTCCCAGGGTCTCTTCTGTAAAGTGAGGGGACTACACAGGCTTATGGCTAAGAGTCCTTCCTATTCTCTTCCTGTGCCTCTGAGAGCTAGCATGCAGGACTGAGTGAGACACTCATAAAAACCACGTGCAGAAATTTGTGTTATGGACCGTCACCACCTCGGCTTAGTGTGTTGTGTTCCCAGACTCCCATCTCTCAGTAGCCTGAGAAGGGGAAGGGCTGGGAATGAACAGCCGCAGACATCTACTCTCTATCTGTTACAGATGGTCAAGTGATCCACTCACTGCCTGTTCATCCTCACGCCCTTCCCGCAAGTGTGTACTCTCCTTCCTCTCTCCTGAGCATGGGCGTCCACACTGTTCTCAATCCCTCTTTATTGCAGCTAAAACAAACTGGTTAAGTTATTAGGGGAGTGGGTTTTAATCACTCAGAGACACACACACTGATACACCCATATGGGGAAGAAAGACATTAACTTATTTCATGGTTTACTTTATAAAAGTTCTTTCACATTTTGATGAAAATAACACACACACACACACACACACACACACACACCCCCCACACGCTCATGCCAAAGTCTGAGTGACGCATAAGACTCAAAATCTAAAGAGGAATGTTGGTCAAAATTTAAGAAGAGGAAGGTGAAAACTTTTCATTAAGAAGGAAAAAGAAGAGGGTGTGGAGAAAAGGGAACCATCCTACACTGTTGGTGGAAATGTAAATTGGTACAGCCACTATGGAGAACAGTATGGAGGTTCCTTAAAAAGCTAAAAATAGAGCTACCATATGATCCTGCAATCCCTCTCCTGGGCATGTATCCAGAAAAAGATAAAAACTCTAATTCGAAAAGATATATGCACTCCAATGTTCATAGCAGCACTCTTAACAATAGCCAAAACATGGAAGCACCCTAAATGTCCACCGACAGATGAATGGATAAAGAAGATGTGGTACATATGCACAATGGAATATTGCTCAGCCATAAAAAAGAATGACATAATACCATCTACAGCAACATGGATGAACCTAGAAATTATCATACTAAGTGAAGTAAGTCAGACAGAGAAAGACAAGTATCATATGATATCACTTACATGTGGAATCTAAGAAAATTATACAAATGAACTTATTTACAAAACAGAAATAGACTCACAGATATAGAAAAATAGACTCACAGATATAGAAAACAAACTTATGGTTACCAAAGGGTAAAGGTGGGGGAGGGATAAATTAGGAGTATGGGCTTAATGTATACACACTACTATATATAAAATAGGTAAACAATAGGGACCTACTGTATAGCACAGGGGACTATATTCAGTATCTTGTAATAACCTATAATGGAAAAGAATCTGAAAAAGTATACACACATATATATATATATCACTTTGCTGTACACCTGAAATTAACACAACATTGTAAATCATATTTCAATTTTAAAAAAAGAAGGAAGAAGACATGATATATAATAAGTAAAAACCAAGTCCCAAGAGTGGCAACTCCTTCCTGTCCTCTCTGTCCCTTGGGTTCAACCTACCCTCACAGGGGAATGAGCAATTCTTTTCCAGGAGGAACTTAATAGAAATCAGGAAAAGGTAGTACAAAATCCTACCTTCCAGGACTATTTTTAATATTCAAGCAAACCAGCATCATCTTCTGAAGTGGGTACTTATGCCCCACACTTTCCTCCATTTTCGTTACCAACAACATGGGTCACACTCCGAGAGGTTACAAGTGGGTCCTTACACCATTGCACAGAAGCCTCTCTCACACTAAGTGGCCTTTGGAGTGACCAGGGCTCCTTCTTTGGCTGTGGACTCTCACTGGAAATGTATTGATATTTATTTAGGGGGACATTCTTTAAAAGTGCTAAGGCTATTTCCCGATCTGTTCAATGGAAATAACAAGAGCTCCTACCTCAAAGGGTTGTTATAAAAATGGAAGTATTGACAGTGATGCAGATAAATAAGCATTTAGCTTATTTTTCAGAACAATGTAATTCAAAATGTGTATTAGACTATTTGTCAATATTATTATAATTACCTAATGCAGCCTGGTCACACACACTCATTTGCTCCCACCCCTCACTGGCTCCCACCTCACCATCTTCATTCACCAAGAAAATGAAAGCTAGGGTCTGACCACAAACTGGGCAGACCTCACAGAGTGATATCAGACGTCATCAGGCAAGGTAGACAAATACCCTCACATAAGGAGCTCTGATTTGCCTCTAAGCTGCTCATACTTTATTTCCATGTTATTCTGATCTTAAGACCCAGGGACACCCAGAAGACAGAAATGAATTGGATAGAGTTGCAAACAGACAAGTGCCCATTCTCTTCATAGACAGCATACTGGCATTCAAAAGTTATTTGCAGTGGCCTGAAATTAGTGACTGTGAGAGGAAAGGAAATCTTAAGGGATTGGGACAGTAGGCTTAATTCTTCATAGACCTTGCTGGTAGGTTCAAGGACCCCTTTTTATGTAGTGTCAATGACCTTTCCCTTCCTACTTCTCTAGTTTTAGAGACTATAATTATCATTTCCTACACTCAAAACCACTGTTCAGGGCTTCCCTGGTGGCGCAGTGGTTGAGAGTCCGCCTGCCGATGCAGGGGGACACAGGTTCATGCCCCGGTCTGGGAAGATCCCACATGCCGCGGAGCGGCTGCGCCCGTGAGCCATGGTCGCTGAGCCTGCGCGTCCGGAGCCTGTGCTCCGCAACGGGAGAGGCCACGGCAGTGAGAGGCCCGCGTACCGCAAAAAACAAAACAAAACAAAAAACACTGTTCATTTTTGTCTTTTCTCATCTGGAAGGATGAGAATTAAAACATAACTGAGGGATAAATGTGGTGATAGGATGGGAGGGATGGGATTCCCTTTCCTACAATAGAATTCCTTCCTTTGTGTTCTCTGCTCTCACCTGCCATTTTGAAACAGGAAGTAGAAAGACATGTCAATATATGTTTCAACCATACCTTGGACTTTCAGTCTTCACTCTGAGACACTATTAGACTCTCTCTACTCTCATTCACCTCCCCAACGCCTGTCCTACAAGGCTTCCTAGGGACTGACCACCAGACCAAGAGCACCTACTCAGGAGAAATTTTGAAGTAACAGTGTGAATTGAGGGGCAACATTTTGGAAATACTAACATTTCACCCAAGTGGTTCCTTGCCTCCCTCCCCCTTACCCTACTGCCAGACTCTCTTGCATATGTTCATTACCTGCATTCATTCATTACCTTACATTACAGAGTGAAAAACAAGGAAAGAAGTCCTTTTCTGGATGTGAGATTTCCAAAACCTATACCATTCCCTGAGAGGACTCCATGGTTTAGCCAGCATGATGGATAAATGGAGGAAAGTAATCCTTGCCTGACATTACCAACACTACCACCACATTTTAGCCTAGAAAAGATTCTCCTAAGCTGGAGGAAAAGAGATAAAAAGGAAATAATGGGAATGTATAGATGGTGGTTGGTCCAGATTAAATGGATTGTAATCCACCTTTTGAGATCCCAGTAAAGGGATAAAGATTCAAAATAGGTGCATGTGATCTGACAACAGGGGTTTTTTTCCTCATTCCAGTGATGGATTCCTGAGTAAGGAGCCTAGTTCTAAAGAATAATGCTGACCAGTGAGGCTAAGAGGGCAGGGTGATAGAGAGCCTTCCAGAGAATTCCTGAAGGTGAAGGACCCTGTGATAGGAACAAGGGTCATCTTAGGTTACCAGAATCACCTGATGACTAAGGACAAAATGGATCCTTCCATCTATGGCCTTGGCATTTATAAGTCAGCTCTGCAGTTAGATACAGACCCAGGCAAAAGAAACTCAATTGACTAAGAATAAATCTCTACTACCCAGCAACAGCGGGGCTCAAAATAAGTATAAAGTTCATTATAGAAGAATAAATAAAAGTTACATTTCTTGCATACCTGAATGTTGTACTGGAACGTGAACTCACTACATGCCAGTACCACTTACTTGTACATAGAACATAATATGAATGGGGCTTTCTGGATTTAGCAACTGGTGGCCATGTGTGGTGCAGCTGTTGCTTAATGGACTGGCGGGGAGCACAAATACCTTCTTAGGAGAACTTTCAGCCTTGATTATAAGAGACGAACTAAAACACTAAGACAGGGTTGTTGTGTGGTCCAGAGGATGGTGCAGGGGAAGAAAAGAGAAAAGTTGCTGATTAAAAGATTAAATCTCAGTAGCAGACAGCCAAGCTCCCAAAGTGATGCTGTATCCAAGTTCCAACTGGCTTTTCCCAGCTTAAGCACAAGACCGCCAGAGTAGCACGTGGCAAAGAGAATGAATCCCAAAGTCACTTCTATTAAAAACAAAACAAAACAAAAAGGAAACTCAGGCAGCTTGAGGAAAGGACATGAGTTGAAATGACTTTAAAAGAGTTCTGTAAAACTTTTAGGGCTGAATGTTATATGCCCATAAAACAAGGAGGTTCAGAGCTGGTCTGCAGGTGCCTCCATAATTACTTCCAGTTACTGGCTGAGACACACTCCCCCAGTCACACTCTGCAAGGAAGTGACAAAGCTATCAAAATGTGTGGGGGTCCAAGGAAGGAGCACTTTGGAGCAGGGCAAGGGAAGAAAGTGGCAGAGGTGGGCTGACAGACAAAGGGAAAGAAAGAAATGGAAAAGGTTAAAAAAAATCACAAGTGCTTAGAAAATGAAGCAAACTTTTAACAGAACCAGCCCAGGAACCATTCATCTCCAAATCTTATATTGGCTTCTTAGTTTTACAGCCTGTGGTCTCATTAGAAAGAAGTCCTAGTTCTGGACAAGACTGAACAAAGAGAAGAATGTGTAGAGGGTAAAGATTTTGCAAAGTCTGATGTCATTTTTTATCTCCTTTTAAACTCTTTCAGCCACTCCTACCCACAACTGGCAAGCACTCCAGTCTTGCTTTTTTTTTTTTTAACATCTTTATTGGAGTATAATTGCTTTACATTGCTGTGCTAGTTTCTGCTGTATAACAAAGTGAACCAGCTATACGTATACATATATTCCCATATCTCCTCCCTCTTGTGTCTCCCTCCCACCCTCCCTATCTCACCCCTCTAGGTGGTCACAAAACACGGAGCTGATCTCCCTGTGCTATGCGGCTGCTTCCCACAAGCTATATATTTCACATTTGGTAGAGTATATATGTCCATGCCACTCTCTCACTTCATCCCAGCTTACACTTCCCCCTGCTCGTGTCCTCAAGTCCATTCTCTGCATCTGCATCTTTATTCCTGTCCTGCCCCTAGGTTCTTCAGAACCTTTTTCTTTTTCTTTTTTCTTAGATTCCATATATATGTGTTAGCATACGGTATTTGTTTTTCTCTTTCTGACTTACTTCACTCTGTATGACAGACTCAAGGTCCATCCACCTCACTACAAATAACTCAATTTCATTTCTTTTTATGGCTGGGTAAAATTCCATTGTATATATGTACCACACCTTCTTTATCCATTCATCTGTCAGTGGACACTTAGGTTGCTTCCATGTTCTGGCAATTGTAAATAGAGCTGCAATGAACATTGTGGAACATGACTCTATTTGAATTATGGTTTTCTCTGGGTATATGCCCAGTAGTGGGATTGCTGGGTCATATGGTAGTTCTATATTTAGCTTTTTGAGGAACCTCCATACTGTTCTCCATAGTGGCTATATCAATTTACATTCCCACCAACAGTGCAAGAGGGTTCCCTTTTCTCCACACCCTCTCCAGCATTTATAGTTTGTAGATTTTTTGATGATGGTCATTCTGACTGGTGTGAGGTGATACCTCATTGTAGTTTTGATTTGCATTTCTCTAATGGTTAGTAATGTTGAGCATCCTTTCATGTGTTTGTTGGCAATCTGTATATCTTCTTTGGAGAAATGTCTACTTAGGTCTTCTGCCCATTTTGGGGCAAATATTTTATCCCATTCTGAGGGATGTCTTTTCATCTTGTTTATGGTTTCCTTTGCTGTGCAAAAGCTTTTAAGTTTCATTAGGTCCCATTTGTTGATTTTTGTTTTTATTTCCATTTCTCTAGGAGGTGGGCCTAAAAGGATCTTGCTGTGATTTAAATCATAGAGTGTTCTGCATATATTTTCCTCTAAGAGTTTTATAGTCTCTGGCCTTACATTTAGGTCTTTAATCCAATTTGAGTTTATTTTTGTGTATGGTATTAGGGAGTGTTCTAATTTCATTCTTTTACATGTAGCTGTCCAGTTTTCCCAGCACCACTTATTGAAGAGGCTGTCTTTTCTCCATTGTATATTCTTGCCTCCTTTATCAAAGATAAGGTGAGCATATGTGCTTGGATTTATCTCTGGGCTTTCTGTCCTGTTCCATTGATCTGTATTTCTGTTTTTGTGCCAGTACCATACTGTCTTGATTACTGTAGCCTTGTAGGGTAGTCTGACGTCAGAGAGACTGATTCCTCCAGCTGTGTTTTTCTTTCTCAAGATTGCTTTGGCTATTCGGGGTCTTATGTGTTTCCATACAAATTGTTAAATTTTTTGTTCTTGTTCTATGAAAAATGCCATTGGTAGATTGAAAGGGATTGAGCTGAATCTGTAGATTGCTTTGGGTATTATAGTCATTTTCACAATGTTGATTCTTCCAATCCAAGAACACGGTATATCTTTCCATCTGTTTGTATCATCTTTACTTTCTTCCATCAGTGTCTTATAGTTTTCTGCATACAGGTATTTTGTCTCCTTAGTTAGGTTTATTCCTAGGTATTTTATTCTTTTTGTTCCAATGGTAAATGGGAGTGTTTCCTTAATTTCTCTTTCAGATTTTTCATCATTAGTGTATAGGAATGCAAGACATTTCTGTGCATTAATTTTGTATCCTGCAACTTTCCCCAATGCATTGATTAGCTCTAGTAGTTTTCTGGTAGCATCTTTAGGATCCTCTATGTATAGTATTGTGTCATCTGCAAACAGTGACAGTTGTATTTCTTCTTTTCCGATTTGGATTCATGTTATTTCTTTTTCTTCTCTGATTGCTGTGGCTAAAGCTTCCAAAACTGTGTTGAATAATAGTGGTGAGAGAGGGCCACCTTGTCTTGTTCCTAATCTTAGTGGAAATGGTTTCAGTTTTTCACCATTGAGAATGATGTTGGCTGTGGGATTGTCATAAATGGCCTTTATTATGTTGAGGTAAGTTCCCTCTATGCCTACTTTCTGGAGGCATTTTATCATAAATGGGTGTTGAATTTTGTCAAAAGCTTTTTCTGCATCTATTGAGGTGATCATATGGTTTTACCCTTCAATTTGTTAATATGGTTTATCACATTGATTGATTTGCGTATATTGAAGAGTCCTTGCATTCCTGGGATAAACTGCATTTGATCATGGTGTATGATCCTTTTAATGTGTTGTTGGATTCTGTTTGCTAGTATTTTGTTGAGGATTTTTGCATCTATGTTCATCAGTGATATTGGCCTGTAGTTTTATTTCTTTGTGACAGCTTTGTCTGGTTTTGGTATCAGGTTGATGGTGGCCTCATAGAATGAGTTTGCGAATGTTCCTCCCTCTGCTATAGTTTGGAAGAGTGTGAGAAGGATAGGTGTCAGCTCTTCTCTAAATGTTTGATAGAATTCACCTGTCAATATATCTGGTCCTGGGCTTTTGTTTGTTGGAAGATTTTTAATCACTGTCTCAATTTAAGTGCTTGTGATTGGTCTGTTTATATTTCCTACTTCTTCCTGCTTCAGTCTCAGAAGGTTGTGCTTTTCTAAGAATTTGCCTATTTCTTCCAGGTTGTCCATTTTATTGGCATATAATTGCTTGTAGTAATCCCTCATGATTCTTTGTATTTCTGCAGGGTCAGCTGTTACTTCTCCTTTATCTTTTCTAATTCTATTGATTTTTTGAGTCTTCTCCCTTTTTTTTTCTTGATGAGTCTGGCTAATGGTTTATCAATTTTGTTTATCTTCTCAAAGAGCCAGCTTTTAGTTTTATTGATCTTTGCTATTGTTTCCTTCATTTCTTTTTCATTTATTTCTGATCTGATCTTTATGATTTCTTTTCTTCTGCAATATGTGTGGTTCTTTTTGTTCTTCGTTTTCTAATTGCTTTGGCTGTAAGGTTAGGTTGTTTATCGGAGATTTTTCTTGTTTCTTGAGGTAGGACTGTATTGCTCTAAACTCCCCTCTTAGAAATGCTTTTGCTGCATCGCATAGGTTTTGCGTTGTCGTTTTTTCATTGTCATTTGTTTCTAGGTATTTTTTGATTTCCTCTTTGATTTCTTCACAGATCTCTTTGTTATTTAGTAGTGTGTTGCTTAGCCTCCATGTATTTGTATTTTTTACAGATTTTTTCTGTAATCGATATCTAGTCTCATAGTGTTGTGGTCGGAAAAGATACTTGATATGATTTCAATTTTCTTAAATTTACCAAGGCTTGATTTGTGACCCAGGATATGATCTATCCTGGAGAATGTTCCATAAGCACTTGAGAAGAAAGTGTATTCTGTTGTTTTTGGATGGAATGTCCTATAAATATCAATTAAGTCCATCTTGTTTAATGTGTCATTTAAAGCTTGTGTTTCCTTGTTTATTTTCATTTTGGATGATCTGTCCATTGATGAAAGTGGAGTGTTAAAGTCCCCCACTATGATTGTTTTACTGTCGATTTCCCCTTTTATGGCTGTTAGCATTTGCCTTATGTATTGAGTGCTCCTATGTTGGGTGCATGAATATTTATAATCATTATATCTTCTTCTTGGATTGATCCCTTGATCAATCCAAGATTGATCATTATGTAGTGTCCTTCTTTCTCTATTGGAATAGTCTTTAAAGTTTATTTTTTGATGTTAGAATTGGCACTCCATCTTTCTTTTGATTTCCATTTGCATGGAATATCTTTTTCCATCCCCTCACTTTCAGTCTGTATGTGTCCCTAGGTCTGAAGTGGGTCTCTTGTAGACAGCATATTTACAGGTTGTGCTTTTGTATCCATTCAGCCAGTCTACGTCTTTTGGTTGGAGCATTTAATCCATTTACATTTAAGGTAGTTATCCTTTATGTATGTTCCTATTACCATTTTCTTAACTGTTTTGGGCTTGTTATTGTAGGTCTTTTCCTTCTCTTGTGTTTCCTGCATAGAGAAGTTCCTTTAGCATTTGTTGTAAAGCTGGTTTGGTGGTACTGAATTCTCTTAGCTTTTGCTTGTCTGTAAAGGTTTTAATTTCTCTGTCGAATCTGAATGAGTTCCTTGCTGAGTAGAGTAATCTTTGTTGTAGGTTTTTCCCTTTCATCATTTAAATATGTCCTACCATTCCCGTCTGGCTTGCAGATTTTCTGCTGAAAGATCAGCTGTTAACCTTATGGGGATTCCCTTGTATGCTATTTGTTGCTTTCCCTTGCTGCTTTTAATATTTTTTCTTTGTATTTAATTTTTGATAGTTTGATTAATATGTGTCTTGGCGTGTTTCTCCTTGAATTAATCCTGTATGGGACTCTCTGTGTTTTCTGGACTTGATTGACTATTTCCTTTCCCATATTAAGGAAGTTTTCAACTATAATCTCTTCAAATATTTTCTCAGTCCCTTTCTTTTTCTCTTATTCTGGGACCCTTATAATTCGAATGTTGGTTCGTTTAACATTGTCCCAGAAGTCTCTGAGACTGTCCTCAATTCTTTTCATTCTTTTTCTCTTTATTCTGCTCTGTGGTAGTTATTTCCACTATTTTATCTTTCAGGTCAATTATCCGTTCTTCTGCCTCAGTTATTATGCTATTGATTCCTTCTAGTGAACTTTTAATTTCATTTATTGTGTTGTTCATCATTGTTTGTTTGCTCTTTAGTTCTTCCAGGTCCTTCTTAAATGTTTCTTTTATTTTCTCCATTACATTTCCAAGATTTTGGATCATCTTTACTATCATTACTCTGAATTCTTTTTCAGGTAAACTGCCTATTTCCTCTTCATTTGTTTGGTCTGGTGGGTTTTTACTTTGATCTTTCATCTGCTGTGTATTTCTCTATTTTCTCATTTTGCTTAACTTACTGCCTTTGGGGTCTCCTTTACTCAGGCTGCAGGTTTGTAGTTCCCATTGTTTTTGGTGTCTGCCTGCAGTGGGTAAGGTTGGTTCAGTGGGTTGTGTAGGCTTCCTGGTGGAGAGGACTCGTGCCTGTGTTCTGGTGGATGAGGCTGGATCTTGTCTTTCTGCTGCCGAACTACATCCAGTGGTGTGTTTTGGGGTGTCTGTGAACTTAATATGATTTTAGGCAGCCTCTCTGCTAATGGGTGGGGTTGTGGTCCTGTCTTGCTAGTTATTTGGCATGGAGTACCCAGCACTGGAGCTTGCTGGTCGTTGAGTGGAGCTGGGTTTTAGCCTTGAGATGGAGATCTCTGGGAGACATGGGGCTGGGAGGTCTCTGGTGGTTCAATGTCCTGAACTCAGCACTCCCACCTCAGAGGCTCAGGCCTGAAACCTGGCTGGAGCACCAAGACCCTGTCAGCCACAGCAACAAAGAATGGAGGAGTGCTTTTGTGTGGTCTGCTAGCCTTCTACTAGTCCCTGACTTTCCAATCCATTCAGGAAGCAGATTCCTGTTTTCATGTTGTATTGATTTTCTATTGCCATTGTTCTTTCAATATCTCCTCAGCTATCCAGGGCTCAGCCACCTCACTCTCCTCGGCTGTGGCCCCCGGGGACTCAGAACTGCAATGCGGCCCAGCCTCCCACAGGGTTGGGGGCGGGACAGGGGTGGAGCCCCGCCCTAGGCCTGGCATCGGGGACAGGTGAACACCACTAGCCCTGCTCAAGCTACGGAAGAAGAACCTGTAATCTGGAGAAGAAGAACTGGCGTTCAGGATGGACCACTCTGAAGCCAAGGCCACGTGGCGCTTCCTCCTCATTAGATACTCCCAGTATCACATGGATGCCTCCCTCACTCCGGCTTTCTAACGCCTCCCATACCATGGGAGAAAAGTCATTTGATTAACGAAAACTGAAGATGTTATCACTGAGGCCTTGGAGACTTATGATGTACTCCTTTCCTTGTTTCTGGATGACGGTGGTGCTTCAAACACCCACAACCTCATACTACAGAGTACAAATGGGAAAGATATTTTCTACAATTGATTTATCAATTCAGCATTTATTGAGCATCTATTCAGTGTCAGGTACTGTTCCGGGCACTAAAGATTCAATGATTACTAGGACATATTTTAAGAAAGGAGATCTTTCAAGGCATCACACACAAAGGTGATTATTTATTCCACCTACTTATAAACGTATAAACTTATCTTTGGGACACCCCAATTTCAGGGCATTTAGTTCATACCCTAGGATAATTTTTTCCAAAGTTTCAATATCCAAGAGTGTTCACTATGTTTGAAACCCCAAGGCACGTAAAATTACCCCATTTGCTGAATATTATCATCAGACAAGTAATCTACAGTAGCAGCCAGTGAGTAATTCCAAGGAACAGTCCTCATCCTGTTCATGTCCTGTAGCCTGTCTCATTAATGATGCTCTAAGTTCTCATATGGACATGGTGTGCTCCAGTTTACATGTCCTGTTTATTCCTTGTCTTGGGGAAGAATCACTCCACTCTGGCATAGTGAAGAGGGGACAGAGTGGAGAGGAACAAAATTGCTTTGCTCTAGCCCAACCATTCAGTGATTTGTTGCACCAGAGTGTGCTTCCCTTTACCTCCTGTGGATTCTTCTACCTCTCCCATGCTGGCTCCTGCACCCATACTCCACAGAAACAATTAGGCTGAGATTAACAGAGACTTCCCACTTGCCAAATCAATGTCTATTTCTCACCCGCATTGTGCATAAATGTGTCACAATTGATGTAACACCCTAATCTCAATGTCAACTGTTTGGTTAGGAGGAAGTCAAGCTTTGTTCAGGTGAGGGGATCACCTATAAAAGCTCTAGGTGAGGGAAGGATATCTCCCCTCAGAGCTCATGTCTGCTGCTTTTGTCTTCCCCTTACCCCCTCATGCAGCTATTGCTTTGCTTTATGCCAGATGCCTGCCACATCTGCATCACCCCTGTGGTAGCTGTTCTCCAGTCCATCTGGCCCCATGACACCCACAGACCCTCATCAGGCACTACCCGTCTCCCCCAAACTGCCAACAATCACTTATTCTTTCCTTCTGTGACTTATAAGGAGCTTCCCTTTGTTTCTTATAAGCTGCTTTACCATTGCAGGCAACTGGACACCTAAAAACACTTTTTTTTTTCTTCCCTAGAAAGCCAACATCTTTCTAGGGCACTGATAATCTCTAGGGTGGAGATGAAGCAGGTGGGAAGCTAAGGGCCCAACCAGCAACAGCAGCCATGGTATTTGGAACTTCTATTGCTGCTGCTGCTACTACTCCTAATGGAGCTAATATTTATTGAAGCCCTACTATGTGCCAGGTAGTCTTCCTCATGCTTGTTATTCCCATTTTATAGATGAGGTGACTTGCTCAAGATACATTTCTTCCTATCTTTCAGAAGCCATAGCCCACTCTATCACTCGAAGACATTTTTTTCCTCCGAGGGTCACATTATCTGGACTCCTTGGAAGATCCCATGTGTCTAAAGCCCCATTGTGTCTAAAGCCCCATTGTGAGCCAGGTTCAAGTTCCCTCCCACAAGGTTCTTGGGTCCCATGTATTGAGGCATGTTGCTTATGATCTGATCAGGATCTCTGAATGTTCCTTGGCAGTACAGACATTCCCTAGAACAATTAAGGAAGATGGTTGGCTCAGAACACTCTGAAGTGCCTAACTTCTGTGCCAGAGAGTGACCGACTGTCCTCTCTAACCTGGCCAAGAAGCTCTTGTACGTACTTCATCACTCTGAAGCAGTCATATTTGTGGGCCACAAGGGACTTTCTCAAACCCCTCTCTCCTTTGTTGTCTGGTACACGCCTGAATCCTGCTCCTCCTTCTGCTTTTGTGGAAGTGCCTTTCATGGTCAAATTTGTAGAGATCCCAAATTCAACACCTCCAAAGCCAAACTGCCTCCCCCTTTGCTCCTGCTTTTTCTATATTTTCTACCTTGGCATCATCATCCACTCAATCAAACAGAACTCTTTTTTCCCCCATCTACTTATTTATGTGAACAAAGTTTCTCAGTACTTAGAGCTATAAAAGAAAAAAAAAGCAATATAAATGATGCTAAATCCTGTCTTATTATAGCAATAATTACTCTTCATCCACTGACACAAGAACTAATCTGGGAGAGAAAAGCCACTCTTGGCTCATTAAATATGTATTTTCCACTTTGTTTACTAGTCATTAATCAACATTTAAAAATATTGTTTTGATCAATTTTGGACAAGGAATCATTTCAAAAGCTAACTCAATTGAGAACAAATTTTTAACATGTTATAACTTATGATCAATATCAATGTTAATATACTGCTTGTGATATTGTATTACAGATTTGCAAGGTACTACCACCAGAGGAAAATGGGTAAAGGATATGTGGAATCTCTTTGTACTATTTCTTACAACTATATGTGACTATTCAATGATCTCAAAATAAAAACTTTAATTAAAAATATCACAAAATGTTTATGTTTTTATTCAAAATATGTTTTTAGCAGAGAAACAGGTGACTAACTAAAGACTTTGAAAAAAGTATATTTATATGTTACATTAGTAGAAAGTTCTATAGGAGCAATGAAATGGAAACAAATTCAAAGAGAAAAAAGGAGCAATGAATAATTTCTCAATGTTAAAAAAGTGCATGGCCATGAGTTTTTCTAATGAATGATTATCAAATTATTATGTTACCAAAGATACATTTAGAAGAGTAGATTTAAAATGTATTTTTAAATGTCAATAATTTAAAATAATATGCCAGAAATTATATTCTTTGCTATAATTTAAACTTATGGTTAAATTTTTAGGTGTTACTTTTAAAATCGATGAAGTGGTACAGAGTTTTTCAAAAGTCTTTTAGGAGGTACAAGAGAGCAAGAATAAGTTTGAAGAGCTCTGCTCTAGCCATTCCAAGGACATTCCACTTCTAAGCAAGTCTAGGTTTTTAACAGTCTAAACCTTGGCATTTACCATTTCTTTCACTATGGAATGCCCTCTCATTGTCTGCCAAGCAAACTCCTGCTCATCTTTCAACTCTCCCCTCAAGCCTCAGCTCCTCTGGGAACTCTTCTCTTCTTCCCTGATGTTTTCAGCACAATCAGGCACTTTCTCATCATGTTCCTACTTGACCTCCTGTGTGGCAGCATCGTGTAGTATTATAAGTGTGTATTTGCATGTCTGTATCCCAGTTGTGCTGTGCAAACCTTTACGGTGGACTTCTTTTAATTATTCTATCTCTGATATCGCCATGAAATAGGTTCAACAGTTTTTCTTTGAATGAATGAATAAATAATTATGATATTAATGGTTTATAAAAGGTCTGGTTTACCACTAATTTAAGTCTTCTGCCTTTGAAGATATGTTTTCAGTTTAAGTGCTGTATACTAAGGTTAAAGATATTCAAACAACTGAGCTCAAGGGGATCTCATTTATCCATTTACTTTACTTACAAAATATTCTGCCCTGCATTACCACAACATTAAAAGTACAAAATCATGCTGAAGGCCAGAAATGGTGTTGATGGACCACAGATTACCTTGGTCTTTCCTCATAGTGACTTAAGCCATTTGTAGTCAGAAACTGGATTCAGCCTTAAAAATAGCGTACTTATCTGCCAGGTCACTCAGCTGACCCTCAAAATACAGGGTCTTGAATGTTGACACAGATAATCTTGAGTCTTGAAAAGACTCTGTTTAGAAAATCCTAAATGTCTTCCTCTATCATGTTATGCCAGCTGTCTGTACTACTCTACACCCGATTTAGGTCAATATGACTCCTTTGTTCAATCACAGTTAATGACTGAACAAGAAAAGATAAATAATAACATGAGAAGTTTCATATTGAGTCAGATTTTCAGCTAGTCTTCTACTTCTTAAATGCACATTAAGAAACATGTTGTAGGGGAACTAGTTATTCCTAAAAGTTTTTAGAATAAAATATAAATATCCCTAGCTTCTTTTGCAATTCATTATGAGCCAGTGACTCATGAGATAATTTAAATATTTCTTGAAACTATTTAAATTTAATACCTTCACTCATTTATTCAGTCATCCCTTCAATCAGTGAGCATTCAAAGAGCACCTGCTATATCTGAAGTGTTCTGCTCATGCAAAGAGGCCACAGACCTTATTTAGATTTCACCAGTTTTTACGTGCAAGCTTGTGAATGTGTGTGTATGTGTGCACATTCAAGTGTGTGTTTGTGTGCAGTTCTATGCAATTTTATCACATGTATGTATACCTTTGTGTAACTACCATTAAGATTTCTCCTCTATTATCCTTTAAGTCACTCCACACACATACCCCTCTCCCCACCACCCCTCACCCCATTCCTAACTCCTAGCAATGACTAATTTGTTCTCTATCTCTGTTGGGTTTTTTTTTTTTTTAATTTTGAGAATACCACATAAAATTTTGAGACTACTACACTAAATCATAAGCGTGCAACTTGTGAGATTTTTTTTTCACTCCGTATAATATCCTTGACATCCAACTAAGTTGTTCCATGTATTAATACTTTGTTTCTTTTTATTGCTGTGTGATATTCTATTGTGCAGATGTATCACAGTTTGCTTAAGCAGTTAGCACTGAAGAACACTTTATCATTTCCAGTTTGGAGCTATTACAAATAAAGCTGGATTTCGAGTAGTCATGTTTTCATTTCTCTGGGATAAATGTCCAACAGTCCAACTGCTGGGTCACATGGTAAGTGTATGTTTAATTTTATAAGAAACTGCTAAAGTGTTCTCCAGAGTGGCTGTGCCATTTTACTTTCCCATCAGCAATATATGCAATATCCAGTTTCTCTGCATCCTCATCAGCATTTTGTATTGTTACTACTTTTTTTTAGCTCTACTAATAAGTATAGTGATACCTCATTGTGGCTTTAATTTGCTTTTCCCTTACGGTTAATGATACTGAATATCTTTTCATGTGCTTATTTTCCACCTGTATACTCTCTGGTAAAATGTCTGTGTTTTTGTCCGTGTTCTAACTGGAATATTTGTTTGTTTTACTATTGTTTTGAAAGTTCTTACTATATTCTAGATATAAATCCTTTGCGAGATGTGTGGTTTGCAAATAATTTCTCTAAGACTGCCATTTCCTTGTTCATCTTTTTTTTTTTTTTTTTTTGCGGTACGCAGGCCTCTCACTGCTATGGCTTCTCCCGTTGCAGAGCACAGGCTCCGGACGTGCAGGCTCAGTGGCCATGGCTCACGGGCCCAGCCGCTCCGTGGCATGTGGGATCCTCCCAGACCGGGGCACGAACCCGTGTACCCTGCATCGGCAGGCAGACTCTCGACCACTGCACCACCAGGGAAGCCCTCCTTGTTCATCTTAACAGAGTGTTTCTCAGAGAAAAAGTCTTAATTTTGATGAAGTCCAATTTATCAGTTTTCATTTTTATGGACTATGCTTTGGGTGTCATATATAAGCACTCTTCGCCTAGTCTTGCCCTGAAGATTTTCTCTTATGTTTTCTTTTGAAAGTTATATAGTTTTACTTTTTATATTTAAGTCTATGATCTATTTTGAGTTAATTCTTGTATAATATAAGGTGTGTATAAGCTATCTAAAATTAATAAATCAGTATTTTTTCCAGATACTGGTGTAGAAGGGGCCTTAAATTATATAATTTTATTTACTTCTTGTCTTTCGTGCCATTGTCATCATATTTTAACTCTACATATATTTTAAGCCAAAAAGACATTGTTACTACTTTTAATATTTTTATCCTTTCTAGTGTGATTCATTTCTTTTTGCATGCCTCTGTTTCCTTTTGGAGTCATTTTCTTTCTGTTTGGATAGCTTTCTTCTTCAGTATTTATTTTACTGCTGGTTTTAAATTATCTCAGTTTTTATCTGAAAATGTTTAATTTTTCTTCATTTTAAAAGATTTTTGTTGAACATAGTATTATAAATTGGCAATAATTCTCTTTTAGCATTTTAAAAAATATATCCATCTATTGTCTTCTGACTTCCATAGTTTCTGTTGAAAGGTCAGCCTGTCCATCTTATTGTTGCTCCTTTTAAAGTAACGTAACTTTTTTCTCTGGCTACTTTTGAGGTTTTTCAGCACTTCTGTTTTAATGAATCTAGTTGTGATTTTCTTTCTATTTATCCTTCTTGGGGTTTGTAAAACATTTTGAATCTGTGGTTTAATATTTTTTGTCACCCTGAAAAATTCTCAGCAGCTAGCTATCTCTGATATTATTTCTGCCCCAATATCCTTCTCCTCTTCTTCTAGAACTCCAATTTACGTTAGGAATTTTTCATCAGATCTCAAATGTCCCAAGTTGTTTTCTATATTTTTCCATCACTTTTTCTCTCTGAGCTTCAATATGTATGTTTTCTACAGTTTTCTAGTTCATTAAACCTTTCTCCTGCTCATAAACCAATCTACTAATTTCTTAATTTCAGTTACTGTATTTTTGTCCTAAAATTTCCATTTGATTCATTAATATAGATTCTAGTTTTCTAAAGACACTCTTCACCTTTTTATCTATTTTTGAGCATATTAATCACAATTATCTTAAGCCAATATTCAGTAACTCCAATATATGGATAATCTGTGGGTCTGCATTTATTTAGTGATTCTTTGTTTAGTTTAGTTTACCATCATTTGGTCTTATCTCTCGCATAACTGCTAATTTTTTTTTTTTTTTTTTTTTTTTTACTGATTTCTGGCCACTGTGCATAAAAACTTGTAGAGGCTTTTGATGATATTGTCCTCCTCCAGAGCATATTTAATTTTCTTTTGTTAAGCAGTTAAATATAGGCAGATGACCTTCCTCCAAACAGGGATTTAAGTGTGTTTCAGGCTGAATTTTAGGCTTTGTGTAAGCTAGGCTATTTATATTTTCCCTCACACATAGGGTATCTCAAAGCCCCTCCTTGATAGGACCTCAACTTCATTTTTTTGTCCCCTCCACTATGAGATTCCTGAAATCACTGTTCGGCTTTTTAATCTGTTAGCAGTTATTTTATACTTGTTTTATGGCCACTGGCCCTGAGCATGCATAGTTTAGTAATTAGAAAAATCTTCAAATAATGAGCAGACTATCAGGCTCATTTTTTTTCATGATTTCTATCTTTCTGGAAGCTTGGTCCCTCAAGTCTGGATGCCTTAGAAGGTCTGACCTTTAATTTTTGTCTCCTCAGTAGTGAGAAGCAAGCTTTAGGCTGCTTCTCTCTGCTCTGCCTCTATTACTTTCACTGAGATTTTGGCAATTTCCCTAAAGGAGAAAAAATCTGAGTTATATGTAGAACTCACTTCAATGCATTTTTCTCCTCCCTGGGATTGGGTCCCTCAAATCCTCATTGTCTTGGCTGATGTCTTCAAACAGTTAATTTTTGGAGGGGTGTTATTTTACCCACTTTTATAGTTAAATGAATCTTGTCAATGGCCTAGTGCCAACAAAGTTAGAAAAATATTCAGGGCTCTGCTGCCAGTCCAATAATTCTTATCAAGAGGCCAAGATTTGTCTCCATAATGGCCAGGAAGATCATTTTTTTAGGTTTTTTGAGCAAGTAGATTCAGTACTCAATGATAGACCTAGGATTCATAGAAACAACTGCTGGGTAAACCTAGCTGTCATATATACCGAAAAGGTAACCTTTGGTGAATCAGGTATGAATAAATTTGGAGGTAATTTCTTACCGTGTTACATGCTCCTCTGCTAGTATTGTTTTTCATGAGGATAATTCAAGATACTCAAACTCACTGCTAAATGAATTATTGGAATATAACCTTCTAGCCCACTTGTTGCTACTTTGAAGACTAGAATGACTCACATTAGCTTTCATCTGGAAAGCTCCACTCATCTCACAAATTTCTGACTTCTAATATACTGAGAACTGAAAATACAAAATTTAGTGATAAAAGGACTGCAGAGCCTTAAAACTGTATCAGATACTATAGAGCCAATGAAATCCAGCATAATAACAAAGCATTCAGTTTGGATCACCACAGGTTTAACTTTTCATTGTCTCCTCCTTTGCTTGAGATGTATAACCCTTCTGGATGTTGACCTGATTCACTACAAGGATTTTTATGTTCTGGTTTCCTCTTGAACAGCCACAACATTTTTTCACCTATTGCTAACCTACTGCTCATCATCTTCCTTCCCCAATTGTTTGGACACTTGCTCATATTTTATTTGATTATCATTTCAATACTCTGGACTCCACTTCACAATGACCCATCATACATGGGTTTGACATATACAGTATTATGTGATGTTTATTCAGTTTATTTCTCTCTGCTTTGTATTTGACTACTAAGAAGATTAATTTTGCATAATCTCTTTTAAATCACTCTTAAAATGGTTTCTGGTCTCTTTCAAGCATTCTCTTTCCAACATGAAAAATTCCTCTCAATTATGGTAATTCAGTTTTAAAGTAAGTTTTGGTAGAATCCTATACAAGACTCTTTGAAAGTATATACAAATTATATTGATTGAATAATTACTCTTCATCCACATAAACTGATTTAATGATTCTATTGATTGGTCAGTAATATTTCCTTTATAATAATGATAAGATATTGTAATAAAAGGAATTATCTTTCTTAAGCATGCAGTAGTTCCACTCAGTATTAAGGTGTCACCTTTTTCCTAGGTAAGCAGACAAGCTCCCCACCTGTTTTAATTTCCCAGAATCTCCTCAGGATTCCAATCCATGCAAGAAGCCCAGCAATCTTCTGGCTCAGTGTTTACTGCAAACCAGGTTTCATAGTCTAGCCACCTTCTTGCTAGTTTCCCCCTTGAGGCTCTCCAAGACATAAAATGGATCTTATTCCATGTCAGCAATTTATTAACGTCTAGATTATAGATTCCGTCTAGGACATTCTGAGTTTTTGCCACTGTTTGCTCTAATACATCTTACCTGTCTGCACTGAAACATGTTGAGAGATTCTCCCAAAAGCTATTCTCAGCCCAAAGAAGCTAATTCATTAAGTAAATTTATTTTTCTCTCTGTTTTTTCCCCAAATGCACTTTCATGGATTCCCTTCCAATCTCCTCATTTTTCCTACTATAGTTGGTCTTCACTTTACTTACCCAGGTGACTGATGGCTTCCTTGTCCCAAGGCCAGGTGGCAGCACCTGCAAGGTCTTCCCGCACTGAGCTGGCAAAGTAGACGTTGAGGAAGTGAGTGCTGTTGAGCTGCAGTGCCTCTTTCAGCTCCTTCACACTCATGTACGCCCTGGAGAGCACGTAAGAGGAGGAAATGTCACACCAAAGGATCAGTCCATAGAGAACAGTAGAACCAGACCTAATCAGACTCTGACTCTCCCAACCAGCACTGCTTTTTAGAGGAGAGGAGCAGAGAGGGCAAGACCAGGTATTACGAAGCTCTCAAAAATGCACTAATACACATTTAGGATATTTATTCCAAGATAAATAATATCCTACCATTTTAGCACCACAATATTTATACGGATAGTCAGTATTTGACATCATACTCAATTCTCCACTCTACACCCAGATTATTTCTTCAAGATAAATCCAGTAATACCCTTAACTCTATGCCCTGAGAGTTATCCCCACCCCCACCCCAGCCCACGGTGAAGAAGGCCTTTCAACTCTCAGTCCCTGGTTCTTTCCATCACACTGCATGATCATTATTATGATAAGAAGACCGATTGAATCTCTATTTCAGTATATGCTTGCTTCAGGCATATTTTTAAAGGTAAATAGTGGCCAGAAAATATAAAGTAAAACAGGAAAAAAAGAGATGAGTTATAGGTAGGAGAGGATATCATAAGCTACTGCAAAGAATGTTAATTTTATATATATTTCTCTTTCTAGTACCTTAATCCATAGACTCTCTACCCCTAATCCGACTACCTTGTGATACTCACTAAGTATCTCTATTGGTGGCCTTCAAAGCACTAGGTAATATTATGTTTGAACTTATTCACAGACTTAAAGGTCTATTAAAAACACATGCCCCACGGCCCATAAAAAAGGGAAACAAGCATTTGATCTTTTTTTAAGCTCATATATAGTCAAAGACCTTCATCTTCCTGGCATCAGTGAATCTTAAAACTTTACTATGGGCAAACAGAGCCTCATCATACTCAATGAAGAGCTATTTTAAGAAAGAACAACTAAACCAGAACCCAGTGGCCCCTTGGATTCACTGGATGCTTCCTACAGTGGCCATGGGAATGCCACTCCAAAGATAGGAATGATCCTATCACAGCTTCAACTGTGCAGACAGCTCTCTCAACACAGTTGAAATTTCCTTTATAGATTCACGCTTTATTCTTGCTATTCTGGTAGACAAGCTGCAGACACTGAAATCTCTCAACCCAGAAGCTCAGGCTAGAAGAGCATGACCCTTCTTCTTCCGTTCACTCTGCCTCCCAACTACACTGTTGATGCCATCTATTTAATCCACATGGTAGGATATACTGGCAAGGAGTACTCAAGAAATAGAGATCCCAAAGGAGACTGTGTTTATGTTCTTTGGCACAGAACCAAAAAGGGGAATAAAAGTAAAGAAACACAAAAAGATTTTGCTTTAGAACCAAATATGCTTGAGAGAATGGGGATTTTAAAATATTCTTTCTTATTGACTTATAATATCTTGGAAAAGTAATTCTCATCCCCAATAAATCATCCAAATTTCATGAAGTGGTGTCAGATGTGATCAGAGGGATATTCCTTCTGATACTTTCCTGGAGTGTTTTTTGAACTGTTGCCTGGTTTTCCCTGGACATTAGTCACATTCCCTTTCCTTTTCTCCTTTATTAAAAATAATTACAATTTCCTGTATTGATAAATTGATGGTTTGGAGTTATGATGACATCAAGTAACTCTTCAACATGGAGGTGGTCTAATTGGTCAGATAGAAGAAGAGGGAGGGTGGATGGGAGGAGAGAGAGAGAGAAGAAAGAAAAGGGAAAAAAGAAACAAATAGAAAATAAGAGAAAGAAATAAGGGCAGAGAGGATCAGTGATAGCCTATGTACAGCTCAGGGTACCAAGAAAGAAAATCTACACCCTCTGTTCCTATTCCAGAGTTCCCATTAAAATTAGGAATTGGTAACTTGACAGTTTTCTCTCTTTCCTCCCCCCTCACTTTCCCCAAATACCCCTGTTCCTGGCATGGTTTACTTGGGCTATCTGTGTGTTCCTGGCTTCTCTGTCTGCCACTTACCAGTCTTGGCCATCATCCTTCTATCCTCCCTCAACCCAGCAGTTCCACTAATTTCCCTTGAGCCACCCTCCAAGAGGCCTCTTCCTCCACTACCAACTCATTAGCTGATTCTACTCATCTTCCATTTCTTCCTTGCCCATTCCACTCTCCAGCCATAAATTACCCTTCCAGATGAGAGTGTTTATGTCATACTTGTGGAAAACTGGGTACAGCCACTCTAATTCCTGCACTCCATAGAGATATAGATAGAAGTTGGCAAGTATAAGGGATAAAATACATTTTTAAAAGCTAGAGACAGTTGGAAACAGTCACTAATTGAATTGATACAGGAACGCTTTATTTTGTTGAAGACAGATTTTTGTCCAGATTATTCCATAAACCAAAAAAGGGCAAAGTGTAGATAGCAGGGTGTCCAGTTTGCATGTAGACTGCCTTGCCTATTATAACACATGTACGCCATTTCAGAATTTAATCAGAGCTAATTAAGATAAACGTCTTAGCTTCTCCACTAATGTGACCAGAGCCTGGCTCAGACCTAGGGTGGAGAAAATGGCCATTATTCTAAAATTCAGAGCTTAACATCTTGCTTCAGAAATGATTTATTAAGAGATAAACTTGTCATCCAACCAAAAGAACTTAATTGTTCAAAGAAGGGTGAAACGACATACATAACTTTCATAAAAAGCATGGGACCGTGAACTGACCAGAACTATGTATGAAGAGAGGTGAACTGCATTGATCTACTTAATTTCTGCCAGGATCTCCCTTTACTCATCCTCTCCACATTCTAGACTGAGATACTCACCATGAACTTCTCCCTGAGGACTCAGACAGACCAAAGAGAAGCTGCACCTTGACCTTTATAAAAAATTTTCTCAGAAACAAGCTTTCCTTGAGGCTGACATATCAAGTTGTTCAGCCCATTGCTTGAGTCTATTATTTCTGACATGCCTCCTGGAAGAATTCACAGCTGCCTCACTATTTTATCACTGTGACCTACTGGTTTGGGATTAAACATTGCCTGGTGTCCAGCCCACCACATTCCTTTGTTCCCCAGATGATTTCTGTTGGGATCCCTTGACCGCTGACCCCTAGCCACACTCTAGTATCTAAGTGTCCATGCAAGCCCCAACTCTTGCTCAGTTTCTGACTAAGTAAAAGTGAAAGGATATAAAAATAATGCCTCTTGTGCTCTAGTTTAATAGTCAGTTGAATAACTCCTTTATAGACTGTTAGAAATGATTCAGGCCAGAAAGAAGAAAAATATCCTGAGCTGTTTGAAGGAAGTTGAGTCAGCACCAAAAATTCGCATGTTAAAAAACAAGACATACAAGACGCATGCATGTACGCCCTGAGATTGGGACCCAGGGCCCTGCTTCCCACAGTCAGACCAAGCTCCGTCCAGAGGAAGATCCTGACTGCACTCCACAGGGGTAAGGCAGCCTCCATTAGAACAAAACCAGATGCTCCCAAGGACCCTCAGCCAATTCCCATCACAGAAATGACTGGTGCCAAATCTGGGATATTTGGGTTTGGTTAAATCTAAACCTTCTTGTCATTACTGTACACCATGGTTCTTGACCCAAAATACACAGAAGGGTTCCCTCTGCCACCCCCGTCTGCTATCCACTTTGCCAACTATGCTTCCTCCTCTAGGTGAATATCCCCTTTGACCTACTCCCCCAGTCCTTGGACGGCGCTCACACCATGGGGCTTACAGGTCCTCAGAGTACCAACTAGCATCCTCCCAGCTGCCTAGTGCCACTCTAAAAACTTAGTGTTTTTTTGGGTTCTTTTTTGCGGTACGTGGGCCTCTCACTGCTGTGGCCTCTCCCGTTGCGGAGCACAGGCTCCAGATGCACAGGCTCAGCGGCCATGGCTCCCGGGCCCAGCCGCTCCGCGGCATGTGGGATCTTCCCAGACCGGGGCACGAACCCGTGTCCCCCGCATTGGCAGGCGGACTCTCAACCACTGCGCCACCAGGGAAGCCCAGAAAACTGTTTTTTATTCTCTGTCAAAGTCCTCCTGCTATTGGGCACATGGTACTCTACTATGTCACCATATACTTTCTACTTTCTTTCACTGTCCCATCTCTTGGTTGCTCTGTACACATCAAGGGCTTCACAGTCTGACTCACAGTCTTCCCCCTTACCTTAGATCCTAGAGTCTAAGGATCTAAGGAAATTAGGAAATTTCCTGAGGAAATTTCAATATGTATGTGAAACATCCACTGAAAACACAGTCTTATGTTTTACTTCCTTATTGCCAATGACCCTTGCACACCATTCTCATTGTCACCTTTACTCAGGTGGATTTTCTGATCTCATGTGGATCTTTAGTTCTACTTGTCTAAACTTGTATTTGATTATGGTCATCTCCTCTTCAGGAACTATTTGAAATCTTTACCCTTCTTTACCTTTTCTTGCCCCTTCTCCCCCCGCAACCTCAATCTCCTCTGACTCTTAGATAATCGTGCCTCCTTCTTCGATGATAAAATTGAAGCCATTTATCATGAACTCTATCGCTCCCCCCCATACATACACACATGCGCACACACACACACACACACACTCAAAACATTTACTTCCTTACCTATTTTTATTCCCTTTCCTCTTGTCCTACAAGATGAGGTTTCTGAGAAAACCATAGCTAGTACCCTCTTCCTTTCCAATTCAAACTTCTTGAAAGGATAATTTCTTCATCTCCCATTTGTTTCCCTTTTTTTCATGTATCCACTAATCCCACTGTAACCTGGCTTTCATGAGAACCACTTTATCAAAAATGCTTTTGTTGAAGTTGTCAGTAACCTCCTAGTTGTCCCTCCCCACAAAAATGGAAAAAATTCATTCACCTTCTTATTGGAATCCTTTGGTTCATTTTTATATTGTTAGTTACTTCCTGCTTCTTAAAGTTCTCTGCTTCTCTGCTTTTATTGCAACGCTCTTTCCTGATTCTCTTCTTGCTTTTGTGACCACTGATTCTCGGTCTCCTTTGTGGGTTTCTCTTTCCCCTTCTAATCCTTAAAAGCTATTCCCTGGGGTCCTGTTTGTAGTCCATTCTTTTGTCACTCTCCTTGTTCACCGTTGGGAACTTTTCCACTCTCAAACTTTGAAGCACCATCAGTATTTGGAAAACTCTCAGGTAGATATATATATCTCCCTCTACCTAGATCACCCACAGACATCTTGAAGTCAACATGTCAATGTTATGGGTGGTTCTACCTGAGCACAAACAAAATTCGGACACAGTGAGTTTTAATGCATCTCAAATAGTGGTCCAACTACTGAATCTGTGGACATTTTTTCCATGGATATATTTGCAAGAAGTGTCTGAGTTTTGGCTAAACACAGAGGCAGTATGTGACAGTGTCCACAGAAAGATAAAAAGGCAAGAACAGGGAAGAACCACAATGGTATTTTGTCCATTACCTAATTTTATAGACTGGATTTCGAGTTCCTCAGGAAGAAACAAAAAGAACTCTTTTTGTAAGAAAACTGGTACAACCCAGGATACATAAGCCATGCTTTATGGCCTAATAACAAAATGAAGTACCAATTGAAGAGAAGGGACACTCTCTCCATTTTTGGAAAGAATTAAGGGGTGTCAGCACCATTCTAACACTTGAGAGTTTTACAGCCTTGGGTTGCATTAGAAGCCAGTTCTCTAATAAGGCCAGCTTTTCCCTAGAGAAACAGTGAGGGCAGAGCATCAGCTGGAAATGCTGAGTGTCAGCAGACAAGGTAAATACCATTGCCAGTATTCAACAGCAAACAGCAGTAGAACCACAGAAGCCAGTGGGCATGAATTTTTAAGGCACACCCTTCCGAAGACTCCCAAAAATACTAGAGAAAGAGGACAACGTATGAGGATAAGATTTTATAGCTATACACTGAGCTCATGTAATTTGATTATTAATGGTAGCATGACATCATTCGCCCCCAGGGGGTATGTGGACTGGAGGATATTCCGTTTGTCTCTGACTGAACTCACAGTCTTCTTCCCCACACCCACTGCTCCTCCATCGTCTCTCTCTGAATTGATGCCACCTCTATCACCCTCTCCATGACACAGGAAGAAAAGCCAGGATTCTTCCTTCAATACTCCCCCTCTTCACTTCACTCCCCTCATTATAATCAACCACCTACTAATGACCCCAGGAAGAAAAGACATCATGATGATTATTGTTTCTCTTCTGAATGTCCCCAAAGAGGCTAGATATCATCATCACTCAGACATAATCAACTGGGAACACATTTTTTTCCTCGAAATTCAAATATGGAGAAACTGACAGCAATTATTACACCCAAAAACCTCACTTTTGCTAATGCATGTGGGAAAGAGTATTACTACTAGAAGTAAAATGAAATTATTCTCTAGAAAGCTTTATCTGTTGTAAGAACTTGAGGTTGAAATAAAAGAGCTAACTGGAGATTTAAAGGACTTGAAGTCTAATGTCATAATATCTTCTGTGGTAGGCAGAATAATGCTCCCAAAGACGTCCATGTCTTAGTCCCTGGAACCTGGGAATCTATTACTTTACATGGCAAAATGGATTTTGCAGAGGTGGTTGAGAGTACAGACTTTGAGATGGGGAGACTATTCTGGATTATCTGAGTGGGCCCAATCTAATTACATGAGTCTTTATAAGCAGAGAACCTTTCCCACCTGTTGTCAGGGAAGAGAGGTGGCAACAGAAGTAGACTCAGAGAAATGCTACATTTCTGGCTTTGAAGTTGAGGGAAGGAAGGGGGCAGCAAGCCAAAGAATGTGGGCAGCCTTTAGAAGCTGGAAAAGGCCAAGAAATGGTTTCTCCTGTAGAACCTCCAGAAAGATATGCAACTCTAACAACACCTTGATGTTAGCTCAGTGAGAACCATGTCAAACTTCTGACCTATAGGACAATAAGTTAATAAATATGTGTTGTTTTCAACCAATAAGCTTGTGGTCACTTGTTGCAGCAGGAATAGAAAATGAATATATCTTCTTTCATTTAAACATATAGTATCTTTGGAAAAGAAAGAGCATACAGAGAATAAAAATCTGGCTTCAAAAGATGGTGTCGAAAGAATTTGTTTTAAAAGAACTTGTGATTGCCTTCTGAGGCAGAAAATAGTAAATCTCACGTTTCCAGTTCTTGGTAGTAGTTTACCTACCTTATCAAGGGAGTCATACCCTGAAATTTATTTGGAAGGGGAGCATAAGAATACCCAGATAACTTATTGGGTCTGGGTAAGGGAAAAGAAATGCATGGTGGAAGTGATACCCAGTTGAACTTAAGAAAAAATAACCAAACCAAAAGTCATAGGTAGCATGTGTCAGCATCCTGAGAACAGGTGTTCGCCAGAATGACTTGGTCTCGTGTCCCACCTCTAACACTCACTGGCCACGTGGCATTGGCAAGGTGCCTACCATCATTACACCTCAGTGTCCCTATCTGTAAAACGACAATAACGAAAGTATAATCTGCATATACTTATTGGGAAGAAAAATGAGATAACATGTAAAATCACACATAAACAGTTGTCAATAAACCTTATATTATCAATAACAATACCTATGGTCTCAGATGTCTACATAGCCAGCAACAAAGTTCAAAAATCATAATATAGGAAAGCAAGTATCATCTTAAAGACTTGATGGGGAGCTAATCATAGACTATGTCTGAGAACGGGTATACCTTGCTTGAAAGAAATAAAGTTAAATGAAATAGAAGTAATACCACAGTGCAAAAGGAAGCAAACACAACTGAAATCTGACACCTGAAGTAAACCCACAATGGAAAACGTTTAGTGAAAATAAAATAGCAATGAACATTTTCTAGGCATAAAGTACTGTTGGCATGGTCAGGCAAGGGATAGTTTTGATACATCCCAAAAGCAGTTTCCAAAATGGACACAAAATAAAAATATAGTGATGAACCAGAACATCAGATGAGAATGTCTCTGCCAGAAGGCTGGTGCTGCTAATAGCAACAGCAGCACTTCTGATAAATACTTTTTCTGACTTCCTGATAATCTCTCTCAAAAAGGTCAGGAAACAACAAAGGGTCATGATAATTTATTTTAATTCTTATTAATAAGAAAGAACTAGATGGTGACGTGGAATGCAAGAGTTCCTTTAATGAAAGAAACTCTATTTAAAATTTTCAATAGCCGAGGCTGGTAACATCAAGGACTAGAGCTTGAGTAAAACAGATTTCCAAAAGGGAGTAATGATTCCAAGGCCTAGGGCTCTCAAGGGGACAATGGCCCTTTGGAGGTAGAAGGGCATAAACCTTGAAAATCAATGTAATTCTAGATTGTCCCAATAAAGCAGAAAGGAGATAAACATCAAAAAGAACAGGTTCTGTAAGGGAACTCCCTGCTGAGCTAAAATTTTAAGAGAACATATGTAGATTTTGGAAAGAGGATTAGCACAAAACTATTTTAAAAAATAGGGTCAAAAAAGATAAAGCCCAGGGACTTCACTGGTGGCACAGTGGTTAAGAATCCGCCTGCCAATGCAGGGGACACGGGTTCGATCCCTGGTCTGGGAAGATCCCACATGCTGTGGAGCAACTAAGCCCGTGGGCCAAAACTACTGAGCCTGCGCACTAGAGCCCACGAGCTGCAACTGCCGGGCCCACATACTGTAAATACTGAAGCCTGCATGCCTAGATCCTTGCTCTGCAATAAGAGAAGCCACCGCAATGAGAAGCCCATGCACTGCAATGAAGAGGAGACCCCACAACGCCACAACTAGATAAAGCCCGCACACAGCAATGAAGATCCAACACAGACCCCCCCCAAAAAAGATAAAGCCCAGAACCAGCATAAACATAAAAAATGCAAAGAATGATAAATTTTAAAATTTACGTTTTTCAGAATAGTAAGCAAAATAGAGTATAATAATACAGAAGGGAAAAAAAAACTGAACTCTTCAAAGTCTGCCTTGCTGCCAAGATAAATAATCATTAAGAAACCCATTGAATAAGTCATTAACCTGGCAATAATTTATTTGCCCCTAATAATAACAGTGATCACAATTAACTGAATCCCAAATATATGGTAGATGCTTCATATATATTTTCTCATGTAAGCTCACAAGTCTATGAAGTTAACGTAATTATTTCATTTTACAGATAAGAAACTAAAGCTTACAGAGATAAAGTCACTTGCCCAAAACCACACTGCTTGTAAGTTTTGGAGGCAAGTATTAAACCCAAGTTCCTCTAACTCCGAAGCACACATTCTTTCCTCTGTTCTTCAATTGGTTTCACTAGGATCTGTGAGTCACTGTGTTGGGCCTTGGCAATGAAAAGATACAGAAGACATAACCCTTTTTCAAGAAGCTCAGTCTAGTGAGGAAGATAACCATGGAAAAATATGATTATAATGCAAGGTGAAGGGCACTATTATAATGTGCAAGGAACTCCATGCAAGAATGGGGGACAGAGTGAAAAACCAGCTTAGAGAAGCAGACATTAATAAGGTGTTGTAGAAGTTTTTGGTGGATATTGTCAATTGGCTTGTGTACATCAATTCTACCCTCCCTCTCCTGTGTCTTCCTTTTCTGGAGGACAGAGAAGTTGAAATATACATTTGTCCAGCTCCCTTGCACCTAGGGATCTAGATGTGATTTAGTCTACCAATCAGCTGTGCTCTAGTTAGAAGGTGACAGTAACATGAAGACCTTACTTCTGACTGCTTCTTCTTTCTCTGTCTGCAAGCAGGGCTGGGCGATAGTGTTCCAGTGCCCAGCCACTGGCAGTGAGGGTTTGGGGAAGGCTATGGGGGCACACCCTCATTGCTGGTGTGGATCTAACAGGTACAGCATGACTCGGTGATGGCGGCCGTGGTTTAGAGACTTTGTGAAAGAAGATTCTATAGAAGTTGGTGACTAACTGGATGTTTAGTCCCAACTTCTGTAGAGTCTTCTTTCACAAAGTCTCTAAAATACATCCCTATTTTTCCCTTCCCACTGTCACTGTCCAGAATAGATCATTTTTTACTTTATTTGTCATGTACTAAAATGTCTTCTTATTTTTCTCCCTCTAATGTTATGTGTGCTCCAGTCTACACCATACGACATCAAAACTGGTGTTCTCCTGTTCACTCTTGGTTCCCTGTGCCCTACACAATAGTCCTTTAGGTTTCCTTTAAGTTGCCACTCAAAGTTGCCCTTAATCTGATGACCAGCCTACCTTCCAGGATCACCCCAGCACCACTATGCCATTGATTGAGGTAAACTGATTTACTCATTGACGTCAAATATGCCCCTGATTTTTTTGTTTTGGGTCATTTTGTTTGTTTGTTTTTGTTTTTTTCCTCCCTGCTTTGCTTATACTGTTCTTCCTTTACATATATAGTTATCAAAAATGGATCTGACATTCAAGGCCCATTTTCTATCTCACTTTTTCCGTGAAGCCCACACCAACCACCCCAGCCTGAAATGAGCCCCCAAATCTGAGTTTCTAAGTCATTCAGTCTAGTCTATAACACAACAGATTGTAATATGTAATTACAATATGTAAGCCTACTTTGGCAATATTTGCCAACAGTAGAAATCCTACCTCTATATATTTAACCTAAGAAGATATCTGTATGAGTTTCAAATATGCACCAACAGCAATGGAATAATAGCAAAAATATATAGTATAATAACATGGCAGTATAATAGCATAGTATATTCTGCTAATAGAATAGCATAATAGCAAGCAAGAGTATAATAGCAAAATATAATGTAAATTCCCATTAACACGGATCTGGCAAGTTAAATTAAAAGTACATAATATTTATGCCATGAAGTCATTAAAAATAATCTAGATTTATACTTATTAAAATGGAAAAATGCTCCCAACATATTACTGAGTGAAAAAGCTGATGGTACAAGAGTAAGTATAACATAACTCTATCTATTTAAAACCATATACATATGTCACTCTAGGTATCTAGAAGGGGATGAAACAGGTCATGTGATTTGAATTAATTTTCTCTTCTTATTTGTATTCTTCTGTGTTGGTCTTTACATATATATACATTTACATGTATGCATATGTATAACATTTATATGTATTATGTATATATATACAGATATATGTATATATAGGTCTTTACATAGATACATATGTGCATGTGTGTGTGTATGTGTGTATATATATATATATATATATATATATATATATATATAAAATAGAGCATTCTTTATTTCAATATTATAGAGCTTCATTATTTCATTAGCTGGACAATGTGCCCAGAAGTCAAGTACCATGTCTTTCTCAGAGTGAGAACAACTTAGTACATCATCTCGCATATTATTAAGTGCTCATTTAATATTAGTTGAAAATATCAATGGTGCAGATGGGCTTTAACTGGAAGATTAGGCAGAGAATACCCCATCCTTCCCCCTCCCAAGTTCACCAGTACTGCCTTGCTGCAGAATCCACTTAAACCACAGGACCCGCTTACATCTACAAGAGTCAAACTTCAAAGAGTCGCACATAGGATCTGCTGTCTCTGGTAGAGAGCAAGAGACAAAAATATGCCCCAAGCTGAAGCCCAAAGCCCCAAATACATGCTTTTTGACAACTCTTTATTGATGACTAAAGACAGAGCAGATTCTTGGCAAAAACACTGTATAATGATAAACTCTCAGGGCCTGGGTGGGAATGGGCAATGTAATTCCACAGACATTACACTGGGTTTAAAAATAGGAAGCTTTTCCCGGAAGAAGTAGTCCTTGTGGGTTACTGGAGCCGACAGGATGTGTTTCAACTAATGGTAAAAGTTGAAGTCATCCCGTATTTTAGTCATTTTTTGTGTTTCTTTTCTCTTCTCCTATAGCTTTTTCTTCCACTGTTTTAGAACATTTTTAAAGGTTTTCTTCAAATCCTGTTTTCAAGCAAAACATTCTTTCTGTAATATGTCATACACGTGCACACACACACACACACACCCCACAGAAGTCAGTTCCTTTTGACAGTACATATGCACGAAACTGAACTCTCAACTTTATATTCTATTGACATGGGGAAGGTGAATGAATCCTATAAAACCACTGATGATTGAAAATCCTTTAAACTTTGATTTCAGGACGTGGGATAACACACTCACTAATTCAGAAAGTATTTACTAAGCACCTACTAAATCTCAGGCTCTGTGCTGAAAAACCAGTATACAATGGACAAGCCCAGGTAGCACTCCTACCATCATGGAGTTGGTGGCCTTATGGGGAGATGACAAGGAAATGGGCAGTCACACTGGGACTCAGCAGGTACTCTGGCAGAGAGAGTAAAAGGTGCGGTGAGAATCTGTGGACCAGAGCACTTGACCAAGATTAAGAGAAAGTCTTCTCAGAACTGGCATCTATACCAAAACCTGGCAGATGAAAAGGAGTTATCCTGGAGAGGAGATGGCATGGGAAGAAGATGCAGCCATTGGTAGAAAGGTCCAATGGATAAGAGAAGGGAAGTAGTTCATGAGAGCTGGAGAGAAGTAGAAAGACTGACACTGAAGAGGGTAATAGCAGCTGGATCCTGAAAGGTCTTACAAACCATGATAAGAAGTTTAGAGTTCTTTAAAGCAAGGAAGAAACGCGATTAGATTTACTTTTTGGAAAGACTGGTCTTAAGAAAATATGGAGAATTGATTTGAGGCTTGCAAAGCTGCAGGCAGAGAAGCCTATTAGAAGGCTGTGGCTGGCTTTGAGAGATATTTAGGAAAAGAATCAATAGCAATTGGTGATTAATTGGAGGAGGTTAGGGTGAGGAAAAGGAAGAGTCCAAAATGATTCCTAGGCTTTTAAATTGAGTAACTGGTTAGCACAATTCACTGAAGTGAGAAATAGGAAGAGGAACAGATCTGGGTGAACGTTTGAAGTCATCTCTGATAACCAAATTACAGATGTTTATTAGACAGGTGTATATATGGCTTTTTAGACCTGAGCAGTATATAAATTCAGAAACTGATGATAATGAAAACTGTAGAATGAATAAGGTAGTGCATTACTGACTTCCTAAGGGGTATACTCAACACGGTGTGTCCTCAGGGAACCAGCAGAGGGAGAGAGAGAGAGAGAGAGCACGCACTAGTTAGTTCATTTTCAAAATTATATCCAGAAGTGTACAATTTGAAAGACTACAGAGGGACAATATTGATTTTGCTTTGTTTAAAAATATATGTTTACTTTTTTTTTTTTTTTTGGCTGCATTGGTTCTTCGTTGCTGCATGCAGGTTTTCTCTAGTTGAGGTGAGCGGGGGTTACTCTTCGCTGCGGTGCGTGGGCTCCTCATTGCAGTGGCATCTCTTGTTGCGGAGCACGGGCTCTAGGCTCGCAGGCTTCAGTAGTTGTGGTGCACGGGCTTTGTTCCTCTGCGGCATGTGGGATCTTCCCAGACCAGGGATCGAACCCGTGTCCCCTGCATTGACAGGCGGATTCCCAACCACTGCGCCACCAGGGAAGTCCCCCCAAATACGTGTTTACCTTTGAATTACGTATCACGGGACAGTGAAGGGGTGATCTTTTCTGATGATCTCAAAAGCCTCAGTCTGGCCGAGGAAAAGGTATATAGAGTGAGAAGAGAAGACATTGAATCAAACACTGAGGAAGAGTAACTTTAAGGAATAGGCGGAAGAAAAGAAATTGGCAGAGAGGTCTGAGAAGCCGTGATGAAGAGGTAGGAAAGGAATCCAGGAGAGTCGGCGTCTCCAAGGCTAAGGGAGAATATCAATCCAAATGTTCCTGGCGATTGAAGTAAGGGAAGAACAGAAAATTCTCCATCAGAACTAGAAACAAGGTCAGTAACTTTGACAACAGCAATTTCAGAAAAACAGTAGCGGCAGAAACCAGACTGCAATGGCCTGGAGAATGAGTGGCTCTTAAGGAAGAGAAGATAATGAGCATAGACAAGAATCGTGACAGTGAAGATGTAGAGGAGGATGGAAAATGTTTATGATAGGAGATATAAGCATTACTAAATTAGTTTAACAGGAAGACACCAGTAAGGGGAGATAATATAAAAAGGAAAGAAAGATATAATTAAGGTAATTAAATGCAGAACACATCAGGAGAGATACACCGTACACAGGAGTGTGGTGGATGCTGTTGGTGCTCTACCTAAGCAAGTACCACCAACCCCTAGCTGCTGTGAATATTGGCTGCTAACAATTCACTTTTTTCTTTGGAAAAATCCCCTTTCGCCAAATAGGAGCTGCCTCACAGGACATTATGCTTCTCTCCTCCCAGGGCAGCTGGCAGACAATGACTGATTGACAGGAGGGTACAAAAAGCCAGCCCTTTGCCCCAAGATAGGACCAAATCCTTGGCGCAATTCATGCTCCAGAGCTCCCTGTGGGATTGAACTGTGAGACCACATGCTTGCTTAGACCCTTGCCCTGACTTATTCTGTTTTCCTCATCCCTTTCTGCTAAAAGAAACCCTCAGTAAATTACAAAAATTCTTGTCTCAGGCACCACTTCCTGGGAATCTCCCTGAATATCAAGAGGAAGATTCTCATGCATTAGAAAGGGAGGAGGGAAGGGAGAAAAGAATGCAAATAGTTTTGAGGATTGATGGCAGGCATTTCATTAAGGAAATGCTTCTCTAATTTATGTTGCTTTCCTGGTGAAGGAGTAGGTGAGGGGCTTCCCTAAGAGTGGGGATGAAGTGATGGGTACAGAAACTTGAGAAGACTTAGAAGGTGTGAAATACTCATTGTGAGAGGAGATAGGATAGGAAACCAACCGCTTATTAGGGAGAGGTAGATTAGTTAGTTGGGGTTCATGAACAAATATTTTGATGCCACCTTCTCCCAAATCCAGTTAGTTATAACTCCTACTTAGAAGAAACTAAGGAGTAGGAAAAAGAGGAACTTCTGTTTTCACTAATGATTTCAAAGCATATGATTTTTTCCTAGATTTTGAATTTATAAATATTATGCAATGACAAATCGTTAATTATGAATTGAACTCAAAAATGTTCTGCTTTCATCTTCAACATTCTCAGTAAAATTGGACTCTTCAAATTCACCAATAATCTCCCAGTTTTTCTACCCAGTGGACACCTTCTGTCCTTACCTTCTTGACCTTTCTGGGGCATTTGACATTGTTGATCACTTTCTTCTTGAAACTTCCTCTTCACTTGGCTTCAGTATGTCCTCACGTTCTTAGTTTACCTCCCATCTTTAAGGACACTCCTTCACATACTCTCTCAGTATACACACTCTCCAGCCCCTGGTTACCTGTCAAACTTCGTCTCTGGCCATTATTTCTCTTACATTGTTTTTCTAAATCCCCAAAGTACTTACAGCTCTGCACCTGTTATGTTCTCTCTCTTGGTTCCATGAAAGTTCACAAATATTTCTTCAGTCTAGAATGTTCTTTTCCTTTGTTCTTTTCTGCTAATAACTACCCATTATCAAAATCGGTAGAGGTGTCACCTCTTCCAGGAAAATTTCCTGACATCCGTCCCAACTGCTGAGTCCAGACTTAGTTTCTAGCCTAGGTACTACCTTAGCACAGTCTGTATCCCTCCAACATAGCACTTATTGCATTATGCTGGTGATTGGCGGAAAGCTGAAACTTGAACTGAGATGCTTCTGATTCTACAACCCTTTCTCTAACTATGGTACAGTATTGCCTCTAGTGATGGACTAAATATTTCTCAATATTGAGTCCCTGAAAGGAATTAAAATAAATTCCACTGTGGGACATATACATTGGAATGCAGAAAACATTTCTGTGTCCATATTTGACTCCTTTTGACGAAACAATGCAGTGCAAAGGACAGCTAAATAATAAAACGGGTGTTTAAAAAATATCCTATCACTCATATGCTCGAGGACAAGTCTGACTGGTTGTAAGGACACACAACATAGGAAGATCCAAATCCACCAAAACTTTCTGGGCCCTTCTGATGGTGCTCACAACTTCGCCTGAAGTCATAGGAACCTGCAGACAAGGCTCGCTTGTCATCATGTCTCAAGGGACAAAGGCTCCTAATTCCATCCTTTCACGCAATAAGTTCTCATAAGCCTTCAGTACATGTGTGTCCTCTTTTGATGGAAGAGTTTTGTCTGCCTTTTGCCTTACCATTTGTAGACTTGGAGTACAGAAAGATGCTAGACCATTCCTGTCCATCTGAAAGTTGCAAGTGCTGTTGTGGCTGAGGAAAGAGAAGTCTGTATACATACACGGAGGCAACCTCCTCACCTTCCCTTCTTCGCTCTCACCTCCTGGCTTATCTCTCACCCTCTCCTCTCCTCTGAGAGTTGGGGCCCAGAAAGGCATGCCCTTTCAGCCACTCTGTTGTGCTTCCTTTTCCAGAAGGCCAGGGCCAGCATTCTATCTAAGGAATACATTTCCTTTCCTCAATCTCTCTCTCTCTCCCGCCCTTGACATCAATGCTTTGAAGCCATCTGAGGATCATTTGTTTGCTGAGCGATCACGTTCAGACTATGGCCTAGTGATGACTCACGCTCTTGTGGTCTCCCTGTGTTTACCATGGATATTCTATTCCAGCTGGATTTCCCTTTCCCCAGGAAACCTAGAGCTAAGCGATTTCTCCGTTTTTCTCCTTCTACCCCAGTACGCTTCATATTACCCTTTCATCACCGATGTCCTCTAAAAGGTGTATATGTGTGTGCATGTGTTTGTGCATGTGTGTGTACTCTAGACCAGCGGTCTGCAACTATGAACTACAGGCCAAATCCAGGCTGTGGCTAGTTTTTGTATGGCCTGTGAACTAAGAATTATGTTTATATATTTAAAAGTTGTTTTTAATAAAACAGAAGAGGAGGATGCAAGAGAGACCATATGTGACCTGAAAGCTAAAAAGTTTTTACTATCAGGCCATTTACAAAAAAAGTTTGCCAACTCCTATTCTATACTAAAGTATGGTTCTAAAGCATGAGTCTGAATCAGACAGACCTGAATTTATAGTCAAGCTGTGTCACTTACTGGCTATGTGATCCTGGACACATTATTTAACCCTTCTCAACCTCAATTTTCTCATCTGTAACATAAACTAAGAATTAACTCCAATGACAGATGTGAAGGCAAAAATGGCATGCTATATAAAGTATTTATCATAGAGTTTTACTCATAAGAAGAGCAGAATAAATAAAAGCTACTTTTTTATTTTTATGGTTATTTTTTGATGGGGGGGTGTCTAATATAACTTGTATGCTCACATAGGAAAAGGTGACACACAAGAAAGGTGACAGGTGAACCAAATCTCTTAACTGTCCTGTGATTGGATCTCTTCATTGTCAAAAAGAAGGAATGTCATAGCTATGGTTCTATAAAGATTAGAGGTGAATAAGACAAATGCTTCCATATATGGCTCCAAAATGTCTGGATGGGAGAAGAAGATCTCAGAGCTATGCTTTCTGTACCTTTTCACCCTAGGCAGAAACCTGAGAGTAATCCTTTCTCCTCCATATTTATTCTCGACCTTAACATCCACTCAATCACTGAAGCTTACCTAATTTACCTATTAATTATTTTCAACCATCCCCTTCACTCTAATGTCACTGTCATGGGTCCTCATACTCTCTTGTCCAAACGGTGGTCTTCTATCTTCTTGCCTACCTTCCTCAAACTGTTACCCACAGAGCTGCTGGAGTTATCCACCTAAGCCACCAACCTCACCAACCTGTGACCTTCCTTCCTTCCTCATCTCTTGTCACTACCCAGCTCATGCTTTACTTCCAACAACATCAAACTACTTACCCACCTACACCCAACTATGCTGTTTAGTGCCTCTGTCCTTTCCCTTATACCTTCTACCTAACCCCTTCTTTTTTGATAATAAAAGTACTACATGGGTGTTATTGATAATTTAGAACACAAAAAGAATTAAAGGAAAATTATATAGTATCCAAATTCTAATCCCTCAGAGATAATTACTATTAATAGTTTGATGTATTTGTTTCTATTTTTATGCATATGCGCATACAGTAATTTACAGAATGGGAGCATACATGCTCTTTGAATCTTAAGCTCTTGGTATTTCACTATTATTTTTTTGACCCCCACACATTTATTTTGTTCAACTAAATACGCAATCAGGTATCCTTTGCAACTATTGTCATTTTAACTGTAATAAACCATAGAAAATTTACAATCGTGATTTCCTCAGCCATTTACTCTTCTGGGCAAAAAATTTTCTCATCTCATTCAGAGGCATTTCTGTAAAAGTAAGCATGCTTTGGGCACTGCCCAGAAAAGGGGAAAAATTATCTTTCACGGGGGCATGGAATGAAAAGGAAATTCTGGGAGCGTCAAATCTTTCTTCCTCACAATAAGTTTAGTTATAGAAACAAGTTGCAATTTGGTTAGAGTCAAGTGGCAATCCTCGGAGTAATGTGGCTATTTGAGCTGACTTTACTGTAAAATTGTACACACTAACTTAGACCTCCTTGACTGATCTCAGTGTTCATGAAAACACTGGCGTGAGTCTCAGTAACATCACCATCACCAAGAAGCTCTTAAGACCAATGTGATGATGAGGCTGACTCGGGCTAATTCTGTTCTATGAGAAACAATGGCTCTTTAAACGCTTTTCACAAAAGGAATTCCACAGTCAAAAAGAAAAAGAAAAAAGGAAAGGAGTGCACTTCCCTCTTTATTCTAAATGCAAATTATCCAGGGTTCTGAGACCTCCTGTACTGAACAAAACTAAAAACTGTTTAAATTCCTAGGAGATGGCATAAGTAAATAAAAATTGTAGCTCTGAATTAATATGACCTGGTTAATTTGGGCTTTGCCATTTTTCTTATGGAATGATTTGGAACATTATATAATCTCACTAAGCCTTGGTTTCATAATTTGAAAAATGATTGTGATCATTTAAAAAATGAACATAAAAATAACCTAAAAAGTGAGAAGAATAATAGCCTGAGGATAAAAACAAGACTGCCTCCTAAAATTGCTATGCAGGTTAAATGAAACAATGTATGTAAAGCACATGGAAAAACACAGAGGACGTAGAAAAACAATTGTTATTTAACTCAGCATTCCTCAATTATGTTTAAAAATGACACACTTTTTATTGTTTTTCAAATAATGCTTATTTAAAAACAAGTGGAACATACTTTCACAAACTGATCTAAACTCAGAATCAGGCTTGTTTTCAAAAGTTGAGGAAAGATGGAAAGAAGTAGGGAAAATAGAACAAAGACAGAACTTACAACTATTTCTTTACTGTTTGAAAATTTCCAAAAAGAATGTATTATTCTAGAGGAGAAACTCAATTTTTAAAGAATAAAAAGGGCAAATTAGACCTTGGTTAGAATATTCACCCTACACTGTACCATCTTTTTATATGCTAGAACAAAAGCAGCTTCACAATTAAAAGGCCAGCACAGATAAGCTAGTGGATCAAGCCCTGCAAATGAAGATAAAGTGGGGCAACACTTCCCTATGTAAGAGCTTCCCTAGGCAGAGTTTGGGCTACCTAGTCTCTATTATTCTAACTCTACTCCAGTATTTAGAACCAATAAAAGGAGTCAACCAACAATAACTAACAGAGAAAATAGATACATAAGAGGGAAAGGACCAACTAGTTTTTTTCACTTGGCGTACATCCCGAAGACACTCTTGACAAGCTGAAAAGAAGGATGGATGGGTCATCTGTTGAGCCTCATCCTTTATTTAAAAAGAAAAAAGTCAGCATTTCCAACTCCAACATCTATTAACAAAGTATTTTCTACATTCAACATTCTCCATTTATCTCCTCTACATACACACGCACACACATACACACACACACACACACACACGGACACAAGTGCACACACACACACAATTTCTCAAAACCCGAGTTTATTTTTAGTCCAGAGAGATTGGGTGTTCCAGATCAGGGCCCTCTGCTCCTGAACAGACATTCTAAAAAGGCTTCCTTGCCAGATATAAAAAGGCCGCTGTATAATTTATTAGAGGAAATTACACAAAGCTCTGATTACTTTTTAACCAGAAAGTGAAAAAAATATCCAAGAATCCTGATCAGATTCAGTATTGCACTTGGCACATGGGAATCTGTAGGAGCTAGGAATTCTCAGCAATCCCCAGCTCTACAGCCTGCTCATCCACAGCACACCATGAAGGAAGGTTCGAGTTAGCTGGCATTCAGTCTCCTCTTCCCTGCAAATGTGCAATTCCGTTTCCCTAAATAATAGGGGAGTTTGGGCCAAAGAAAACTCAAAACAATATATTCATTTAATAGCTCTAATGGTTCTGCTAAGGCCTGCCAATGAAAACGCTGGCTAAATTGTTCCAGAGAGCCTTCTACCAGAGCTATACAAAACCCGCCAAATCTCTACCCACCACCTCCTCCTTCCTGCCACTCAATTTTTTTTCTTTCTTTCTTTTACTTTTTTCATTTTGGCCTTTTCCAAGAGGAGCATGTAAAATACCCAAAGAATGTTCTCTTTTCGGTATGTATTATGTTTGGGGTACAGATTAATGTTTACTTTTCATGGGTAGGGTGAGCATATTTTCAAACCAAAATCAAGATGTGGATTTATAGTATAAGGATACTTCATAAAACAATAGAATAGAATAGTTGAAATCACAACTGTCCTGAAAAACCCAAGTAGAGTCAACCTTCATTATTAAGGACATAAACGCTTCAGAGGTTGTATGTTGCATTTTCTTTCAAAAATCATTTTTGAGAACTTAACATTTCCTAGCACTGTGCAAGGCACTTCAGATGACACTGAGATAATTTAACTAAAAAGAAAAGATCTCCACCCCAGACAATGGTTAACAAGTAACCTCCACCCCCTCTTTTCCCAAGAGGAAAAGGGTCATGATGACCCTTTGGGGCAGACCAAAAGAAAAGAGTGACAGTCAGGAGAAAAGAAAGAAAAATGAGAAAGAATAAAAGAAGTTGGGGAAATAAGAAAAGAAGCAAAAGAGTAGGCAGAGAGAAGAGAAAATAAAGATGTTCATAATAGGGCAAGGCCAACAACCATTAAATCAAGAGCCACTGTTGTACATCAGGACCATTCTTGCCTACCCTTGTATAATAAAAGCTATTAAAACCAGACAGTTGGAATTAGATCTCATGCTCTCTCACCTTCAAAGTGTCAAGAGAAAGTCATGAAATTCTTTCAAAAGAATGTAATGCTGTCACTACGATTTGGAATGTGTCTTCAGGTTTTCTCATCCAATACAGTTCCTGTTAAAACCCCAAGAGTCCCCTATTTTATTATAAATTATGTGACATATAAACAAACTATGGTACCACTTTCCACTGGTTCAGTTCCACCTTGACCACAAGCACTAGACCTGGAGGAACCTGTCATAGATTTAGCGATTCAAAAAGCAGGGAAGGAGCGTGTGAAAAACGTTGTTATGTACATTGTTACAGAGGAGAGATTTTGAGCAAGCAGTGAGGAAGCTTTGGCCTGAAGCAATGTCGTGGGTCTTGTAACCCATCTGTTTAGAGCCAGGTTGTCCCCCTACCAAGCCATCCTACACCCTGCTGCTCATATCATATGTCTCTGCTCAGAAAACCAACCATGGGTCTTCATTATCCAATAATTAGTTTCAAAATCCTCAGTTTTTTTGTTGAAGATCTTTTATGCTCTTGCTTATTGGCCTTTTCTTTCCCTGTCTTTCTGTAAGTACCCTGATCCAGTTGAATGACATTGCTCTGTATTCCCTGAATACACCGAGAAATTATCTCCAAACTTTCACTCATGCTATTCCCATTGCCTGAAATCCCAAACCTTCACCCACCGAGTCTTATCAATCCATCAATACCCAGATGAATTTTTATCTCCTTTAGAAGTATGACCTAATTCCTACCTTTTCACTCTTGTTGTGCTATATCTATAATGAAACCCCATACCTTATTTTAACCTGTAACGATATTTTGCCTTGCTTCTTGTTTATATTTGTATTTACCCGCATATCACATTGTGATTTCACTATGTGTCTTACTTCTTTTTGTCTCCCGTGAAGAACCGAGGCTCTCACTGAAGACACTCAGTAATGACTTATTTTTCAAATGAATGAACCTAGGTCCTTAAGTGCCCAAAATGAGTCACTGAGAATTTTCAAACTTTTCTATGCATTACAACCACCTCTGAGATTTGTTAAAACATACTCGGTTAGAGTCTAGGCATGAGAAGTTTTTAAAAGCTCATCATTCTGAGGTACAACAAAACTTGTGAGGCCATAATCTACAAAATTTTAATGATGAAAAAAGTTTTGAGTTAGTGGTCCCAAATATTTAAGTTCAAGTTAGAAGTTGAAATCAGCCCACTGATTCTACCAACTTTCCCATCTGCAATCCATGTGAACAAAATCAAATTTGTTTGCCCAATATTCCCCCTCCGACCATTCATCTAATTGGTGACTCTAAGTGACTAACGGGTAGAGCCAACCTTTCTGAGAAAGCATGTGTTCGGAGAACTAGCTATTTAAATACCCAGTTTCCAATATTGAATTCTAATCTTGGTTGTCTAAATTTATAGCTGGGCATTCTTAGTTTAAGCCGCTTAGGCCCCCAAGCATCGGTTTCCCTGACCAAAATATGGAAACAAAGAAACAGGCAAAATCAATACCTCTTAAGACTTCTATAATTATCTCTGCAGAATGCGTTAGCTCCAAAAGAAACTCTCCACTAATTTATATGACTGCCACTTTACAATTGTGTGTGTTGTCAGAGTCCCTTTCATATTCTCAATAGCAGAGTGCATCAACAAGAAACCATTTTACATGGGTACCACAGAGGAAGGAAAGAACATTGAGGCAAAGCTGTTTCCTGTTATTTACTCTGCTTCCCTGCTTTCAGAATTGATGACATACTTCACTTGGCATTCCTGGATCTGTGGATTTTGGGTCTCCAAGATTCATTCCTGGTAATGTCAGGTTAACTCAGGGCATTTGGCAGCACTGTATGAGGTGCTGTGAGGAACATCAGTTTTGCAACCTCGTTTGTCATATAATTAAATTATTATATAATGAAAACTAGGTACCACACAATAAAATGTTCATTCTCCTACTCTGGTATAGTATACTCAAGCATAAAACAGCCACAAGGGAAGATTGGAAATGACATGGAAAGGTCAGCCTTAAAATTATTGTAATTCATTTAGCAAAAACAAACAAACAAACAATAAAAACAAGAACAAACCCAGGAAGAATTAATTTCCAAACCAAAGGGACAAAGGAAAGTTGAGTGGAAAACAGGAAATTAAGGGAGGGGAAAACAAATGCTGGGATAGGGAAACAGAAAGAGAGTGAGCCTTAGAGATGGGGCAATTGTCACAACTCCCCATGATAAAGTATAGATAGCAGTCATTGAAAGTCATTAATATTTGCTATTATTCCAAGACAACTAGCCAAACTTGAGAACTTACAGTGTCAGCATGTCATCGTGGTACCCTGAATGTCTGAGGGTAGTTATAGGGCAATGTTTTCAAACACTGGATTGTGGACCATTATTAAGTTATGAAACAAATTTAGTGGGTTCCTAACCAACAAGTATTTTTTTTTTTAAAAGAAGAAGAATAGAAGAGGTAACATCGGCACTGTTAACAGTAGGTATTGCGTTTAGAAACTTTGGGTTTACACATATACGTAAATATATACACATACACATACTGGGTTGCCATGCAAAATGTTCTTCTGAGAGTCAGGGTAAAAAAAATGAAAGATTCTGCTGTAGGAATTGATTGTTCTACTTCTTGAATTATTTTCTGTCTTCCTAGAGAGCTCCTCTTTTGCCTCCTCTCTTCTGACACATGAGCTGTCCCCCAAAGTTTAGTCCTCAGTTCTTTGCTCTGCTGTCTATGTATATGCTACCCCATGGAAAATTTAACTACACCTATCAATTCTAAGAGGATCTATATGAAACTTCTGTCTCTCAAATACATCTCTTTCCAGACTACAAACATCTACTCTCAGCTACCTACTGGGTATTGCCTCATTATCAATCCCAAAATCAATGTATCTAAAAGTAAAATCATCTGGGTTCAAGTCCTGATACCATCATCTACTGACTGTGTTACTTTGGGCAAATTATCTAATCTCTGAAAGCTTCAATTTCTTCATCTGCTAAATACGGATAATAGTATTTCCTTATATTAAAAACAATAATGTATATTAAGTATAATGGCTCTTTGGATACATTAGGTGTTTCATAACACCTAATATTTCCCTACCCCCTCAAACCAAATTCCTCATCAGGTTTCCAAACTTTTATAAAATGCAGCATTTCTCCAGGGCTTGAATTATTGGAATAATTGTTGCCTCCTCTCTCTCCCTTCACCCCTCATCACTTACTGAGTCCTATTGATCCCATCAGGTCTAATTTGTTTCCAAACCTCTGCATCCCTCATCTTCTCCCAACCTAGTGCCATTGATTCTCAGACCGAGTCCCATCTATGGGCCAAGGCAGGAGAATTTATCAGCAAATCATTTATCTCAGAGATGAGCATTAAGTCACTTATATAAAGTGCTCCAGCTGCTGCTCTCCATACTAGCCAACTACCTCCCTATGCGTCAATGTCCTCATCTATAAAAATAGAGATTATAGGTTTTCTTCACTCATTTAGCTATTGTGAAGATTAGATATAAAGCACTTAGACCAGTGCCTGGTGAAAAGTAGGTGCTCAATAAGTATTTTTTTCTTTTTCCTCTTTCTCTTCTTTTTCTCTTCTTTCTCCTTCTTCTTCTCTTTCTGCTCTCTCTTCTCCTCTTCCATCTTCACCTTGTTGGTGGTTGTTGTTATTGTTAATATTATTAATCTCCTATATCTTGTTTTCACTAATCCACTTCATTAAGTCCTCCATAGACCAGTGGTTCCCAAACTCTTTTCTAAAAGCCCTAGGAACCCACGAGGCTACTCAGGGACTGCTGAAGAAGGGAAGAGTAGGCTGAGAGGTGTGCCTCCAGGTTACTAACAGGGAAGCTCAGTTTGTTCCTTGGGGGACTGTTTATTAAACTGATTTCACTAAGCAGAATAGCTCCATTGCTAAAATAAGGCTTGAGCAACCCTCTCCCAGACCACTAGACCACTATCAGTATCCACTGACTTCACTTTCTTTCTCCCCAACCCACCCATCATGTTAATCAGTCATTAATCTTGAAATTTGATTCTCTGCTTCTCTTTACGTTCAGTGTCCTACAAAATTTCAAAGTTGAATCAATCCCAGCATGTGTTCTCCTGTCCAGGTTCCTGAGAGCTGACGAAAATAAAATAAAACACACATACTTCTAGTTCTGGTCTTCAACCTCAGTTGAATGCTCACTGCTGCCTAGCAGTCCAACACATCTCTCGTAAGCTCCTTCCTCCATTTCTTTCACTATTGAAAATCCTTACTCCCACCTTAAACCTCTAGCAAGCTAGATGCCACTCAACCTTAAAAGATTTGCTTCCCAGCTTAATGGGAAGATAGGAGCTACATGGCAACACTTGATTGAATTTACTCCTTCCCAGCTACAAACAGCTCCATCATCATCTATCCTCTCCCCCTTGCACTCCCTCTTCTCCTCTACCTGGGCAATGGATCCTATCACTTTCTACCTATTCATAACTCCTTTTGTCATTCACCCCTTCTCACCCTCGTATTTTAAAACTTTCATGTTCTCCTAGCTCTCCTCTATTTTTAGAGAAATACTGTCTTTACTCTTAGCATTCAGCTCTCTTTTTCCCCTCTCAGGAAGGTTCTTCAGAGTTCACCTCTTTCACCTCCTATTCACTCTTCAACCACTGTCATCTGTATGTTACTCCCCCATATCATTAAATTTGCCAGTGATCTCTCCATAGTCTCAAATTCAATTGAGATTTTTCTGTTCTTATTTTATTAGACTTCCATACTGCACTTGATGATTTTACTCCATACTTTTTTCTTTTAAATAGATTTGTTGAGATAAAATTCATACAATATACAATTCATCCATTTGAAGGGACAATTCAATGTTTTTAGTATATTCACAGATATGTGCAATTTTAGAATATTTTCATTATGACAAAGAGAAACCCTGTATTATTTAGCTATTATATCCCTATCCCCCCGTCTTCCCCAGCTGTAAGCAACCATTAATCTGCTTTCTGTCTCTGTAGACTGGACTATTCTGGACCTTTCATACAGATGGAATCATACGGTATGTGATCTTTTGTGACTGGCTTCTTTCACTTAATACAATGTTTCAAGTTTTATCCATGCTGTGGCATATACCAATACTTCACTCCTTTCTATGACAATAATATTCCACTGTATGGACATACCATATTTTATTTATCAACCTTGTACTCCTTTAAGAAATTATCTCCTCCTAAATTTCTGTGACAACACACCCTCCTAGATTTCCTCTACCTCTGTTTTTTTTTCCCAGTTTCATCAAAGGGTTTTTCTTCCAAATTCTCATCACTTAACTGTCTGGTGTTTACATTCTACAGACTCTCCCTGGGTGAATTCATCAAAATCTGTGGCATCAACTGTCACCAATTGGTTGATGACTGTCAAAACAATACCCAGGATCCACATGCTGTTCTCTAAAGTTTCAAACTACATAGCCAAATTTCTACTGGACATTTTTACCTAGATATACTTCTGAGTGTTTCAAATTCAGTTAGTCCAAGTTGAATTTGTCTCTTACCTCCACTTCTTAATCCCAAATCAGCTATTTCTCATCAATTCTTTATCACGGTGAAAAGTGCCCACCACTTATTTGTCTCTGCCATAAATACATGGGTCATCCTCTCTCTCTTCATTTTCTATCAGTTTCCAAGGCCCGTATAGACCTTAATGGTCCTCATACATGCAACATCTTCTCTCAGCTTTTACTGTCACTGCCTTCTTTTAGTTTAAGCATTTGTCATTTCTTCTAAGAATTACCAAAATAACCTCTACAATGTCTGCCTCCAACCCATTCTCCATATTTGTACGAAATGCTAATCTTGGCACATAATCTATTTAAATAATCTTCAATGGCTCCCCAAAGCTTAGCACACAAGGTTCTTCGTTATCTGCTCCTTGCCTAATTCTCTGGCATCAAGAGCTTTTTCCCCATACATTTTTTGCTCCAGCTTCACACTCCTTGAATGCAATTTCATATCTGTGTGCTTTTGACAAACTTCTTATTTTACCTAGAATATATGTATTTACAAAAATAAACATTTATTTTATAAAAATATAAACTATATTTAGTTAGGTAAAAGTAGAAATGCATATATTAATACATGTATTAACAACCTTTACCTAAATAACTCTTTCTTATCACTCAATGTTTAGCACTTAGGGAAGCTTTCTATAAGGGACCTTCCTATCTGATGCAGACACTCTCGCTGGTGCTGATTAGCTATTGATCACATTATACTGTAAGCTTTTGAAGGCAGGACCTACCTCCCATTTAACTTTGTGTGCTTTGAGTGCTTAGTACATTGGTTGGCCTATGTATGACCTTCAGTAATGTTTTAAGTATCTTACATCTTACATTTTCTGTGAAGCTTTCTTTTTCTCCCCAGTCTTTTTTTCAAGATCCACCCAAGTGCTTCTAGAAGTACTTCTAACTGACACACTCTGTCATAATACCTATCATACTGCATGATAATTACTACATTTACATACTCCAGTGTCCACACCAGTGCCTGGCACATAGTAGATGTTCAATAAACACTTGCTTAAGTAAGGAATATATGAATGAAAATGAATACATGAATGAAAGTCTTCATCACAGGACCCAGTTTCTGCCATTTCTAATCATTGAACTCACACTCCCACAGTGTCACTGTCCCTGGGTTCACTTCCTTATTAACTTGCTGGGTACCCTAAGCTCACATGGAATTGGCTCCTAGCCTAATTCATACACAGACCCCTCTCAGGGTCTGAAATTCTAAACTCTATCTTGATATTTGAAGTTCTAACAATCTCATTTGTTATCAGTTGCCCACCTGTCTACCTGCATGTCTGGACTTCCAAGGAGATATATATTTCATCCATCATCCCTGTGATCACCCAATTGGATACTCCATTATTTAACATACTGATGTGTCATTAAGTGACAAATAAAGTTACATTTCCTTTTAACAGGGGACAAATTCTTATCTGGTTGAAATCATTAAAATAATGTTCTATTTATGGAATTTGGGGCATTATCAGCTGGTGGGAGGAACCACTTTCTAATGACCAAGGTCCTCCTAGGAACTCTGAATTCGTACCACTTGTGTGTCCACCTATATTCACCTACTCAAAAGGAGGCGGGCTCTGATATTGTGCATAACCTTCTGTTAATAACAGGGAGTTATTGGAAGAAATGTCTCTCGCTGGGAATATACTATAAACCACAACAGATGGGGGTCAGGTTGGTCTGTTTACACCATTTCTTGATTGCTTTTCCATTGCTGGTGAAGGTCTTAAGTTTTATGGGTGGCATAAATCACAACCGCAGCCTAGAATTCCGTACTCGGCTCTTAACATAAAAGACCTGTCAAATGTAATACATCTTGTGAAGAGCAGAACCAGAAAGAAAAATTGAATTTTATCTGTAAGTAAGTTCTTTAAAAACAGGAGACTGAAAATCCTTATTCAACACTGAGAGAGAGTTTCAATTTCAGATGATAAACCCAATGAAAAGTCAAATACAAGGTTACGTTTTTAAAAGAAATTTTAAAAACCAGCCTGCACAGACTCATTGTATCTACTTCTACATTGCTTGCATTATCAACCAGAGATCAGTCTGTGCTTGAATACATTCAAGAGAGAGAATTCATTCAAAGAAGATAATCCAATAGTAATCAAGTAATAACATTATAAAACATATAAACACACATAAAAGGTTCTTGTTCCATGTTTTATTATATTTTTTGCATTATGTTCTATTTTTCGATTAGGTTATAAATCACTTTAGGGCAGAACTCATGGCATATTTCTCTACGTAGTCCCCAGAGCACTTAGCATGGTAGTACAAACATATGATTAATAATGATTTCATTAATTGAAAGTCATACATTCAGGAAATACGCACCAACTGCCTTCTATGTCCCAGTCTGAAGATAGTTCTGAATTCGGCAAATGTTTCCATAGGAAACAGAGATTTCTTCGACATAGACATCATACTTTTTCATCATTAGCCTGCTCCCTTGCATACCTTCTCAACTCCTTTGCATTGGCTTTCTCTTATTTCACTGTACTCCCTTGGCAAAACCTCAAACCTAGTGAAATCAACCTTTCTGAAGGTGCTGTTTGCACCCATGTCGCTTAAGATCACCAGAGAAAAACACACAAATATGCTTCTGGGTTCAGTTTGAATGCATGGCTTTTAACCTCACCTGGGCCCTTATGCTGTCCAGATCCTACTATATTTCCCTAGTCCATTCACTCTCCTATTCACCTAGTAATTATTTCACAACTTACTTTCTCTCTTCAAACCTTCAACATCTTCCTTTTCAAATCTTCACTCTCAATTGATTACCTTAATGCCTCCTTCACAGGGAAATAGAATGGAGAAGAACATTCAGACAAGCTCCTGCCATCCCACCCACCTATCCCACTGCACCCTATGCTCTGCTTCTCTTACTGTTAAGTGAGTGAACGGGGCAGGCTCTGACCTAAAACCAATCCTCCTACTGTGCCCTAGATTCTATTCCCTCTCACCTTCTCTAGGATACCTCTCAGAAATTTTCCCCAAGACAGATTAAATTTTAAAATGACATGCTCCAGCTTCCAAGAGTATCTTCCTCATAAGTTTTCCCTATAAGGAAGGATAAAAATGGATATTGGGTTGGGCAAAAAGTTCCTTCAGGTTTTTCCATAAGATGTTGCAGAAAACCCAAACAAACCTTTTGGCCAACCCAATATTTAAAGTAATGAAGATGACACCTGTGTCTAGATCCTGTTTAAAAGAATAACATCAAAGTAAAAGTCAGTTTACACACACTAACCAAAATAAATCAAAACCTGGAGGTTGCAGAAAGAACTTTGGACCAGGAACAAAGAAGCCTGGGTCTAGTCCCCGTCCTTTGGGCAATTCACTAAACTTCTCTCCGTCTCAAAAGATTAAAGATCTTTGCAGTCCCATCCAACTCTCAGATTCCCATCTAGCACTTACATTCTTTCAGAAAACCAGCTTTTTTGAAAACAATTTATGGGTAACAAGTTGTTGATTTAACCCAAATATAACTGTAATCAGAACAAGTGGTTATTTGATACCAATTTGGGTTTGATGCCCAAACCAGTGCATACATATAGACATAGTCTTATATCAAATCCATACAGCTGAAGTTAGTTGAGTAATTAACAGGAAAATAAACCTTCCTTGTGTCTGAATCCCTCAGAAAACAGTGCCAACCTTTCTCCTGGTGCCCAATAGCATAGGCTGGATGTACAGGCCTGAATGATTAAAGAAAGAGGAAGAAATAAAGGAAGCTCCTCAGATACAAGAGGAAAAACAGGTGTGATCTGAAGGCTACCCACACATCCAATCTTATTGCAAAAAAATACAGCATTTCCTTCTCTAAGGAAGAATAACGCACATACCTGGCCCAGAAATGTAGTGAGATTTCTCATCACCCTCTATTGTCTGGACATGAAGCTTCTAGCATCCTCACTAATCGTTATTGTAATTACACATTCTCTTCTTTTCTCCATCCCTCAGCATTCACTTTTGTTCTCCATGTGAAATCAATTCAGGTATAACTCCGTTAATAGGAATTTCCAAAACACTATCTAAGTTTTCATTTTAATCCAATCATATTTTAAATGGCTGCTATGGTAAATCCTTTTGGGAAAAAAAAAAACAACAAAAACAACTACCCTCAGTATTTGTCAGTTTGGCTTTTCTGAAAGAGGGTCATGGGTGCACATTATAGCTCATTCAGACATTTCCACCCAAAGGGTAGAAGGCAAGCATATTCTCCAGTCGTCTCAGCAAAAGAAATGTTAAAAATAAAATCTCAAAATAAATTAACATAATTTAATGAATAATGTTTAGCAGAAAAAGTGAGACACAAATGTATGTAGGAAGATTCTATTTAAATAAAGTTCAAAACTAGGCAAACTAAGTATATATTTTAGGAATACATGCATAGATGATAAAACTATAAATGAAAGTAAATAAATTATTATCAGAAACATTAGGATAACATGGATTGGAGGGGTGGAATCAGAGACAAAAGGGTGAACACAGGACTTTTCTAAGACACTAGTGATCTCTGTATCAGCAAGAGCAGTGGATGCTAACTTTGTAATTATTTAAAAAATCACATATGTATGTCTTAATATGCCCTTATTTATGTGTAACATTTTTATAATAATTAATAAATTAACAACAACAACAACACTGTTTTTGAAGTAAATTTGACTTCTTGTACTTTTTAGTTTGGGAAAACAGTGGGATGAAAACATAGGAAGGGCACTCATACTCAAACAATTATGGATTATTATCACCTATGAATTGGTTTGGTATTCTCATACAACTGATAGTAGATTGTGTGTATGTGTGTGCATTTTATAGGAGCTGGGGACTATTCATTTATCCATTAATTCACTGCTTTAATCAACATCTACTGAACACCTACCACATGTCAGGCACAGTGTTAGGCAGTAGAGAGACAAAATGAACAAGATGTGAGCTCTATTCTCAAGAGTGTATGAGCTAGTTCTAGAAGACTAGCATCTTTCTAATTTTCAAAAATGACAGTCCTTCCCTGACTCCCCCACTCTTCCTAGCTGGAGGTTTTGATGCTCTTCTGTTGTCTTACTCTCTAATTTCCAAGCCAACTACCTGGACAAGAGTTCCACTGGCAGCCTCAAGACCCATCACTTGACGTGTGGAATTGATCACGTCACCAGACTTAGTGTCCATCAGGGCAGAGTAAGCCCTGGGCTCCTTCCTTCTGTGATACTGATCAAGTCTACTGTCTAGTTTCTCTTTCTAGCACAGGCCTTGAACTCGTCCTGCCAGTTGGGTTGCCCACTGACCACATCCCTACTTTGGCTTGAGTGATCTATCAGCATGTGGACTCCAGATACTGCCCTTGTGTCATAACCTGAAAGACTCAGTGTCCGCAGATGCAGTGTTCTTCACTGACTGGGCTGCTGATACCCACCCTCTTGTGTCCACCAAGCACCCTCCTGCTTGCCCTTGTGGGGGTCCATCATGCAACCCGGTTAAGTCTCCCAGTCCTAGACTTGCCAGTTTCTCACTCTCTCTGCCTTATCCCTGAGCAGTCCCAGTAGGCATTGCTCCCAACCCCTTAAAATTATGATGACAATGTAATAAATATAACATTATGATGACAATGTAATAAATACAAATGTAATGTAATACATGTAATAAATATTGTGTAAATATAGTATTTTAGGGTGTTGCTCCCAACCCCCTAAAATTATGATGATGATGTGATAAATATAACAATAGAGATGCCTACAGAGTGATACAAAAGCACAGAGGAAGGACTGGGGATGGGGGTAGGAGTGGAGGAAACAACTGAGCTGAGTCATAAGGAGGAATGTATCAGATGAAGGAGCAAAGGAGTTTTCCAGCAAAAAGGAACAACTTCTTCAAAGGTATAAACATGGGAAGAAGTCTGACATGCTTGGAAAATGACGAGAAATTTTGTGCATTCAAGGAATGATGAGATATGAGAATAGAACAGTAGATAAGAGGAAAAATGAAGAAAGATCTTAAATGCCTTGCTAATAAGAAATGTGCCCTATTTGGCATGCATTTAATATATTCTTGTCACAGTAATGATGAAGTAACCTGACCTGAACCAAAGTAATGTATTCTGTTACTTGGAGATTAGTGTGGGCTTACTGACGTCCATAATTTATAAGGCTTAGCATTCAAGGAACTCAGCCCTTTTAGTACAACTTCGGTCATCCACACCATTTCCTTGGGTAGGTGATAGTAGCAGGTACAGGACCAGGTCAGAGGCACAGTGATTTTAATGCACTTTTCTCACAGTGATAAGAAGGATAATGGACTTATCACACAGTGATAAGAAGATCACACAGCAAGGAAGGAACACAGGAGGCGTTCAGCAAACTATTGGTGAATATATGTAAATTGAATCAAAAAAACCCCTGATCCTTTGGGAAATCTCCCCACAGTTCCATATACTCAATTCTACTTTGAGGGCCAGGACAGTTCTCTCTCCTGTCCCCTGTAGAAAAGGTAGCTGTTCAGGAAGAGGGGACTTCAACAGGGACAATCCCAGGTGAAATAAGGACTGGCTGATTTCTGGGCCCAACAATAATGAAAGTTGGCTCCAACTCCTCTTGGCACTGTTGGAGTTTACACTATTCATTTCAGGCTGCCAAAACCTCTCACTGCCCAGTGATTTACACTGCCAATAGTGAATCATCAGAGATACAAGCAGACCTGTTCACCTCTCTGAATCAGAGACACAGTGACTCAACCAGCCAAAAGGACTTTGTTCAGAACAGAATGAGAAAGGGAAAAAATATTAGGCCAGAGAGTGGGAATCAAAATGGAAGTTCTTGAGAAGATGGAAAATGGTTATAATAAAAATAAAAGGAGAGCCTCCCTGGTGGCGCAGTGGTTAAGAATCTACTTGCCAATGCAGGGGACATGGGTTCGAGCCCTGGTCTGGGAAGATCCCACATGCCATGGAGCAACTAAGCCCGTGCGCCACAACTACTGAGCCCACGTGCCACAACTACTGAAGCCCGTGCGCCTAGAGTCCGTGGTCGGCAACAAGAGAAGCCACGGCAAGGAGAAGCCACAGCGTACTGCAGCGAAGAGTAGCCCCCGCTTGCTGCAACTAGAGAAAGCCCACGTGCAGCAACAAAGACCCAATGCAGCCAAAAATAAATAATTAAAACAAATAAATTTATATAAAAAAAGAATAAAAGCAACAAAATAGCTCAAGCTATTAATTTGGTCAATGACTTTCCCTGTTGTCTTACCCCATTTTTATTTCTCTCAGACTTAGGTGGGCATAACTGGAGTGGATGAGAGATGATTTTGGAAGTTCCATTATATCAGACAGAGCCCAGCATCATGGTTTACCAACTCTCTGTACCTCAACTGTGCCCAAAGTCAAAACCCCGCCCTCAGAAGGAACATTGCATTCTTACGGTTTACCATCATCAAGTTTGTTAGTAATAAGTACTTTGACAGCTTGATCTCAAACAAAAGGAAAACTCATTGATAAGTGACCTCTGGGGATAGTCCCTGGCCTAAGGTTATCATTCTAAGGCCCATTAGATCTTTAGAGATTGCCCTTGGCCTCCTTAGATCATAGTTAGTATATTTATACCTTTAACAAATTTATTTAGCACAAATTTATTAAGAACGGACCATATTCTCCGTGCAAGATTATACAAGGCAAACTGTGAGAGATTCTGATTGTTTCATCTATCAAATGCGGATAATACTTATCTCTCAGAATGGTAATTAAATGATAAAATAAATATAAAATAGCTCAGTGCCTGACACAAAATCAAGAATTAATAGTCATTTCTTTCAATTGTGGCAGTACAAAGCTAAACGGGTATACTTCTCTTCCCTTAAGGAACTCACAGTATAGATCATGCCTGAAATCAATCTCGCATCCTGGAAGTACTACCTGATCCTTCATGGGCCCTGTGAGCAGCCATGCTGGTTCAAACATAATGCTCAGCCTTCTGGGCTGAGAACCCCATGGAGCTTCCTCCTGCATGCATTCTAGATCCTAACTCTACACCACCTTTAGGTGTTAAATTAAAAGAAAACTGTGGAATATTTTAAAATTTAAGTATAATTGATTAATGAGGACACCACCAGAGTGCTGTCAAGTGGCAATGGACATGAATAATAGCTCTGGCCCAAGACACTTCATAACTTGTTGAAAGTGTACATAACTACTATTTTAAATTTTATTTATTTTTTTAGCTGCGTTGGGTCTTTGTTGCTGCGTGCGGGCTTTCTCTAGTTGCAGAGAGCGGGGGCTACTCTTGGTTGTGCTGCGTGGGCTTCTCATTGCAGTGGCTTCTCTTGTTGCAGAGCACAGGCTCTAGGCACACAGGCTTCAGTAGTTGTGGCACGTGGGCTCAGCAGTTGTGGATCGCGGGCTCTAGAGCACAGGCTCAGTAGTTGTGGCACATGGGCTTAGTTGCTCAGTGGCATGCGGGATCTTCCTGGACCAGGGATCGAACCCATGTCCCCTGCGTTGGCGGGCGGATTCTTAACCACTGTGCCACCAGGGAAGTCCCCATAAGTACTATTTTTAAAAGAGAGAAAGGCATAGAGAGCAATGTTTCCTGGCATGAGGCGGTATTATATCCACTAGAGGAGGCAGTTACTACAACAGACAAGCCATTGATCCCAATACTGAGTCCTCACACAGAGCAGATGTCTTGTGAGAGTCGCTTGTGCCGGAGAAAAATCACTCCCATCAACTTGTCCTTCCTGGTGTTTTGAGTGGAATTTTAACCTTTACTCCTAAGAAGTCGGCTTTGTCAAAAGCAACTTCCATTGCTTTTTTTTTTTCTTTTAAAATTTTTTGTGTTGTTTTTCAACGTAAAAGCTCGTGTTAAATTACTTAGAAAAGAGAAGTCTAATTGGGAAATATGGATAAAAATGAATAAGGGTGTCTGTTGGTCATTCCAGACATTAGGTCAGGGAGCCAGGGTGCCAGGGTGATGACTGTGAGAAGAGCAACTTTGACCACCAGGTAGGATGTCCCCCACTTTGTCCATTACTGCACCCAAAGCCCTCATTTGTGTTTCTAGGTAAACCCATTATATTCTTCCTAGTATTAAGCTTGTCATCTTTCATTGCAATGAATACTTGTTGAGTTTAAAAAACAAAACAGGGACTGCCCTGGTGGCGCAGTGCTTAAGAATCTGCCTGCCAATGCAGGGGACACGGGTTCGATCCCTGGTCCGGGAAGATCCCGCATGCCGTGGAGCAACTAAGCCCGCAAATCACAGCTACTGACCTCGTGTGCTGCAACTACTGAAGCCCATGTGCCTAGAACCCATGCTCTGTAACAAGAGAAGCCACCGAAATGAGTGCAACGAAGAGTAGCCCCCACTCGCCACAACTAGAGAAAGCTCACACACAGCAACGAAGATCCAACACGACCAAAAAGAAAACCAATCTGGGGACATCCCAGAAAACCCCAAGTAGCTTTCGGATCAATGACTTACCCGATGTCCTCAACCTCCAAAGAAAATACTGAGTTATTAGCATATTCATGAAGCAACAGTTTCCCCTCTTATAAATATATTAATGATGCCTTCTTCTAGTTTTTCAACAATTCCTTCCAGCCTGACGTTTTCTCTTACTATTGTTTTCTCTCACTTAGGAGCCACTTCACTGCCCCACTCTCTTTCCTCCCTCTCCATCTCCCATGTGGAATCCTTTGCCTCTTTGCTTGTATCTCTATAACTGAAGGCAGAGTGTGCCTTTAGTGTAGCATGCATAAGGGTATTATTACGCTTTTATTAGGAAACTATGGAAAAAGAGAAATTAAGTAGTGACTATCTTGAGACAATGTACATGATTTTTAAATGCAAACTGAAGCTTAATTTATTTTTTGTACACAATCCCTTCTGAGAGTATTTGCTGCTAGAATAAATTTCTATAAATTGAATCTCACCTGTAATGTTTCCCCCTTTTCTTCCATTATCTAAAGAAATTTGACTGTGTCAGGCAGAACCTGTCATCTTGAGAATTAATTGGGTAAATATGTTCCCAAGAGCCACTTCTTTACCAAAAGATGTATTAACAGAAACAGGGCAATAAACGTCTTCCAGAACATATGTTTAGCATGTGCCTTTGCAATGGCTGTCAGGAAGCATTTTCACTGAATGAACTGGCCTTCTATACACATTGCTGTATATACATGGCCCCGTTCTGGGAATGGTAATGAAGTCTTAATTGTCTACTAGTTTTATCTCTCTTTTCTGAGAAAGCACACCATTTTTTTTTATGCATTGCAAAGTCATCTACTTAGACTGAATGTGAATTGAGAGCTACCGAATAATAATGTTCTATTAATATATTGGATTATGATTCATTGACCCAATCAGATCTTCTCTGCTTGGGGAAGGTGAAGGTATGGGAAGGAGGATAAAGCAAAGCATGAAACAGAATTCCTGGAGCCACCTCTAGTACCAGTGGAACAACAGTTACACACTTACACTAATCCTCATTACTTGAGGTCACCAGGACACGTGATAGAGCCAAACTCAAATAGCCCTTATGATTAATTCATTTCTCATAAAGTTCTAAAAAACTGCCTAATGAGAATCACCATAATGTAGTGTGATAGACATCACAATGATGGTCCCCAGTGATCCTTGCCTCCTGGCATTCACACCCTTGTACAATCCCTGCTCCTTGAGTGTGCACTGGGTTTCATGGCTCACTTCTGGACAACAGAAGAAAGGCAGAAGGGATGGGGTGTACTTCCAAGATTAGCATATAAAAAGACCGCAGATTCCATCTTGGTTTTTTGTTTTGTTTTTTTGCTCACACGCTCTGACAAAAGCCACATAGTGGAGCAGACTTACGGAGAGGCCCACGTGATGAAGAACTAACAGCTTGACAACAGCCACACGAGTGAGCTTAGAAACTGACTCAGTCAAGCATCAGATGATTACAACCCAGTCTGATACCTTGATTGCAGCCTCCTGAGAGGCAAGAGGCAGAACCACCCAGCTAAGCCACTCCCTGATTCCTGGTCCTCAGAAACTGTGAGACAACAAAGGTTTATCATTTCAAACGACTATGTTTTGGAATAACATGTTATTCTGCAATAGGTATTATCTGGAAGGGTAGATTTGTACAGGATTGGGCAAACTAGAGCCCATGGGCCAGTGCCTACTTTTGTGAATGAATTTTTATTGGAATGCCCATTTATATATTTTCTAGGACTGCACCCACACTATAATATGGAGGAATTGAGACAGAGACTGTAGGATCCGCAAAGCCTAAACTACTTATTATCTGCCCTTTATAGAAAAAGTTCGCTAACACCTAGACTTATAGAAAAATTTGATTTGAAACAACCAAATAACACTGATTCAGAAGTGGATACCCAAGTAGTGCTCCAGTTTTTTCTTTCTGCAAATTAAATAACTATTGCTCTAAGAGGTAGGTGGCTTGTCTAGCATCATATAGCTAATAGCAAAGCCAGACAAGAAATCCAAGTTTCCGCACTCCCAATCCAGTGGTCTCTTCCATATACCGTACTACCCCACCCTCAAGATGAGCCACCAAAAAAAAGCTTTATCATGAGTTTCTTGTATTACCTTAACTAAGTCACTACAAGTCTCTTTGCATAATATCCTTTATCAGCATAGTAATATTTATAATGTGTTTCAAAGTATTAGCAGATGACCTTATTACTTGATATATTTAAGATAATTCAAATGTATATGGAAAAGGAAAATGACAGATTATAGAAAGACAGATTACAGAAAGGTCACTTAGCACTGAGAATAGTTATTTGGGTTAACTTCGTTATTTTTACTCTTGCTGAAGGACTGTGTGATTAAAAGCGGTAAGCTGAATGATGTATACTTATTTTCAAAAATTACCTGCTTATGTATAAGTCCTTTTATGAGAGAAAGCAAATGAGCACCACCGATGTGACTTTCTGTGTCCATAGCAGACACTGCTAATCAAATACAGCATTCTTTCCCCCTGGACTGCAACGTGGTCTCAGAATCTTTCTCCATACCATGATTCAAGAACCTACCATTGTTCAGTTGAAGCTGGCACCTGGGTTGAAACTCATGCACATTCTCTGACTGCTAATAACACTGTAGTCTCTATGCAAAAACCACTGGTACAAATTAGTCTCAGACCTCTTTTTAAGATTGGCTACTGAAAGAACTAACTTCCATCTGTTTAACTCCAAAACAGCACACAAAACATGTATGCCTTACACATGTGAAGGTTAGAGCGAATGGTAACAATGTATCTGAGAAAGGATTTGTGACTGTGATTTAAACTTATGTTAGGATCCAGTTTAAATGCAACTTTGTCCACGAACCTTTCCTTGATGTGTGGCCCTATGTTCTGGTTTACCTAGGCAGTCCCAGTTTGTTCCTCTTATGCTACCATAATTATTAACCATACCGCTTTTCTTTTTCAATAGTGTCCCAATCTGTATGAGAAACTATATGGTCATTTATTGATGACCCATTTTGGAAGAGGCCTCTCTCCCTTCTCTAACATCCCTATAGTAATTAATAGCTTGCATATGACAAATCATTTAACATATAATAACTATTTTTAGTTATAATTTATGCTTCCACAATCCACTCACCAGTCTAGATTGTGAATTCTTTGAGGGCAGTTGTTCTTCACTATACATGGGTACTAAAAGAGACATGCAGTAAATAAAATTCCAATTAATCTTTAATCCCTGGTGTCTCACACAGACTAGACACAAAGAAGGCATTTGTTGAATTAACAAATGCTTGAGATCATAAGAGTTCTAATAGCTAAAACTATCCCTTATAGTAAAATGTTCAGAGAGAAATAGTACTTTGGACGTATGATGTTTTTTGTGTTTTTTTTCTTTAATCGTGAACTTGCTTCTTAATTTTTTAAAAGGTTATACACTACATATAATTATAAAATATTGGCTATATTCCCTGTGCTGTACAATATATCTGGACGTGCCTTACAAGTGTTGCTTGTGTAAATAAATAAACAAATGAATGAATTCTCATAGTAAAGTTTCTTGACCTCATTATTCAATCTTTCCCATTATGTTTTTCACAACCCTATGGAAGAGCATACTGACAAACATTCATTAATTGAGATATTAATTAACATGTACCAATAAAAAAGCAGCATGTTGCCACAGGGTAATTTCTTTTTTATTTCCTGGTGCATTTGAGTAGTTGATGGAAATATGGTAAAATCTCCTTGTCTAGGTATTTTGGTACGGCTAGTAATAAATATTGGTGCATTTCTGAAGATAGGGCATGGATCCAATAACCTCTGAAGGTCCAAGGGACCCATCTGGAAAAGTTATTTTGACAAGACGGGTCACAGAATTTGAACCATGAACAGAGACCACCAAATTGACTCTACAGTGGCCACGGAGTTCAAGGTTTAGCTTGATATTAAAATATCTCAAATTTCCAAACGGAGGAACTAAAGCTAAGAGACCACATAAATCAGTACTTACTGGGGTCAGAAACATGCTGGGGATTGTCTCTCATGACACAAATTAACTACATTTCTTAAATTCTAGCTTGTGATCCAAATATCACTCTCACAGCTCCAAAGCCATGACTTATAGGTCCTAACCTTCTATAAAAGGAAGAATTGTGAGAGCACCTTTTCGGTCAGCTCAGATTTTCAGACAAGTCATTATAACCAGTAAGATGTCCTGATTCCCCAAGAAGGAGAGCCTCTTCAATCTCCTGTGGAGTTTACTTTGACTAGGGGGCTTCTCCACACACCACAGTTTACTCACAAGTGGAACTAAGCATTGCCTTAAAACCCTGTTTCACAATGTGAAGGTTCCGGATGCCTGAGGAGGCCTTTGCATGAACTTGACAGGAAGTAAACTAAGAAAGAAATATAATCTCAGTGGACTTGTTTCTGGCCAAACTTTCAAGTTTTTCATTTGTAATAACAGAGTTATTCAACAGGCTTCAGGTAAGCTTAACCTAATACCAGATCCGGCTACAGTACAGTAGATGGCCCAGTTAATGGAACTTCCATATCTCTAGGGAAATGGCTAAGGTAGACCCTTCATTTGGCAATGAATGGGCTAGCTAGTCTTCATTTAGCTCTTATTAAAGCTTAGTAATTAAGAAGCAAGTCGCAAGGATATATTGTACAGCACAGGGAATATAGCCAATATTTAATAATTATACATAGAGTATAACCTTTTAAAAAATTAAGAAGTTCACAATTAAAGAAAAAAACCACAATTTTTCTCTACACTCCAGTCCTTTCCTTCCTCCACTCATACCCCTCTTTCCCTATACCATCCAACCCTCTTTATCCCCCTTGCCCTCCCTCCCCACACCCCACCTTGGTTTGGGTTAATGATTTACTCATTCTCCAAGGCAGAATACTGCCTGCTCTGGAAAAATATGGCTTTCTCAGCCCACTCATCATTGGAATTTTTCCTTATTTCCCAACCTCTCCTGTGGCAACTGCCATGAAGCATGGGCACTCGGCTCTTTGTTCTTTTTAAACTGGGATTTGCATGCTGCTCTCCATGCCAACTGCAAAGAGAGAAGCTGCTTGGTCACCAAGCCAGCAGCCTGCCAGGGCTTCCAGCCATGGACACCACAGAATCAGCCCATTCTACTTTCCTGGGAGTCACATTACCCATAATCACAGGCAGTTCTGGGCTTTATTCTTATTCTGAACTTCACGTCTTCTTTTGCCCAACCTCCTTATTTTTCTCCTTCCCTATCATCATCTACTCTATCAATGATTGTATAATGGGAAACTAGTAGACCATGGCCACATAGATAAAAGTAGTCTAATAAGGAATCTATGACTTCAAACCTCTCCCTCTGAGCCCCCAAATAGTTTTGAAACTTATGGAGTGAAGTAGAGTATGGAATGAAATGAAGGCACTGAGACAGAGACTCATCCTCCGTTTGCTACCTAGTAGCTTGAGTAGTTAGGTGCAGTTGGGAAAATAACTAAGAAGCAGATGACCTCCCCTTGGGTTATCCAAGCAGACAATCACCTGGCTTTGCAACTTGAGACAAGCTTCCTCATCCAAAAACAAAATAAAGCAAAATAAAATAAAATAAAATGGTTGAACTTAATAATCTCCAAGATCCAGCTATGACTCTGAATCTGAGTAGGTTTACATGTCTTTTGGAATTTACCTTGGTTCCACCTCCTTAGGGATTAGCAGCAGCTGTTTGCAGAATCACCTTCTTTCACAAAAGCTCTTGAAAGAAGGAAATGGGGGTAGATTCATAAGTTTCCTTCATGTTTCAGCACATGAAGATGGACAAAAAAGGGCTATTATGGACAATCTCCACCTTCCCCCTTTCTCTTACCTCCTACCTTGTCTTCTTCTCAAGAGACAACTGCCTCTTTCTTCATCATGAAGATCTAGGCTACCAGGACAAATCTTTCTCAAATCCCAGCCTGCACGCCAACAACTCGTATATTCACCCTCGCTGCCTTCCCTCTAGTCTCAGAGAAAGATGTGTCCTTTCTTCATTTCATGTCTGCAACTGTTGCCTGGGTTCTGAATCCCTTCCTTTCCTACCTCCACAGAAGGGCCAGTCTCTTGATTATACTTCTTCTTTAAAATTGTTTCAGTATAAAATTATTCCAACCATTCTCTAAAAGGTGGAAATTGAGGTCATAAAATTACCTTTTGCTTGTGCTTAGGAGCAGACCCAAGACTCATTATTTGGGAGAATATTAGATTTTTGCTAAGAGTGTTGCTGAGAACACTGTTCGTTGCACTATGCAGTTTTCTCTACATGTGGTCCCCTAGGAGAAATTTTGGTCCAGTATGATTACCTATGCTTGCTGTTCTCTTGAGAAGTTGTTTGTTTTCTTCGCATAAATAAAGTCAGTCATGGAGCTTAGCTCATCTCCCTCTTTGTATTGATTCTGGGAAGTTCATAGCTAAATCTGTAGTCTAACACTCTACTGTGCACGCATTCATTCTGCGTACTGAATTCATCACTGACAATCTTTTCTTACCTGTTCTTATTTTCCCCTCTTCCCCCTTTCTTATCCATACATTTCTTACTTTAAGTTGCTGTATCATATTAAAATACAAGTTACCCCTTAAGTCCTGTCTGCAGTAAGGCAGGGTAAAACTAACCCCTAAACAAATGAAAAACATTTCTTCCAGAGACCTCTTATTTAGAAATATATACGCAAAATGTACAATGATTTCTCTTTCTGTAAAAATTGAGTCTAAATATATTCATAAGTAAAGAAAAACACTGAATAATAAGCCTTAGGAAAGGCTTATATTTGAATTTTAGTATCGGCCAAAATAAATTCTTGAAATAAGGTGATCCACTCAAATTAATTGCATAAAGATGCTATGGCAGCTCCCCAAGAACTCTAAAAACAGGACAGACCACTACTGCAAAGGCCATTTTCACTATGAGTCCTTTCCAAAACTACCTGAGATGGACTAGGCTACTAAGAAAAGGAAAAATGTGATTGTATCTATTTGCTGACCAAGGATCTGTGATAATGCAGGAAGGTCCTAGAATGACAGAATTAGGGATGCTGGTTTTTTCCATTATATTAAAATCTATGGGAAAGAAGTAGACCAAACTATTGAACAAAAGAGTTAGATAAGATTACAAAATGTATTTAACTGAAAGTATTACGCTCCACATGGAGTCAGTCTGAATAACTGTCCTTCTAATATTGGACTGTGAATGTCCCATGATGATGTTCCATTTTCATAGTTAATGGTTAAGTCGTTGAATAAATGGCAACTATTATTACAGTTACTACCCTAAATCTTCTTATACTATATGATAGTTGCCAATTCTCTGCTGACTTTGAGCTCCTGCTTAATATATCCCCCTTCTGACCTCTCCTGCCCAATTGAGCACTTCCAATTGGGAAGAGCTAAACATATAAATGATTCTTAGAATGATTACTCTGATACAACATACAGAGTTAATTTTTACAGTAAGGTGAAGGAAGACGAAAAGTAGAAAGACAAGTTGGTTAGTTACTATAGAGATTCAGGTTTAGGGGGGCCGAAGATGATTAGAGATGATAGTATTTGGCTATATTCTACTCAGTATTGCAATTATATTCATGTATGTCTCTTTCTCCCACCTGAACTCTTTGAATACAAGAACTATATCCCTAGAGCCTGCTACTGCATCTAAAGCATCAATAGTAGTCATTCAATAAACGTTTGTTGGAAACAATGAATGAATGAATGAGTGGATGAACAAACAGAATGAATAAGATGTAAAAGAGGCCGTTGTGACTTTTAAAAAATACCCTTTATGCTCATTCTTCAATCAAGCAGAGAGAAGTTAAAAATCCACACTTGAAAGGGAAAAGGGCCATTTTACCATCTTGCGCATCACCGCTCTCCTCACCAAACTTTGGATGTCCTCCATTTTGCCGGTGTTCCTCATAAAACCTACCGCCCAGAACTAAGCCTAGGCTCCAGACAGAGCCTGATCAGGACTGTGTCTAGAGGGAGCATCTCTTCCAGAGATCTGAACACTTTATCCCTTTTTAACAGAGCCCAAAATTGTTGGTATAATTTTAATGGCCACATCACACTTTTCCGTAATATGAAGCCTATGCTTGCGATTATTTTCACATTGATTGCTGTAAACACAACTATACATCAGCTTGGTTTATACAGTTTTTATATCCTAAAGTCTAAGTTCATCCCTGTAAATTTTCATGGCGTTGTGATGAGACCAGCATTCAATCTTTTTAAAATTTTACTTGAAATAATTTTGAATCCCTAACTCTGTCACAGTCCTAAGTGCTATGACACCCCTCTCCCAATTGTGCAGCACTCATTCAGCAGGCAATTATGAGTACCTACTGCATACTGAGCACAGATTGTAGACCTGGGCCTTCCTAAACCGTAAATCTTTCTGAAAGCATACTAGAGAGGAGATGCTCATTGTACTCAGCTTTGCATTCTTATACTCACACATGAAAGATGCTTAGGAGGGGAGATAGAGCACAGACTCCCTGTGGGTCAGGGTGAATAACGTCTCCTGCTTTCCATTTCACAATGACTCCTTATTACTATATAAGGCACGATCTTGCCCCTGTAAATTCCACACTGAGATGAATACCTCCTTCACATCTCTTTTTCAATCATATGCTCCACATCTCCTTCAGGACGTCCACCGTCTCTCCAAATTCACTGCTGAACGCAATGCCATGTCTCACCAAACACTTTTAGTTATGATGTATTTTCAGCTTACAAAGCATTTTCAACAAGTATTATCTCATTTGAACATCATCATATTCCTTTGAGGTAGTCAGAGCAGTTAGGCACTTCTCTGCATGTTCTTCACTAATATCATTCCACTGCTTAAGTCACTCTACTACTCAAGCTCTACCGCAGCTTCCCACCTCATTGAAACTAAAAGCCAAAATCCACACAATGGCCTGATAGGCCACGTGACCTGTACTCACCAACTAATCTCTGTTTAGCTCATTCTGCTCCAGCTCCTTGCTCTTCCTCTGCTGTGGATTCCACGTGGCTCACTCTCATACTTCCTTCATATATGTGCTCAAATGCCATCTTTCCAGGAAGACCTTCCATGGATACCCTTTATCTTGCTTCCACAGCCAGCACTACTCCGTCTCCCTCACTTTTCTGAATTTCTTTCCACAGCACTTATCACCATCTGGCATATCATGTATTCACTTGTTATTTGTTGATTGCCTGTCTCCTCACACTAGACTATAAGCTCCATGAGGGAAGGAAGTTTTTTTCTTTACCTCCTGCAGTGTCTAAAAGAGTGCCTGGCCTAGAATAGGTGCTCAAATAATATTTGTTGAATATCTATGAATATGAATGAACGTATGATTAAATTGTGTGACTAGGCTGGAGCTAGGACTAGAGTCCAGTTTTTCTCATTTTTAGTTTCCTAGTTCTTTTCACCATGCCACAATAATTTCCCTAATCATTTTCAACCTGTTGCCTTTTCCTGCCTAGACTACTATAAGAGCTTACAAAGTCATGTTCCTGCCTCCAGCCTCCCTGGTTCGTAACGCTGATTCTGCATGCTGCCTCCAGATTAGTTTTCTGGAGAGTTATTTCCATTTCTGGTATAAAGAGTTTAGAAGCCCTGATCATCCCTCTACTGGAAACTACTATAACTTCTTGATACAATACAAAAATAAATTTTAAATAGTTACGAAGCTGAAAGGAAATTAAAGGTTACCTCCAGAGCCCACATACAAAGTAAAAATAGGAATCCAGAAAAGTAAACATTCTCTGAAGCAGCTGGCTTCCCTGAAGGCTCTGCTTATTCCTGGTGCCCTTGACCTTCAGTTGGATGGCCTTGTGAGAATCTTAGATAGGAAACAAAATATCTTAGCCAAGATAGGGAGTTTTATGGAAGAGCTCCACATAAAGCCAGGACTCTGAAGATCTATTCCATAAATAAAACAGAACACCAAAAAAAAAAAAAATTTTTTTTTAAAGCTCTTCATCAAGGGGAACAGCAAGGAAACACATTCTGCAATCTTGGCCCAATAAATAAGGTAAATATCTCCCTTGGGAAATAACCACAAGTCATCACTCACAAGTTTTCACTCCAAATTCATAATACCCTATGGTTTAAAAAACCTTATGCCAACTATATATATTTAAAGTGGTTTCATGTTCCTAGTGCCCCAGGAAATTGGCATAAGTAAAAGAGTATATCTTCAATCCAGGCCTGAAAGACACTGGAGAGAGAAAATTTCAAGGATCATGGGCTCCCAATCAAACATCACAAAGCACACATGAGGAAACAAGGCACCATGAGCAAGAACCAGAAAAATTATTCTGTTAACAAATAACAGAATCAGACTAGCTGATATAAAATATAAAAGAGGTATGCTTAATATGTTTTGTTTTGTTTTGTTTTTTTTGCAGTACGCGGGCCTCTCACTGTTGTGGCCTCTCCCGTTGTGGAGCACAAGCTCCGGACGCGCAGGCTCAGCGGCCATGGCTCACGGGCCCAGCCGCTCCGCGGCATGTGGGATCTTCCCGGACCGGGGCACGAACCCGTGTCCCCTGCATTGGCAGGCGGACTCTCAACCACTGCGCCACCAGGGAAGCCCTTAATATGTTTTTTTTAATTAATTTTTATTGGAGTATAGTTGATTACAATGTTGTGTTAGTTTATGCTGTACAGCAAAGTGAATCAGTTATACATATACATATATCCACTCTTTTTTAGATTCTTTTCCCATATAGGTCATTACAGTAGAGTTCCCTATGCTATATAGTAGGTTCTTATTAGTTATCTAGCCTAATATGTTTTTAATTAAACTTTTTATTTTGAGATAATTGCTGATTCACATATAAGAACTATTACAGAGTAATAATGAATATCCTTTACATGGTTTCCCTCAATGGTAACATAATACAGTATCACAACTAGGATACCGACATTGATACAATCCACCAATCTTGTTCAGATTTCCCATTTTACTCATAATAATATGTATGGTTTTAGTTCCATGCAATTTTATCACATGTGTAGATTCATGTAGCCATCATCTTAAATTGTTTTTAAAAATAAAAAAGAATATCCAAAGTATGAATAAGTAACAGAAATTGATTTTTTAAATGACTAGGCAGATACAAAAAAGAATTAAATAGAACTTATGGAGATGAAAAGTATACTAATAAAAATTAAAAATTTATTGGTGGGTTCTAAGAGCAAATTAGCCAAACCTGAATAGAGTCAACTGGGCAGTAAATCCAAAAATAGTTACTCAAAGTGCAACACAGAGAGGCAAAGATTAAAAAATTGAAGAGATATTAAGAGACATGAAGTAGAGAGTGGGAAGTGTAATATATATTTAATAGGAAATTCAGAAGGAAATAATAGAAAAATTAGAAAAAAGATATATTTGAAGAGATATGACAGAGTAAATACAAACAAATGACAATTAGATAGCTAATTTTTCAGTAGTATTAATGGAAACCAGGAGACTGTGGTATAATACCTTGATAAGAGAAACAAACAGCCAATCTAAAATTGTCTACCTAGAAAAGTTACTTTTTAAGAAGTTTGGTTACCAGGGGGGAAAGGAGGGAGGGACAAATTGGGAGATTGGGGTTGACAGATACACACTACTAGATATAAAATAGATAACTAATAAGGTACCTACTGTATAGCACAGGGAACTCTACTCAATACTCTGTAATGACCTACATGGGAAAAGAATCTAAAAAAGAGTGAATATATGTATATGTATAACAGATTCACTTTTCTGTACAGCAGAAACTAATACAACATTGTAAATCAACTATACTCCAATAAAAATTTTAAAAACAAAAAAGAAGTTTGGTTAAATATAAAGACATTTTCATAGATATTAAAATTAAGAAAGCATATGACTAGCAAACATTTAATAAAGGAAATTCTAAAAAATGTCTTTCAGGGATAAGCCAAATGATCCCATAAGGAAGATTTAAAATTCAAGAGAGATGGTAGATATTAAAACAGATATATATTTAAAAAGATGTCTATGGATCGACTGATCAATCAATCAATACATAGATATCTCTACACACAGCCCACGGCTCCCAATTGTTTACCGTTCAAATCCCTTAGCCCAACAGCTAAGGCCTTTCCAATATAACTTTTCCAATTTTCTCTCTTTCTTACTTTTCTCTAGGAAATTTCCCTTCCTTTCATATTGTTGTTCTTATGGAGGCCTGAGTATGTTTGCACATGACATTTGTATTTGGGTCATATCTTTGTCCTTGCCTAATAAACTCTTTCCTGCTTTTTACTATTCATATTTTAAGGAATCCACATTTTATATAACGTCTTTCCTAAGTACTAAGCTCATAGTGATTTCCATTGTCTTTCCCTCATCCCTTGAGATATATATCCTCTGAAACAATCATTATATAATTAAAATAAACAAATATTTATCATGCACCCACTATGAGCTAAGTACTTTGCTAGGCATGTAAGACTTATTATACCTGACACACAATATAGAATGGTAGTTGGTAACACAGGATCTGTAGTCAGAGTTTAATCACTGTCCTGACACTGCAGGATGCTAATTAACTATCTCAGTCTCAGTTTTCTCGTACATAAAATGGAGATAAGCAAACTATCTGCTTCTTAGAACTACAGTGAGCATTAAATAAACTATTTTATTGTGTTTTATTGGTAAAATAGATAGATACATGGTAGATAGACACATATAGAGACATCACAGTACCATGTATATATATATGTTATATGGTGTATATATATATATATAATCTTGCTATGAACTATGTAATTTACCTGGATTATCATGACATATTTGATTGAGATTTGAATTCTAAATCATAAAGTCCTAGGAATAAAACTGGCATTAAAATTCTGTGAGAATTACATTACTAGGAGTACCAAGGTTTAAGGTCTAAGAAATTATGTATGTCAGGAGTCTCCAAGAAGTAAAGATGAAAAGCCAGTTTGCTCTACCCAGAGTGTTGGCACCAGCCGAGAGATGTTGCCTTGGAACCCCGAGGAGCCCTCCCTGCCATCCTGTTCTTTTGGCCACAGTTGTTTAAATTCAAGGCTGGCCAGAAACCTATGATTTCTAGCCTGACGTGTAAAGATGAATTGGGCCAATACACATTAATTGTCTCCAGAATATGAACCAAGATTCTGCAAGAGACTGAGGCAATTAGCAATTGGATGTGAATCTTAAGAGAAGATTCGATGAGATAAAGCAGGAGCCACAGAAAGCTGAGTCTAGTTTTAAACTAAGGCTATTAGAGAATGGGAACTATGAGTAATATAGCAAATTGGGAACAAGATATGAACGGTGCAGGTGCACTAAGATGTAGAGAACCCTGCAGCCTTTGAGAGAAATGAAGTGTGAAACCTGCCTTAGTCCCTAGCAGCCTTCTAGCTCCACTTCCAGCCCATATGTAATTGTACAATAATTTTTTTTTTTTTTTTTAGTTAACTTGAGTGAGTTTCTGTTCTCTACAACCATAAAAGCCTAACTAAAATGTTTGGTAAGAATATTGGCTAATCTGTGACATCACCTCAAAGAGGCCCTTCTCATTGAAGGGCCCTGTATCCACTTTGCGGGGTCTGCTCTTTCTCTCAATCACTGTCTCCCCAGCTAATGAGGATTCATCTTACTTCCCGGCTACTATATTTCTCTGATTATCAAAATTTGCTCTGTGTTTCATAGTTTCAGAGTCATCTGGGAGCTCAGCCACTCAAATAATGAGATAATGAGTAAAACGGTTTACAGCCTTTCCCTCCTCAGCTAACATATTCACACTTTCATGGGTATCTTTAGTTACTTTACTTAGTTCTGAATATGGCAATCCTACAACAGTAAGGGGGCCAGTAGGAAGGATTACTAGAGTGTAGATTCTGAATATCCTTCTTTCTTCAATACAGAGTAGCACATTCTGCCCTTCCCAAACCCTTGCCCAACACTGTCATTTCCCCCATGTCATTTATTTTCCATTCATATATATGTTAATTCATTTTTAAAATATCAATTGAGCACTTCCTATGTTACAAGAACTATGAACGAAGAGCCTAAAGTCTTGTACAAGAGACAGATAACAACGGGTAATTACAATACTGTATGGTAAATCTGTACTCAAGAAGGAGTGGGCAAACTTTTTCTGTAAAGGGCCAAATAGCAAATATTTTAGGTTTTGTGGGCCACACAGTTTCTATTCTAACTATACAACTCTACCACATGAAAGCAGCCACAGACAATATGTAAGTAAATGCATGTCACTGCATTCTAATTTACAAAAACAAGTGGTGAGGCAAATTTGGTCCACAGGCCATAGTCTGCCAATCACTATACTAGGGTAAGAACATTCCTTTATTCAACAATTATTTATTGAACGCTCTTAGTATTTGTTGTTCTAAGTGCTAGGGTAAAATAGTAACTCAAACATACAAAAACCCCCTCTCTAATGGAACTTACATCCTAGTGGAGAATGTGGACGTTAAGCAAAAATTTTAAATACATAGCATGTCGGTGAGAAATTCCAAAAAGAGAAGTAAAACGGAGAAGAAACCATGAAGAGTCAGAGGAGTTGGGATTTTAGGTGAGGTCACCAGAGAAGCCTTCGCTAAGAAGGTGACTCTGAAAAAAGACTGGAAGGAAGAGGGAGCACTAGCCATGTAGGAATCTGGAGGATGCACATTCCAGCAGGATGAAAAGCCACTGAAACATTTACGCAGCAGGAATATGTCTGCCAAGCTAAGGGACAATGAGAAGGCCAGTGTGGCTGGAATGGAGTAAACAAGGGAGAGCATGGTGGGAGACGAGGCCCCAGAAATAACTGATGCCAGATTAGGTAGGGCCCTGTTGGTTATAGCAATACTATTGGCTTTGACTCTGAATGAGCGGGGAAGCTGCTGGAGAATTCCAGGCAGAGGAATCGCTTGGTCTGAAGTATACTCTAATAGGGTTACTCTGGCTGCTCTGTTAAAAAACAGACTGCAGGGTGGTGCAAGAGCAAAAGTGGGGAGAGCCTTAGGAGGCTATTGTAATAACATAGGTGAGAGACAATGCGATCAGAGCAGAGTGATGGCAGTAGGGAGATAAGAAGTGATACAAATGAGATAGATAATCCCTACTTGAGGACCAAGGAATGTTACCAGGAAAGAGGAAGTGACATTCTAACTGAACTTGAAGGATAAGTAGGAGTCAGCCAAGCCATCAGGCTAGGAAAATCCGGTCCACAGCCACAGACAGAGCTCCTGGTGAGAAGTGAGAGATGCACTGGGGTTCAGAAAATTAATGGGTCAACATCTTCCTCCAGGGGATGACGCTCTGATGAAACAAATCTTCAGAATAACCCATGATGCCCAGACTAACTACATGTTCCATATACTCCCCAACCTACTTCTCTGTGACTTTCATTCAGTCACTAAAGTAATATGCAAACAGTGTTCCTAGAGGAAAAAAAAGGAAAACATGTGTAAGTGTGCAGCTGTCTTTCAGATTTCCTAGGCTTAAATTCTAGGAAAAGATCCCTAAGTGAAATCCTCCGAGACAGACTGGCATCTGGCCAGGGTACCAAAGCCAGCACCCCAGCTCCTAGGAAAATACTCAAGTATCCTGAACAACTGAATGTGTTTGGAGACCAGGGTCTCTCCTAAAAATTTTCTAAGAGGAAATATTTTTAACCCAGACATACCACAGGGCTCTACTCACAAGTCTGCCTATTTGCCTAGAAAATAGCCATGAAAAGGAGAAAAACAACCTCTCCCCACTTACCTGGGGAGAAAAGTTCACTGAGCCAGCCAGGTGAACAGAAAAATTGTGGATTTCACTTACTCTATAGAACTGTATCTATTGAAACTACAGAGAAATTGGCCTGTAGAAAAACAACCAAGAGACATTTCTATTTGTTAGTAAACTTTCTGAGCTTACCAGAAGGTATTCTTATATCTTCTCTCCTATTCCCTTTGCCAGATAAAATGAGAATGAGGTGAGACTTGTCTCTTTAGAGTTTGCACAGCCTGTACATTTTAGTGGAGGGATTTAGATGTTTTCTTGCTGTTCAGTTTTAAAGTTTCTTCTCCATTTCTTTTTTCTCTGCCTTCTTCTACCCCTTACGCTTATTTTCCCCATGCCTGTTTTTTTTGGCTGCAGGGAACTTTGAATCCCAACTTCAAAAGAAACCTATAATGAAGCTGGGCTGATGTTTAACAGATCTGCCACTGCAGGGGCCCAGCCCAACCATTCCTTTGGCTCAACAGCCACAGAGGGTGGGTGAGCAAAGCAGAGCTAATCCAGAGCATCCAGGTCCGTGCAGCACCAATTTCTCCACCTGTTCCCTTGAATGTCACATGCAACTGCCCTCCTGTCCCATAGATACATATCCTATAGTGTATAACTGCAGACACCACTCTGTGCCATGTTTCTGCAGGGCACCTCCCAGCCCACCCTCTTGAGGTCCCTTTTAGAGGGAAGCAGACCATGCTCTAGCATTGCTATATACAGCAGTTCTTCTGCTCTCAAACCCCCCACCATCAAAACTCAGGAAATGAGGCAGAGAAGAGACAGTGAGGCACTAAGACACAGAGACTTCAGCCCACCACAGGCATCAGAAAACAAATGCATGGCATTGCCTTGATCCCACTGTCTGCTTCACAGCATGGTGACACTAGGTGGTTAATGACTCTCACTTAAACTGTTCTCAGCCATTTGTTTGTTGTTGTTTTGGGGGGCAGGGGGGAGGGGGCTCACTGAGCAGCATGTGGGATCTTAGCTCCCAGACCAGGGATTGAACCCGGGCCTTTGGCAGTGAGAGCTCAGAGTCCTAACCACTGGATCACCAGGGAACTCCCCTCAGCCATTTGTTTTTATTTGGTGATTTTTCTCCACATGATAACAGTGATGAAATCTGACACACAGAAACCAAAGCAAAGAAGTAAACATAGTGCTCTAGATTTGGTTGGATACTAAGCTCAACTCTGATGTGAAAAGGAGAGAAAGAGTAAGGGATGGAAAGTAGATTCAGCAGCAAAGAACCCTTCATCTCTGAGACATAATTTTAGAGAGAAAAACAACAGAAACAAGTCATGACCAAAAAGAAGCTGAAGCCTGCAAAGATTAGGAAAGCTGAGTTTCCCTTAGGGCATAGAGATTCCCTTGGCTTGGCTTCCTAGGATGCATCATAGGGAGTAGCCAATGACATTTGTGATTTTAAGAAAGTGGACTTTCAAGCCCTTCTTTCCCCCAGCAATTGTAGACCCTCTCTTAGGGCAGCTACTATGTAGAAACATACCTCTGGCGTATGTAGCCTTCCCTTTCCACAAGCCAAGTTCCTCTATCTTGGTAATTCTGTTCAACTGGCTGGGTAATATATCTATAATTCATATCTCCTTCTGACCAGCCCCAAGTCTGATAAATACTCTCCCTTTGATAGGCCCATCTGGGTTACAGATGTTTGGTGCTGTATTCCTCAGGCTCTCTCCTCCTGTCAGAGCTTTTGGGAGAGGAACTCCTTTGGGCTACATTTCTGGTTTCTTGCTGGGGGTGGGGGAAGAGGGAACATTGAGCAGGATTTGAGAAACAGGAAGGATTGTTCATAAAGCAATCACTGTACTTGCACGTTAGTAATCTATCTGTAGGTGTGTCCCCCACTTCCCAACCACCCCCTACTAAATGGTGAGCTCCTGAGTAGAGGGACTCTCTGCCTGGCACGCTCTGCTCCTCAAAATATGTCTGGAAAAATTTGTTGGGAGTTGGGTCTCTTTAGAGTCACAAAATAAAGGAATTGTGAACTTGAGCACTGTGATTTAATTGTAATAATAGGGCTGCTAGATATGGGTAATTTAGTTCAGACACAACCACCAACTCTACCAAGTCACAGGCCCTCATAGAAATCCAGAGATCTACACCTCTATGAATCCAAAGTCCTTTCAAACAGTCTAAGCCATGGCACAGAAAAGCAGTCTATACTCTATGTTCTGCTTTTAGTGCCTCAGACTGGATTTCAACCCAGGTATTTAGATAAAATTACTAAATCCCTCCACTAAGGTATTAACACTTACTCTATGTATTCTTTATATTTGTCCCTTTGTTTAGCTTACTGTGTCTGCCACATCACAGGAACTTGATAAATAATTTTTTCAAAATATGGTTCTTGCCAATAAGAGTTACGAAAAACAGTCAATGTTTTTAATAATAAAAATTCAGCACAAGAAATACAAGGCAGAGAAGATGGAGTACGAATAAAAGGTCTGTACATGAAATAAGTATAAGGGAATTGGGAAAAAGAAAACTTATCCTTTCCACTACAGTCTGCCTTCAGATTTCTCCCTCTAAAAGAGGAAATTCATAGATAAATATCCTTTTTTAAATCATAAGAATAGAGATATGAAAGTGTGTTTCCTATTGTGAATAAGCACTAGACATCTGAGAAAATCCACCAGCATGAAAGACAGATAAGAATTAAGAGAAAAAAAAAAAAAGGAAAAATAAAAGTTGACTATAGATGAATCAGATATAGTACACAGGGAAAAAATTCAGAATTCATCTTATTTTTAGCCTCAAAAAAGGGTGCATCCTTAAAATAAAAACAGACTAATATAGAAAATCAAAGAGTAAAGTCTTAAATATATGATTGCTAAAATTAAAAAAAAATTCAATAGAAGACTTGGAAGATAAACTCAAGGAAATCTCCAAAATATAGAACAAAATAACAAAGAGATAGAATAGAAGTGAGAAAAAAGACAGAGAATAAGTTCAGGAAATAAATCTTCAGGCATTTCAGAGAGGAAAAAGAGATCAGAGAATTAAGAAATATCAAAGTAATAACTTCAGAAAATTTGCCAGAGGTAAGGGGCATGTGTCCAAATTGAAAGGACCACTGAATATCAACAAAAGAAGAATAAAAGGCCAACACTTAAAAAGAAATTATCATAAAATCCCTAAAGTAACAAGGTTAAAATTCAAAACCAATTTTTAATAGGAAAAAAATTCACCTCTAAAACACAGAGGCAACTAATGAATCTCTTCAAAAATTTAAGAGAAAATGTTTTCCAACCCAAAATTTTACACCAGGACAAACTATCAGTTTGGGGTAAAGGCAAAATAAAAACATTTTAAGAAATGCTTTTCTGAAAAAGTTACCTAAAACATCCTTTCTTAGAAAGTTACTTAAGGATGTTTTCCAGTAAAATGAGGTTGTAAATTAAGAGAGGTTCATAAAATTCAGGACATAGTGACTCCAATTCCCCCTCACAAAAGCAGTGAAGAGAAATTCCAGGATGACAACTGTGAAGCAGAACTAAAGATAACTGGTTAAGTCAGAAGAGGAGAGAAAAAAATAGAATAAACTTGAAAGGAGAGCTCCAGAGGAGTGTTAAAAAAAAAAAAAAAAGACACATTCTATAGATTAGCTAATATGATAAAGCATTTGAAAATGATTGAAGATATCAAAAAAGAAGGAAGGAAGGAAGATAAAAGAAGGGAGGGAGGGAGGGAGGGAGGGAGGAAATAGAGACTCAAGGGGGAGGGTGTATGTGTATGGGAGAGTGGGGGAGCTATGCCAGAAAGGAAATATAGTAAAAGAATAAAACTCTGATCTGCAACCAAAAGAAAAATATTCTACAGTCATAATGTTATAAATATATATATGTGACTCAACCAAAAATAGTAAAATTACTATGTTAGAAAAATGCAGAGGAGAGGGAGGAGACAAAGTAAAAGTCTCATCTTTGTAGTAAGAGCAAGTTATGCATATTGTTTAAAATTGATGAATCAGTCCTAATCACTGGTGGTTCAGTGGTTAGGATTCCACACTTTCACTGCTGAGGATGTGGGTTTGATCCCTGGTCAGGGAATTAAGATCCTGCAAGCCAAATGGCATGGCCCCCTCCAAATAATAATAATTTAAAAAAATAAAATAAAATTGATGAATCAAGTGATATAAATATAATATCTGGATATATGTACATGGAGGTTATTACCAAAAGAGGCAAGTAAAATAATTAAATATGGGAGAAAGGCTAGAGAGTGGAGAAGGATGAGGAAGAGTTAGGCAGGGGACTGTCATTCTTCCTTTTGGTACAATTTGATATTTTAACCAGGAGCATTTATTTTTTATTTAAATGTTTTTAACTATCAAAAAAGTATGACTAGTTCCTTTTATTCCACAAAGTGAGTTTTGCATGTAGGGGTAAGAAAGTTTGAAACGTGTCTGGGTCTACAGATAGAAAAGGATAAGTTACCATGGCAACTCTTAAGTGGTAAGGGGAATAAGTTATAAACACCCGGATGAGGGCAGTGGCAGTAAGTATTTAGAGACACAAGGGGCCACTCTAAGGAGAGTGATGCCTGGGTACCTTGAAAGACAGCTCACTCAGTCAAGGCAGTGGGTTGTTGTAATGAGCTAGTAGACAAATGAGAACAAGCCAGATTTCCCTGGAGAGTTCTCTGGAGATCCTAAGAGTTGGCAAACGTTGTTAGTGAGGTTTAGCTTCTGCTTAAGGTTATCAAAATCTAAAAACCAAACCCAAACAGAATCTTTCTTATGCAAATATTTCTGGTAATGTGATCAGTTCCCTGGGTATTATTATGTAAACAAAGGCTTCCCATCTGTCAGTTCTAATAATGATAATAACTAACGTTAGTTTAGAACTGTTTCTGTACTTTGAAAACTTTAGAGTTACCAAGCACTTTCCTGTACCTTATTTCATTTGTTTCACAAAAATAACCCAAAGATATAGGTAATGCAAAGTATTACCGCAATCACCCTCATTTTACAGACAAGACATCTGGGTTTACAAAAGTGACTTGCGCAACTTACACAGCTGGTTAAGTAGCAAGGACTCTGGAACTCAACTCTGTCCCCTGATTGCAAATCTTACACTCGATCCTTGATGTCAGACACCTGAGCTACAGGTGAACCTATTCATTGGTGCTAACTGCCCATGCACAGGGGCACCAAGAGGACTGACCACACGCAAGACCATGAATTACCACACAAATCATGGCCAAAACCCACAAAGGCAGCCATTCAGGTATTGGGTGGAAGCTGAGATCTAGTCCTCCCACCTCCCACCAACACTACACCCTACCTCAGGTGTGGGCCTTTTTATAATTCGTACAAAGGTACCAGTTATAAATGGGGAACCCTTTCCCACATACACAAATTACTAAGTTTACCACCCACCTCTCTCCTTTCTTACCTCCCTCTAACATTCCCCAACTCCTGCATCAACCATCAAATGGAAATCCTCCTACTGGCTTCTGTCTCACAACAGATGACACATCAGATCCATTTATTCATTAAAATAAACATGAAATAAGCAACTACGTCTCAGCCGCTGTTCTAGGCACTGGGAATGTAACAAGTGTTCTGGTCACATAGAGCTGATATTCCAAGCCAGGAAAAGACAAATAAACAAATACCCAAGAAAAACATCAGAAGTGATGTGTTATAGAGAGAATTTAAATTAGTTGACATAATAGCGATTGACTAGTCAACTTGGGAGATCAGGAAAGGCCTCTCCAGGAGGTGACATTTAAGTAGATTTTGGAATGACAAGAGAAAACTCACCAAGGGAAGACCAAGGAAAAGAGGATTCCAAGAAGATGAAACAGATAGTGCAAAGCCCTGGGGCAGGAACAAGTTTGATCTGTTCAGTGGAACAGAACAGTCACAGTGAGGCTGTGCAGTGTGGGTGGGGAGAGCAGGGGAGGAAGCTAGAGAGGAAGGCAGGGGTCAGGTTGTGATGCAGGAGACAGGAGGGGAGTTTGGATTTTATTCTAAGAACAGTGGGAAAAAAACTAAGAAGGGGAGTGACAGGATCTAATTTACCTTTTACATAGGATCTTTCCAGATGCCATGTGGAGAATGGAATTTAATGGGGCAAAAGAGGAAGCCTCCAGTCATCTAAAGGAGACTTGTGGTTAGACGTAGAATGTCTTATGTTCATAAAGCTGGTGAACTGCTCGAACTGCTTCACACATGGGCCTCCTCATGAATTCCTGTTACTTTGCTGGAAACCTAAGACTATAAAAGGAATGCTCACGTGTAACTGGTGCTGATTGGTTTCTATCGACATATACCTTGTTTGCTGTCTGTGAAGACGCCCTGGCTTCCTCTGATAGACGAAGTTGTTCAGCCTTCCTGTGTCTTAAGCACCTGGTGCGTGTGCATTTCGCACCACGTACACAGCTGTCTGCTCCATAGAAAGTGAGCTGTGAGGGCTGTGTCTCGTCTTAACCATCTCTGTGTTCCTAATCACCCAACACAACACCTGGTACTTCATGGAAGTTCAATAATATCTGGTGGAGTAGATGAATGTTTTATTTGGGGGCTGTGTGAACACTCTTTTGTCTCCAGAAGCCAGAAGGATAAAACGATGTTAGGAATGTACCCTACAAGCCAGATACCCCAAGCCCCAGTCCCTTACCTCCTAGGCGAGTCAGGGTCGAAGCAGGTCTTGTGCACGTCAGCCCCCTCCGGGTCACAGCAGTCACCATCATCAAAGTCGTTCAGCATGTTGTTGCACTCCACGTGGCAGATCCCATCCCTGCGATTCCAGGAGTAGCACCGGCCCTGCAGGCGGCAGTCGCCCCCGTCGTAGCCTGTGAGTGGGTGCTCACACTCAGGGTCACAGTGGTCATTGCCAATCTTGCTGGGCTCACAGTTCACGAGCACAACACGGTGGCGCAGGGTGGAGTTGTGGACCTGCTGGATGTTCAGCTGCCAGCTGATGTTGTAGCGGCTGAAGGCTTCATTGAGCACTTCATGCTGCCGACTGATCTGCTCCTCACTTACGGTGGGGTTCAGGCCCTCGTCGTCGCAGATGTTTACTACCTGGTAGCGGATCACCTTCTCTCCCCGAAGGGGCCAGTGCCAGCTGTACTGGGAAATCAGTTCCACGTTGTCACAGGCTGTTTGCCCACAGAGCGGGGGCTGCAAAGGTGACAGAATCTCAGGCTCCGGCTCAAAGCCCTGGAGAACCTCAAGCCGTGGGTACTTCCCGTCTCTAAAGGGGGCCCACTGTTCTTCCAGGGGCTCAAAACTGGCTGTCAGTAGCAGGGTGGTCAAATCCTCCACCTCGCTTGGCTGCTCAGGACTGTGCTGGAGGTGGCTTTGTGGGAGGGCCGTCGACCAGAAGACCAGTGTGCCCAGGTGTCCACGGAAATGGTGCCCGTCCTCGGAGCTATCCCCACCCAGGAACAAAGAGCGACAAGATGCCATGAAGGGACTGTTCAGGGGACCGGACTGATCTGGACTACTAGCCACCTGAGTGCCATCGACATACAGGGCCATGCGCTGTCCATCGTAAGTGGCTGCCACGTGCGTCCACTTGCCTGGTTGATAGCGACCGTGACCCATCACAATGGTGGCTTTCTTCACGTGGTCAGTGCGAAGAGAGAAGAAGAAGCGAGCATCTCGCCTTCCCACATCCTTCCCTGAGCGGATCCCCAGGGCCCAGCCCTTGTCACTGATAGTGTGGGAGCAGTTATCAAACACACCTGGGAAAGAAGGAAGAGTCGAGGGGAGAAATACCAGATACAAAGGGGATGGAGAAAGGGAGAAGAAAACCCATATAAATAGCAAGAATGTAGGTTTTTCATGGGAAAAAAATAAGTGATACAGATTCTCCACCTAAGCTGCCTGTCCAGTACCCCGTATCAGGCTGGCAACATCTTTCCCCAAAAGGAACTTAACTTGAGATTTCATCCAATTTAAAGCATTCTGGTGTTTTTAAATAACTAAAGTGGAAGTTGTAAGGGGATGTCTAATGCAAGTGAAAACCATCCTCACCACTCTGTCACAAACGTTCCTCAGGGTGACTCTGTGTCCATGACTTCCCACTCTTTCCACTTCCTCAGAAGTCATGAGGGCCTTCATGGTTTTTACAAAAGTTAGTAATCTCCTACCCCTTCAAAAGGTCATTTTTCTCTATTGAATATTGAAATGATGATTCTTGCGGGGAAAATAAGGAGAAGACTGTAACATCCCAGACATGTTATTCCCTCTAGTGCCCAAGGGCAAGGATACCCATCATAGTGAACAGTTGTTCCCCAGAGTAAGCAAAATGACATTGCCCCACGGTCCTAGACTAAATAAACCTAGTCAAATTATAAGAATGATTGTTTTATAACCAATAACGCCCACCAGAGAACAGAAGTGGAACTTTCCCAGGTAAACGAAGCTCCTCACCACATGCTACCTTACTTACCACTTTGCTCATAGGAGGCCCAGCACTATTAAGTCCCATAAACAAAGGAAGGAATTCCTGTAGATAACTATGTCACTAACAAGTTGGCAGCAGGAAGAAGTAATCAGATGTAACAGGACCACAGATGAAATAGGAAGACTGAAGGCAATTTGGAGGCCTTGAACGTTCCCAGCAATCCATCTGCAGTTATGAACCCACCAGCCTCCTGGTCCCTCTTATACTATAGGCAGGGTCTCAACAGCAGCGTTCAATTGTAATTTACATAGAGGCAGTACATTCACACAGGAAATGCTTAGTAAATACTGCTTTAACTAATGAATGAATGTTAGAAAAGTCGGCTGGCCTTTAGATAGATACCTGAGGCTAAAACCAAGAGTTATTCTTCCCCAGCCTCCCCCAGCCAACAGTTTTACTTATTTACCTGAGCTCCTATATAATCCACTCAAAGAGTACCACTCTATGGACAGTTTGGATTTTAAAGCCATGAGTCCTCCCATTCTAATTGCAGGCAAGTGTCTTAAAAGTAGCTATGTTCTTCATAAATGATAGATTATCTTCTCTTCTGTTTCTAACATAAATCAATAACTTGTGATTTAAAAAATAAAATGTTCTTTTTAACAAAAGCAACTCGTCCCCAATCTAGCAATTCTAACAATTAGACTTCAAGTACTGGTGATGACTAGGTATAATACAATGGTGATGTTCTAGTATTGTTTGGAGTTTTTTGTTTATTTTTACATTGAGGTCTGTATGGTAAAGGAATGTAACAATTACTGCTTTACCAATTCTTGTACTGGGTAGATTTTCAAAAAAGCAGACAAACCTAGTGAGATCAGTAGTAAGTTTCCTGCTTCATAGTTTCTCCTTGGTTCACTTATTTTCATAAGTACATTTAGCCTTAATTATGTCCATCCACTAACCTGTGAAGAAATGTGCTGCAATATTTAATATCAGAACCATGGAGTTACTAACTTCTCAACTAGTAAATATCAGCTGGTTTTTTTAAAAAAATAATTAATTAATTTATTTTTGGCTGTGTTGGGTCTTCATTTCTGTGCGAGGGCTTTCTCTAGTTGTGGCAAGCGGGGGCCACTCTTCATCGCGGTGCACGGGCCTCTCACTATCGCGGCCTCTCTCGTTGCGAAGCACAGGCTCCAGACGCACAGGCTCAGTAGTTGTGGCTCACAGGCCTAGTTGCTCCGCGGCATGTGGGATCTTCCCAGACCAGTGCTCGAACCCGTGTCCCCTGCATTAGCAGGCAGATTCTCAACCACTGCGCCACCAGGGAAGCCCAATCAGCTGGTTTTTAAGAGGAAGAATTGAGGAGGAGGCTATTTCATATTTGTTGCATATACAGGTGTATATGAGTTGTGGTATAAATTATTAGGCTTGACTTATAAATTACTAGATAATTAGCTTGTTACCTGCCAGCATCTAACTGCAATTTTGAACACATTAACTTATTGTCCTTAGAACTTCTAGTAGCAACAAAATAATTGTTTCTACTTACTTAGCTCATAGGAAGCTATTAAAATTATAGTGTGTCTAAAATGTTATTTCTAACTTCTTGAGGCACTTACACAGAAGATGGAATTTTCTTTTCATACTAGTTTAGTTCTGATTAATCTAAATTTTAGTAATTATATTAGAAAGGATTTATTGGCCAAGAGCATTAAAATAGTCAATTTTAGTTGGGAGTTGTAGAAAGTATATAGAAGTATTACTTTTTGAATGATTATGAAAGTAATGATTATTTACTCTCTAATTTAATAAGATGTCACAGCAGCATATGTGAAACCTCACTAGGTACCTAGATAACTGCATTCTATTTGCTGTATTACCACTGCTCATACTTCATCTATAGGAAGAGAGTAAATAATTGTTGAAGCACTGCCCTGCACTCATTCCAGAGAAGGAAAAAAAAAAAAACCATATTTAACAAATAGAATTTTCCAACCCGATTACTGTGGACTGAACATTTATGTCTTCCCAAAATTCATTTGTAGGAACCCTGCTCTCTAATGTGAAGATATTTGGAGACAGGGCCTTCAGGAGGTGATTAGGTTATGCAGGTGGTGCCCTCATGATGGGATCAGTGTCCTTTTAAGAAGAAAGCTAGCTTCTCTCTCTGCTCCCCACCATGTGAGGATACAAGAAGACAGACAGCCATCTGCCAACCAAGAAAAGGGTTCTCTCCAGACACCAGATCTGCTGGTGCCTTTATCTTTCCTAGCCTCCAGAACAGTGAGAAATAAATTTCTTCTATTTAAGACACCCAGTCTGTTGTATATTTGTTATAGCAAACCAAACGAACTAAGAAACCAATGTCATCAACACTAGCCGTGGATCAGAATCACAAGTGGAACTTTCACAAATACAGATTCTTGTGAAACCATGTTGAGAGCTGCTGTTATTCTATATTTTAAAAACAAATCAAGGGCTTTCCTGGTGGCACAGTGGTTAAGAATCCACCTGCCAATGCAGAGGAACCGGGTTCGAGCCCTGGTCTGGGAAGATCCCACATGCCACGGAGCAACTAAGCCCATGCGCCACAACTACTGAGTCTGCGCTCTAGAGCCCACGAGCCACAACTATGGAGCCTGCATGCCACATCTACTGAAGCCCACGTGCCTAGGGCCCATGCTCCACAATATGAGAAACCACTGCAATGAGAAGCCTGCGCACGGCAACGAAGAGTAGCCCCTGCTCTCCACAACTAGAGAAAGCCTGCATGCAGCAATGAAGACCCAACGCAGCCAAAAATAAAATAAATAAATTTTAAAAGACAAAAAAACAAACAAAACAAATCAAGCTTCTGACTGCTGTTCAGTGGATGGAAATGCAGAAGACAGAAGTCGGGAATCTTAATTTTTCCAACCAGTGGAAAGAATTAGAAAAATTGTTATCAATAGGTTGTCAGACATGAAAGTGGAAATCGCATCTGAAATTCTTTTAAACCATTTGTTTTAAACCATTTGTTTAAAGATCACATCAGATAGAGCATTTTAGGTCTGTCTGAGGTCTCTACGTAACCATACGTTCTTGCTCATTAATTCAGAAAACTAGTGGAATGAAAGGCAGTTAAAAGAAACAGGAGCCTGTTATGAATAAGTGCACAGATATGATGGTGTTAGAGAATATGATTAATGGATTGTCTAGGATTCATTATTAATTGGGGCTTTTTATTATCTATAATACAACTCACATTTAAGACTACTGAAATGGAAATAAGTGTCCCCTGCTCCCGCTAAAAGATCTATTATTCCAAGAGGGGAAATTGTGGCATTGAAGCATAGTATGCTTACATCTCCCTGAGAATCACTGCCAGCCACCCCAACCTCTTTCATGACATCATGAGTGTGTCCTTGTGGGGATTTTCAAAATTTACAAGGACAGAGTAAATAAATGTTTCTACCCCCTGCATCTTCTATATTCTTATAGTCTGTACTGGTTAAAATCTGTTCCTCCAATCTGTAGGGTATTGAATGGAAAATTATCTGATTCTCTTCTCCCTTGAGACTGAATAAACCAGACTGCAGTTAAACTAGAATTGCAGTCTGTGCTCAGACAAACACAGACTTAGCCCCAACACTGAACCCGTAACCTGGAAGCTCTCTGCTTCACCCCTAGCTGGGGGGAAGAGGATCACGCTTGGCCACTTGAAGTGCTGTCACCCCACTAAGCCTTGAAGGGTTCACATTTCATCTCACTGTCTTGCTCTTCTTAGAAAAAGAAATTCCACTTGGAATTAGTCATTTCAGTTCCTCAAATATTTGCTGAACATCTCATTCATGCCAGATGTACACACTCTTCTCAGCTTTGGAAGAAAAGGTAGTCTTTGCACTTGAGGAGTTATAGTCTCATGGGAGAACAGGCAACATAGGAAGTAATTTTAATATAATATCAGAACTAACATCAAGAAATCCATAGGTGAGGGCTTCCCTGGTGGCGCAGTGGTTGAGAGTCCGCCTGCCGATGCAGGGGACACGGGTTCGTGCCCCGGTCTGGGAGGATCCCACATGCCGCAGAGCGGCTGGGCCTGTGAGCCATGGCCGCTGAGCCTGCGCATCCGGAGCCTGTGCTCCGCGACGGGAGAGGCCACAACGGTGAGAGGCCCGTGTACCACAAAAAAACAAACAAAAACAAACAACAAAAAAACACTAACAAACCAAAAAAAAGAAATACATAGGTGAGTGAAAACAAAACCTAATCACAACCCATAGTTCAGAGATGATTTCCTGAGGGGATGAGACCCAAACCTACTCTTGAAGAGTGTGTAAGAATGGGTCAGGCTAAAGAATTACAAATCATTCCACACAGTGGCAGGATGGGGAGCACCAGAGGTGAAACATGTCAAGGTAGGTCTTGTATAACACAGTAAGGGGCTTGGACTGTGTAAGTTAGGGAATACCTTGAGGCTTTCCTACTGCTGCCAAATGCCTCTGATATCCTAAGAACACACAGATGAACTCTAGCATGAAACACCATGTGGTTGACCTTGCCTCACACACTAGCTCCAACTGCAATTAAGAAATTTTTCAAAGCTTACAGATGGACAACTATGGCATAAGATATACATGAACACCACAAGAGTTCCACGTAGTTAGTTCACCCATGCACTTGTTGGATAGATATTTATACAGCAATGCTAGTCGCCGATCTCAGTACTTGGTGCTTGGGATTTCTGTAATAATCATACGGTTATTTGACATCATCAGGAGTTCAGTATAGTCAAGAAAATAAACCTTAAATAAACAACTACAATGAAATATGCTGACAGTTGGAAGTATAAATAGCTATGTGAACAGCAAAAAAAACACAAAAAAACAAACCTTTACTAAACCATGGACATAATAAGGCAAAAATTCTCCCTGAAGTTACTAAATGTCAACTTTCCAGCACTAGACTACCTTCTTAATAACTTAGTTCCAATCAAATCTGCCCAGGAAACTAAGGTCACCTTGATTACTAATCAGAGTGTCTGGGAAGGTTAGGGAGACCCAAAGCCAAAGAATTTCAAGAGGTAAGTTCAGGCATTCCCAGATCAAAGGTCCTGCCATTTCACCCAGAAACATTTACTGTAATATTTCATAGAACCTGCATTTATATAAAATATCCACTTTAGCTGAACCTTCTTAACTGTGATGTAGTATTCTTTTGGTTAATATTTTTTTCCTTCACTTCTTATCATGTAATGATATCTCCCATTTATACAGTACTTAAGCTTTCCAAAGCAATCTGCTGTAACTATCATTTAAATGGTAAAGCCATCCTGTGAGCTAGGCAGATGAGTATCCTCACCAGCCTTATTATATAGATGAGGACACTGAGGTTCTGAGAGGGCAGGTGTCAGTCTGGGTACGTAGAGTACACTAGAGCCAACGTGTCATGATTCTGAGCCTAGAACAGTTTTCTATGCTGGGGAAGACCATAGTGCATGGTGGTTACAAGCATGAGTCAGCCAGAAGCTACAGTCTCCAGTCTACCACTTAACATGCTGTGTGACCTCAGAAAAATTACATCATCTTGCTGAACCTCACTTTACTCACTTGCAAATTGTACCTGTAAAATAAAAATCTGTCCACCACTGGTCTTCTCTTCAGCATCCCTCAACCACAAGCTGAGATCACAGACCTACCTCATGACATTGTTATGAGAATTAAAGAACACATGTGAAGGATCTCAGCACAGTGCCTAACTCATACAAAGTGATTAATAAGCATTACCTGTGATGACTAGAAGGAATTTGATGATGAACTATCAAAGGGAAGAACAAATTGGATACAAAATCAGTGTTATGCAGATGAATGTTTAACAACTGGTTCTCTGAAGGGATAAAACCAAACAAACAAACACTGATTGTTGGCATTTGCTAATTTCTGTGGTGTAAATATTCCAACAATGGCCAATTTTAATTTACTGATGTCCCTGAACATGGAGTTGGGAAGAGACGTGTACAATTGGCTCTGGTGAGCTAGTCTGAGCCAGTTCCACCACTAGAAAGACTCAAAAGGAAAGCAGATACAAGCCACCACGTGTCTCCTTCACCCCCTGACTATTAAAGTAGATGTGGCTGCTTTGCTGGTCATCTGATTTTTTAAAATTAAAAAGGGGTAAGTGTGGCTTTGAGACTTACTATAAAGCTACAGTAATCAAGATATTGTGGTATTGGTGAAAGAGTAGACAAATAGATCAATGGAACAGAATAGAGAGCCCATAAATATAATCAATTTATCTTTGGCCAGGAGCAAAAGAAGCATAATGGAGCAAAGACAGGCTCTTCAATAAATGGTGCTGGAACAACCAGATATCCCCATATAAAACAAACAAACAAAAATAATATAGACACAGATCTTATATTCTTCACCAAAATTAACTCAAAATGGATCACTGACCTAACTGTAAAATGCAAAACTACAAAACTTGTAGAAGATAACACAGGAAAGAAAACGTACATGACCTTCAGTATGATGATGCCTTTTTAGATATAACACCAAGACATGATCCATGAAAGATATAATTCATAAGCTGTACTTCATTAAAATTAAAAACTAATTTTCTTCTAAAGACAATATCAAGAGAACTAGAAGACAAACCACACACTGGGAGAAAACACTTGCAAAAGACACATGGGGCTTCCCTGGTGGCGCAGTGGTTGAGAGTCCGCCTGCTGATGCAGGGGACACGGGTTTGTGCCCCGTTACAGGAAGATCCCACGTGCCGCAGAGCAGCTGGGCCCGTGAGCCATGGCCGCTGAGCCTGCACGTCTGGAGCCTGTGCTCCGCAACAGGAGAGGCCACAACAGTGAGAGGCCCGCATACCGCAAAAGAAAAAGAAAAAAAAAAAAGACACATATGACAAAGGATTGTTATCCAACATATACAAAGAACCCTTAAAACTTAACAATAAGAAAATAAGCAACCCAATTTTAAAACAAGTCCAAGACCATAGTGGATACCTTACCAAAGAAGATATACAGATGGCAAAGAGGCATATGAAAAAATGCTCCACATCATATGTCATTACAGAAATCCAAATTAAAACAACAATGAGATACCACTACACACCTATTAGAATGGTCAAAATCAAGAATACTGACAACATCAAATACTTGTGAAAATGTGAAGCAACAGGAATTCTCATACATGGCTGGTAGGAATGCAAAATGATATAGCCACTTTGGAAAACAGTTTGGTGGTTTCTTAAGAAACTAAACATAGTCTTACCATATCATCCAGCAATCGTGATCCTTTCTATTTACCCCAGAAAGTTGAAACTCTGTCCATACAGAAACCTGCACATGGATGTTTATAGCAGCTTTATTCATAATTGCCAAATCTTGAAAGCAACCACAACATCCTTTGGTAGCTGAATGGATATATTAACTGTGGTCCATCCCAACAATACAATATTATTCAGTGCTAAAAGGAAATTAGCTACCAAGCCATGAAAAGACATGAAGAAAATGTAAACGCATTTAACTTAGGGAAACGAGCCAATCTGAAAAAGCTAAATACTGTATGATTCCAACTATAATGGCATTCTGGAAAAGGCAAAACTATAAAGATAGTTAAAAGATCAATGGTTGGGCTTCCCTGGTGGCGCAGTGGTTGAGAGTCCACCTGCCGATGCAGGGGACGCGAGTTCTTGCCCCGGTCCGGGAGGATCCCACATGCCACAGAGTGGCTGGGCCCGTGAGCCATGGCCGCTGAGCCTGCGCGTCCGGAGCCTGTGCTCCGCAACAGGAGAGGCCACAACAGTGAGAGGCCCGCGTACCGCAGAAAAAAAGGAAAAGATCAGTGGTTGCCAGGGGTGAGGGGAGGGACATGAATAGGAAGAGCAGAGTACCTTTAGTGCAGTGAAAATGATCTGTAGATATACCTCAGTATACTTTTGTCCAAACCCATAAAAATGTACAGCACCAAGATTAAAGCCTAAAGTAAACTATGGTCTTTGGGTGATTATGATGTGTCAGTGAAAAGTCATCCTTGAGAATAAAACATTTAAAAAAATAATACAAAAATAAAAGATCATTCTGGTGAGTGATGTTGATAATGGAGGAGGCAATGCATGTGTATGGGCAAGGGATATATGGGAAATCTCTGTATCTTCCTTTCAGTTTTGTTGTACACCTAAAACTGCTCTTTAAAAAAAAAAGTATTTTTAAAGGGGTGGGGGGTGCGGTATATGTTTCTTCCACTCTGGGTTTTGAGCCTTAAAATTACCAAAGTACTCAGTGACTGACTGCTCCTGTAAAATAAAATCTGTCCATACCAGGTCTGCTCTTCAAATCCTTCAGTCACAAACTCGGATCACAGAAAGACCTCCACGGCTCATCCACATGCCCTCAGGAGTGATCCCCAGCCCTGCCTCCTTAACTCCACCAAGCAGAAGAAAGATGGACTCTGATAAAAAAGAAAAATTACCAATCTCCACATTTAGAAGATTTCTCAGTCTAGCAGAGTAAAGGCTGACAAAGCCAACACAGTCTAAGCCAACACAATATACGTGGTGAAATTCTGAGCTTGTGCAACATTGAGATTTTATAACTTTGGATGTACATGTGATAGAAGCAAACACGTTATAACTGTTGTTTATTCATCAAAACCACATTCTTGGGAGGAACAGAGGGACCAGATCATCAACATGATTTATGAAATCACTCAACACCAAACTGAACTATGAAAGCCCATGGGTTAGAAAAATCAGATCAAGTGATGTAACTCAAAAATGATGGTGGTACTGAAGCCAAACATTTGGGTCACATCGTCTTAAAACTTTAAGAATCATTCTTTCATAGAATGGCTGAATGGATTAAAAAAAAAAAAAAAAAAGAAGACGACCCATCTATATGCTGCCTACAAAAGACTCACTTCAGATGTAAGGACACACACAGCCTAAAAGTGAAGGGATGAAAAAAGATATTCCATGCAAATGGAAACCAAAAGAAAGCTGGGGTAGATATATTTTTATCAAACAAAAGAGACTTTAAAACAAACACTGTAATAAAAAACAAAGAAAAACAAACACTGTAATAAAAGACAAAGAAGGGTGTTACATAATAATAAAGGGGTCAATCCAACAAAAGGATATAACATTTGTAAATATTTATGCACTCAACATATAAGCACATAAATATATAAAGCAAATAACAACAGACCCAAAGGGAGAAATCCGTAATACAATAATAGCAGAAAACTTAATACCCCACTTACATCAACGGATAGATCACCCAGACAGAAAATCAATAAGGAAACATTAGCTTTAAATGACACATTAGGCCAGATAGACTTAATAGTTATATATAAAACATTCCATTCAAAAGCAGCAGAATACACATTCTTAAATGCATATGAAGCATTCTTCAGGATGAGTCATATGTTGGGCCACCAAACAAGTCTCAATAAATTTAAGAAGACTGAAATCTTCTTTTCAAGCATCTTTTCTGACCACAATGATATAAAACCAGATATCAATTACAAGAAGAAAAAGTTTTTAAAAAATCACAAATATGTGGAGATTGAACAACATGCTACTGAAAATCAATAGGTAAGCAAAGAAATCAAAGCAGAAATCAAAAAATACCTTGAGACAAATGAAAATGGAAATAGCAATACAACACACCAAAACCTGAAACATGAAGCAAAAACAGTACTAAGAGTGATGTTTACAGCAATAAATGCCAACCTCAAGAAACAGGAAAACTCTCAAATAAACAACCTAACCTTACACTAAAAGGAATTAAAAAAAAGAATAAAAGAAGCCCAAAGTTAGTAGAAGGAAGGAAATAACACAGATCAGAGTGGAAGTAAATGAAATAGAGGCTAAAAAGACAATAGAAAGTATCAATGAAAATAAGAGCTGGTTCTTTGAAAAGATAAACAAATATGACAAATTTTATCTACACTCAGCCAGGAAAAAAGAGAGAGGGTTCAATTAAACAAAATCAGAAATGCAAAATGAGAAGTTACAACACATACCACAGAAATACAAAGGGTCATAGGAGACTATTATGAACAATTATGCACCAACAAATTGGACAATCTAGAAGAAATGGATAAGCTTCCAGAAATATATGATTTTCCAAGTAGAAGAAATGTTATGAAGAAATAGAAATTTTGAACAGACCAATTACTAGTAAGGATATGAATCCATAATCAAAAACCTCCCAACAAACCAAAGCCCAGGACCAGACAGCTTCACTGGTGAATTCTACCACACATTCAAAAAAGAACTATTACCTATTTTCTCAAACTCTTCCACAAAATTGAAGAAGAGGAAACGCTTCCAAACTTATTTAATAAGGCCAGCATTATTACCCTGATACCAAAAACAGACAAGAACACCACAAATAAGAATATTACAGGACAATATCCCTGATTACATAGATGCAAAAATTCTCAACAAAATATCGGCAAACCAAATTTAACAGCACATTTAAAAAAAATCATACACCATGATCAAGTGGGATTTATTCCAGAGATGCAAGAAAGGCTCAACATCTGCAAATCAATCGTGATATACCACATTAACAAAATGGAGGATACAAATCATGTGATCATCTCAATAGATGCAGAAAAAACATTAGACAAAATTCAACCTCAATTTATGATAAAAACATTCAACAAAGTCAGCATAGAGGGAAAATACTTTAACACAATAAAGGCCATGTATGACAAGTCCATACTTTCACCCATAATACTCAAGGGTGAAAGGCTAACAACTTTTCCTCTAACTTCAGAAACAAGACAAGGTTGCCCACTCTTGCACTTTTATTTAACATAGTATTGGAAGTACTGGCCACAGCAGTTAGGCAGGAAAATGAAATAAGAGGCATCTAAACTGGAAAGGAAGAAGTAAAACTGTCACTATTTGTGAATGACATGATTTTATATATAGAAAATCCTGAGGATTCCATTAAAGAATTGTTAGAACTAATAAACAAATTCAGTAAAGTTGCAGGATACAATATCAATATAAACAAATCTCTTGTGTTTATACACACTAACAACAAACTATCAGAGAGAGAAATTAAGACAACAATCCATTTATAATTGCATCAAGAAAAATAAAATACCTAGGAATAAATTTAGCCAAAGAGGCGAAAGACTCATTGATGAAAGAAATTGAAGAGGACACATATAAATAGAAAGATATTTCATGCTTATGGGTTGGAAAAATTAATATTGTTAAAATGTGTGTATTAGCCAAAGCAATCTACAGATCCAATATAATCCCCATCAAATTTCCAGTGGCATTTTTCACATAAATAGAACAAACAATCCTAAAATTTGTATGGAACCACAGAAGACTCCAAATAGCCAAAGCAATCTTGAGAAAAAACAAAACTGGAGGCTTCATGCTCCCTGATTTCAAACTATTCTACAAAGCTATAGCAATCAAAAGAGCATAGAATTGGCATTAAAAATAGACACTCAGATTAGTGGAACAGAATAGAGAGCCCAGAAATAAACCCACATGTATATGATCAATTCATTTATGACAAAGGAGCCAAGAATACAATGAAAAAAGGACTGCCTCTTCAAAAAACGCTGCTGGGAAAACTGGATTGTCACTTGCAAAAGAATGAAACTGGACCACTATCTTATATTATACACAAAAATTAATTCAAAATGGATTAAAGACTAGAATGTAAGACCTAAAACCACAAAACTTCTAAAAAAAATAGAATATAAGTGACTCAACATTGGTCTTGGAAATGATTTTTTGGATCTGACTCTAAAAGCAAAGGCAATAGAAGCAAAAATAAACAAGTTGGACTATATCAAACAAACAACAGCAAAAACTTCTGCACAGCAAGGGAAACCATCAACAAAATGAAAAGGCAACCTACCAAATGGTGAAAATATTTGCAAATCTTATATCCTATAAGGGTCTAATATCCAAAATATATAAAGAACTCAAACAATTCCATAGCGAAACAAAACCCCAAAACATCTGGTTTTAAAAAGGGTAGAAGATCTGAATACACATTATTTCCAATGAAGGCATACAGATAGTCAACAGGTATTTTACAAAAGACTCCACATCATTATTCATCAGGGAAATGCAAATCAAAACGACGGTGAGATTATCACCTCCCACCTGTCAGAATGGCTATTATCAAAAAGACAAGAAAGAGCAAGTGTTGGTGAGGAGGTGGAGAAAAGGGAACCCTCTTGCACTGTTGGTGGGAATGTAAATTGGTGCAGCCACTATGGAAAACAGTATGGAGTTTCCTCAAAAATTAAAACTAGAACTACCATATGATCCAGCAATTCGGCCTTTGGTATTTACCTGAAGAAAATGAAAATAATTTGAAAAGATATGTGCACCTCTGTGCTCACTGCAGCATTATATACAATAGCCAAGATATGTAAACAACCTAAGTGTTCATTGATGGATGAATGGATAGAAAGATGTGGTAAATATACTCAATAAAATACTACTCATGCATAAAAGAGAATGAAATCTTGCTATTTGTGACAACATGGATGGATCTTCAGGGTATTATGCTAAGTAAAATAAGTCAATACTGTAATAAACCATAATGAAAAAGATATATATATATATATATCTGAATCACTTTGCTGTACACCAGAAACTAACACAACATTGTAAATCAACTACACTTCCATAAAATATTTTTTTAAGTCAAACAGAGAAAAATACTGTATGATCTCACTTACCACGTCTATGTGGAATCTAAAAAACAAAACAAAACTCATAGATACAGAGGACAGAATGGTGGTAACCCAAAGGGTAGGAGAATGGGGGTTAGGTGTAATGGGTGAAGGGGTTCAAGAAGTACAAACTTCCAGTTATAAAATAAGTAACTCATGGGTATATAATGTACAGGATGGTGACTATAGTCAATAATATTGTAGTGAATACTCAAAAGCCGCCAAGAGAGTAAAGTTCTCATCACACACACAAAAACAGTATGTAACTGTGTATGGTGACGATGGTAACTAGACATAGAGGTGATCGTTTTGCAGTACATTCAAAGATCGAATCATTATGTTGCATACCTGAAACTAATGTTATATCAATTATACCTCAATTAAAAAGATTTTTCTTTCAGCTCTTGCTTGGAACTGGCTTCCATTATGCATCAGTGTTTACTAAATTTAAAATTGTTCAAATACTTTACCTTGTATTTAAGTTTTCAGAGAAAGGAAAGTAAATTGAGAGAGCATATCTTTTCCATTTTATTCCTGCTCTCAACTCCAAAACTTGTCTTTAGAGACCGTGGGTACCTTAACAGAGCTATATACTCATGTGGGTCCTCCAGAAAAATCATTTGCGTCCAGTTCTCTACTATTATTAATTGCCAGAATTTAGAATTAATAGAATCAACTAGTCTCCCTGGGTGAAAAAATTTCAAGTAGTAGTGAACATCAAAGCCAGAGAGTTATAAATAACTGTTTAATGTAGAAATTTTTAAATGTGGCCCCTGTAGAGGAGTAATCCTGATTCTTTTCATTTTGGGGTTCTTTCTTTGCACTCAGGAGATCTGCTCATGCCAAAAGGAAATAAAGAGACTTAAACTATCTTTTATTAAATATCTACGACGCTTCAGACACTGGACATGTGCCAGCCCTTTTAAACCCTACCACAAATGTATGAACTGAATTTTACTGTATTCACTTAAAAACCAAAAAACTGAGGATCACAGAAGTTAAGCAAGTTTTCCACAGTCTTACATCTAGGAAGAACCAGAGACAGGGATCAAAACCAGATCTCGTTGACCAAAAAGCCCATGCTCTTTCCACTGCACTAAAACATTTCAAATTCTAAAAATTAATGGTTAATTTTTCTTTTGAAGCAAGAAGAGCAAAAGAGCTGGTGAGTGTGGCATTAACAAATTTTCAGACTACTTCTTGAAGGTGACTGGGATCTGATTCTCAAAAAAATATATGCAGGCTGACATCCACACCTGGAAATAGTTTGGAGGAGAGAACAGACTGGTTAGCATAGCAGTTAATATCTCCAGGCTGGCCAATACCTAAGTTGACAGGCTGTCTTACTGACATCTAGTAAAATGTCTGGGTGGCCCTGCAGGGTTTACTGTGACACATGACACTCAGTAGTCAATTCTAGAGGACCCTGAAACAAAGTGGGAGCTTCGTATCCCAAAACCAGGACAGTGACTAAAGGCTGGAGAAGGTGGGAGGGGAGCTGATGTGAAGAACACTCAGCTGAAAACTCTGCTCCAAGCCAGTGGCTTCCATCTCCATTTCTTCCTTTTTCTTGGTTTCCCCACTAGGTATGTAACTGGTGGAGGAGGACTCTGTATTAGAAGAGAGTGTAACGGAGAAGGGAAATGAGATGGTCCAGGTAGGAGCTGCTCTCAAACAAGCCAGTCAGACTGTTCTGACTGCTCACCTCCTTCTCCACCAGAAATCCCCTCTGCTCCCCTACTGGAATCTTCTGCCAGTTGGTTTTGATAGAATAGGGCCCCTGAACACAAGACCAGATAGAGGGAGTTACACTTCAACAGTGTTCTTGGCAACCTAATGAGGACAGTATCCACCCCAGGAGTCATAAAAGTCAATATGAAGTGAGAGCAAAAGGAATCTTCTGAGAACTGTCAGGAATCAACCTGTCCTTGGCATTCCTATTTTATGGTAATGACAAATGGGGAAAAGGAGCCACTCATATACTTTTCCTTCTCAAGGCCGAAAAGTGTCTGTGTTTCAAGAACATTATGCAAACTTTGATTTCAGAGTGTTGAAATAAATGGAAAAGTCAAAAAATGTCCCTGTCTGAGAGCCTATGTAAGCCCAATGCTGAGAAAGATGCACTGAGACTTCATTCCCATACGCTTTCCGATTAAAATCCTGATCTACAGTCAACACGTCACTTTCCTAACAAACGCCACCATTCCAAATACAGTCTCAACCCCACAAATAATGCTATAGAGCTCCCTTTGCCTGAAGTGCCTCCCACCTGTGGGTGTGCCCTTCAAAATTAACCTGAGCTTCACTTTGTCCATGAAGCCTTGCTTGACCGCTTTAGTCAAAGGAGTTTTCTGCTGCAGCTTGCTGACCCTCATGGTACTGCTGCTATTTTCCCTATGCATCCAAGCAATCTGAAAGTTCCTTGAGGGCAAGAGCCTATCTTAAACACCTGTGAATTTCCCACAGGGTGAAGGGAAGACCAAGTTTTAGCTCCTACATTGCACCTGCTCTGCTATGAAAGTCAAATTGAGTCATGAGAATCTTGACTCAGAGAAGGAAGATACCCCACCAGTCCCGGAGGTGGGTGGGTGGAGGGCAGGGGTGCCCATTGATCCTGCAATTGCATCTGACCTAGAGGTATGATGCAAGGGGGACCAAGTGTTCCTTCCACTGTGCATCTACAGGTGCATAGACTTTCCCATGATGCTTTCCCCAGCCATCCCATAATAAGCGGCTTCCTTCTGAGTCCTACAAGGTTGGATTACAGCACATGTGGCAAAACCTGTGGAGAGATTTTCTTGGGCAAAGCCCAATCCTGGAGGGAACATTTATCCATGAGAGAGTCTTATAGAGGAGATCATTTAACTACAGGCCAAGGTAGAAGAAGATAAAGTCCAGGCAAAAATGCTGTCCTTGGCACAGAAATGGCCATGGAACCTCAATTCCAGGAAAGCCCCAGAGCAGAGTTCTTCTCTGTACTTCTGGGAGGGTTAAAATCGGGAGTGAGAGCTCTGCTTCTCCAGGAAGGCCCACTGGCTTCCAGAAAGGTGAGGCTCAATAAAACAGAGAAGTCACGCACAATGTCATCAGCTCTGGTAACTGAAAAAACATGCTGTGTGGTGCAAGTTTGTTTTTAGGAGGAAAATGAGCAAAAAATAGGGCCAGGTTAGGTCATGATCATAAATCAACCTGATACAAGGCAAGGTTCTTTCTCAGGATGTTATGCCTATGGCCTCCCTGCACATCTATCTGCTGCCTTCTGCAGAACTACTTACCCAACACCCCACCCCCCAGGGAGAGCATAAGGGGAACAAAAAGGGCCAAGGAGGAGGAGGAGATAGGCCATCCATCAAAGGCCATGCAACCTGGCAGAGAGCAGGGCTGTGTCAGCAGGAACAGTGGGAGAAAGTGAAAAAAGAAGCCCAGGGAGGTTTTTTTCAGCTGTTCTAGAAGACTTTCCTTCAAGACAGGATTAGGCTCAGCTTTTTAACTATGAGCGCAAGCTTTTACAGAGCGGGAGAAAAACCTTCTGAGAATATTTCACTAGCATCTTCCCAGAAAAATTTTAAATCTCTCTTTACAGTCCACTCTTCATTTTAGTCACGCACAAAGATGACAGAAACCAGAATGAGAATTCCCCAGGCTTTCCATAGGCCACCCATACATAGGGTGAGAGCTGATAAGGCAGAGTGGCAGGGAGAGGAGAGGGCTTGCTTTGTCATTGCCTGAGAGAGCAGGGAAACACAGTATGGTGAGATGGGAGACAAGAATCCAAAGGCATGCGCAACCTCAGAAGAGGTGGCTCATACATAGCAACCATGGAAGGTAGTTAGCGAGGTTCCTGACACAAAGTGTCAATAAATGTTAGCTACTCTTAAGGTTATTATTGTTACTGATGAGGAACAGAGCAGACATCGGGAGTTAAATGAAAAGCACCACCACCTTCTACCTTTACTAGGTAGAGCCTGCCGGACCAGACTGAAAGTGCACACAGACCTCCTGAAAGGCCAGCTCTAGACCAGAGCTGCTCAGATTTTACTGTGTGTATGGAGAACATCCAAAGTTAATATTAGCAGCAAAGTTAATATTAAGAAGTGAAGAAGAAATTAAGAGCTTTCCAGATAAGTAAATGATAAAAGAGTTCATCACCGCTAAACCAGCCTTAAAAGAAGTGTTAAAAAGACCGCTTTAAGATGAAAAGAAAGGGTGCTAATTAATAATAAGAACACATATGAAAGAATAAATCTCACTGGGAAGGTAAATATATAGTAAAGGTAGTGGATGAATCACTTACAAAGCTAGTATGAAGGATAAAAGCCAGAAGTAATAAAAATAACCATGATTACAGTAATTAGTTAAGGGATAAGCAAGACAAAAAATGTAAAATGTGACATCAGAAAGATGAAACATGGTGGGGAGAGTAATAATGTAGAACTTTACAATGAGATGAAACTTAGTTGTTATCAACTTAAAATAGACTGTTTTAGATATAATTTGTCATATGTAAGCCTCATGGTAACCACAAAGCAAAAACCTATAGGAACTACACAAAAGATAATAAAAAGGAACATATGAATACCACTGAAGAAAGTCATCAAATCACAAAAGAAGACAGCAAAAAGGGATTTCCCTGGTGGTGCAGTAGTTAAGAATCTGCCTGCCAATGCAAGGGACATGGGTTCGATCCCTGTTCAGGGAAGATCTCACATGCCGTGGATCAACTAAGCCTGTTCTCCACAACTACTGAGCCTGTGCTCTAGAGCCCGTTCTCCACGTTGAGCCCACGTGCCACAACTACTGAAGCCTGTGCAATCTAGGGCCCGAGTGCCGCAACTACTGAGCCTGCGTACTGCAACTACTGAAGCCTGTGTGCCTAGAGCCTATGCTCTGCAACAAGAGAAGCCACTGCAAATGAGAATCCCACACACTGCAATGAAGTGTAGCCCCAACTCGCCCCAACTCGAGAAAGACAATGCACAGCAATGAGGACCTAACACAGCCAAAAAATGAAGTAATTAATTATTTAATTAAAAAATAAATACATAAATTTTAAAAAAAGACAGCAAAAGAAAGAGGCTACAAAAACAGCCAGAAAGGGCTTCCCTGGTGGCGCAGTGGTTGGGAGTCCGCCTGCTGATGCAGGGGACGTGGGTTCGTGCCCTGGTCCGGGAAGATCCCACCTGCCGCGGAGTGGCTGGGCCCGTGAGCCATGGCGGCTGGGCCTGCGCGTCCGGAGCCTGTGCTCCGCAGCGGGAGAGGCCACAGTAGTGAGAGGCCTGCATACCGCAAAACAAAACAAAACAAAACAAAAACAGCCAGAAAATAATTAATACAATGACAATAAGCACATATCTATCAATAATTACTTTATCTATCAATAATAACTAAATTCTCTAATCAAAAGATTTAGAGTGGTTGAATGGATAAAAAAAAGAAGATCCATCTATATGCTGCCTACAAAAGACTCACTTTAGATGTAAGGACACACATATGCTGAAAGTGAAGGGATGGAAAAAGATATTCTATTCAAATGGAAACCAAAAGAAAGCTGGGGTGTCTGTACTTATATTAGACAAAATAGACTTTGAAACGAAGACTGCAATAAGATACAAAGAAAGCTGTTACATCATGATCAAGGGGTCAACCCAATAAGAAGATATAACATTTGTAAGTATTTATGCACTCAACATAGGAGCACCTAAGTATATAAAAGCAAATAATAGCAGATCTAAAGGGAGAAACAGACAGCAATACAATTATAGTAAGGGCTTTAATACCCCACTTGCATCAATGGATAGATCATCTAGACAGAAAATCAATATGGAAACGTTGGCTTTAAACGACACATTAAGACTAGATTGACTTAACATTTACATACAGAACATTCCATTCAAAAGCAATAGAATACACATTCTTCTCAAGTGCACATGGGACATTCTCCAGGATAGATTATATGTTAGACTATAGAACAAGTCTTAACATGTCTTTAAAAATTTAAGAATTGAAATCATGTCAAGCATCTTTTCTAGACACAATGGTATAAAACAATAAATCAATTACAAGAATAAATCTGGAAATTTTACAGATATGTGGAGACTAAATAACATGCCACTAAACACCAATGGGAAAATGAAGAAGTAAAAGAGAAACCAAAAATACCTTGAGACAAACAAAAATGGAAATATGATGCCAAAACTTATTGGATAGAGCTAAAGCAGTTCTAAGAGGGAAGTTTATAGCATGCCTCAAGAAACTAACAAACAAAAATCTCAACTGGACGATCTAAATTTAGACCTAAAGGAACTAGGGAAAAAAGAACAAGCAAAGCCAAAAGTTAGCAGAAGTTCTGAAATGTCAAAGATCAGAGCAGAAATAATAACATAGAGACTAAAAAGATAATAGAAAAGATCAGCAAAATCAAGAGCTAGTTCTTTGAAAAGATCAATAAAATTGATAAACCTTGAGCTAGACTCCTCAAGAAAAAAAGAGAGAGGACTCGAATAAACAGTCAGAAATGAGAGGAGATGTTATAACTGATACCACAGAAATACAAAGGATTATAAGAGATTAATATAAACAATTACATACCGACAAATTGGACAACTTTAAAAAAATGGATAAATTCCTAGAAACATACAGCCTTCCAAGGTTGAATCATGGAGAAATATGAAACTTGACAGACCAATTACTATTAAGGAGATTGGGGCAGTAATCAAAAACCTTCAAACAAACAAAAGTGCAATACCAGACAGCTTCACTAGTAATTCTACCGAACAGTCAAAGAAAAATTAATGCCAGTCCCTCTCAAACTCTTCCAAAAATAGAAGAGAATACTTCTAACTCATTATACAAGGCCAGCATTACCCTGATATCAAAACCAGACAAGGATACAACAAGAAAAGAAAATTACAGGCCAATATCCCTTATGAACATAGATGCAAAAATCCTCAACAAAATATTAGCAAACTGAATTCAACAATACATTAAAAGGATCATACAACATGTCAAGTGGGATTCATTCCAGGGATGTGAGAATGGTTTAACATCCATAAATCAACAAATGTGATACACCACATTAACAAAATGAAGGACAAAACTCATATGATCACCTCAATAGATACCGAAAAAGCATCTGAAAAAATTCAATTTCCATTTATGATAAAAACTCTCAAACAAATTGTGTAGAAGGAATGTAACTCAACATAACAAAACCTATATATAATAATCCCACAACTAACATTGTACTCACAGGTGAAAAGTGGAAATCTTTTTCTCTAACATCAGGAACAAGACAAGAGTTTCCACTCTCACCACTTGTATTCAATTTGGTATTGGAAGTTCTAGCCAGAGCAATTAGGCGAGAAAGAAATAAAAGGATCTTAACTGGAAAGAAAGTAGTATACTTGTACCTATTTGTAGATGATATGATTTTATACATAGAAAACTCTAAGGATTTCACTAAAATATTGCTAATACTAACACATAAATATAGTAAAACTGCAGGATACAAAATCAATACACAGAAATCTGTTGTGTTTCTATGTACTAATAATAAACCATCAGAAAGAGAAATTAAGAAAACAATCCCATTTACAATTATATCAAAAAGAATAAAATACCCAGGAATGAATTTAACCAAGGAGGTGAAAGCCCTATATATGGAAAATTATGACACATTGATGAAAGAAAATGAAGAGGACACATATAAATGGAAAGATATTCTATGCTCATTGGTTGGAAGAATTAATATTGTTAAAATGTGCATATTTTCCCAACCAATCTACAGAATCAATACAATCCCTATCAAAATTCCAATGGCACTTTTCACAGAAATAGAACAAACGATCCTAAAATTTGTATGGAAGCATAAAGGACCCCAAATAGCAAAAGCAATATTGAGAAAAACAGAACAAGACTGGGGGCAAAATGCTCCCTGATTTCAAACAATATTACAAAGCTATAGTAATCAAAAGAGTATGGTATTGGCATTAAAACAGAAACAAAGATCAATGGAAAAGAATAGAGAGCCCAAAATAAACCCACACATGTACAATTAATTCATTTATGACAAAGTAGCCAAGAATACACAATGGGGACAAGACTGGCTTCAAAAAATGCTGTTGGGAAAACTGGATAGCCACTTGCAAAAGAATGAAACTAGACCACTATCTTATATCACACACAAAAATTAACTCAAAATGGACTAAAGCTCTGAATGTAAGACCTGAAACCATGAAACTCCTAGAAGAAAACATAGGCTGTAAGCTCCTTAACATAGGTCTTGGCAAAGATGTTTTTAATCTGACACCAAAAGCAAAAGCAACAAGAACAAAAATAAACAAGTGGGACAATATCAATTAAAAAAAAAAGCACGTTTATTGCAGCATTACTTACAATAGCCAAGATATGTAAACAATATATGTCCATCAATAGATGAATGGATTAAGAAATTTTGGTATATACAATGGAATACTACCCAGCAATGAAAAAGAATGAAATCTTGCCATTTGCAACCACAGGGATAGACCTGGATAGCTAATATGCTAGGTGAAATAAGTCAGACAGAGAAAGAAAAAATATCATATGAGCCCTCTTATATGTGAAATCTGTAAATATATATAGGAAAAGAAGAAAAACAAACAAAAAAACCCAAAAGCTCATAGATACAGAGAACAGATTGGTGATTTCCAGAGGTGGGGACTGGAAGGGTGAGAGAAATGGGTAAACTGCTTTTGGTTTTGTTTGTGTTTTAGTTTAAAAAATTGAATTAAAAAAATAAAAATTTTAAATTAAATAAAAATCACATTTTAGACGAATATTCAGGAAAACAGGAAGGTGTCTACAGCTTGTTTATTTTTAAAACTATGTAAATTCTAAAACAATATATATGCTTTGATCTAAATTTTATAAAATAACAAATATGTGCTTATTTTCATAAATGCAGATTCATAGGAAAAAGGTTTCTTAATTTTTATATTTAACACATTTTCTACAATAAACAACCTCTGAGTCCATTTACTTATCTGTAAAATGGAACTAATGATAATGCCTCCTTCATTTGATGGTCAAATGCATTAATATAGGTAAAACCTAATTACAGTAAACACTCAAAAATGTAAGCTGTTATTAATTATGGTTATTTTTATCTTGTTTTCTGCTGAATCTCCAGTATCTACAATGGAGCCTGACACACATTAGACACTCAATAAGTATTTGTTGAACAAACTGATTAGTTAAGAAGTATACACTTCATGTAGGACATTGGTAAAATTAAAATCAGATATTTTGGTTGGAATAGATCATAAGGGACATTAAATAAGAGCTAACCAGCTTTGACTTACACTCCGGATGACAAATCAAGAGCCACTGAGGGTTTTAAGCAGCTAAAGATAAGACATGGCAGAAGGAAACCTACTCAGATCTGCTTGTTAGAAAACTGTAATGATGATGCTAGAAAATTTTAAGTAATAATGATAATGCAAGGACAAAAATAAGTTACCTAGTAAATAGTAAGTTGATTGTTGCCATTTCTATATGGCCTGGAGGTTATTTAAAGGAATTTTGCACTGTTTGGAAAAGCCTAGAAAGCAAAGGGCTTGGGCCACCGTGACCCCCAGAACTGCAAAGAAACAGGCCCAGCACTGCCATTGACCTGAAATCAATCTGGGGCAGCAGGAGCCTCCTTCCTAAGGAAGTTTCCTTGATCACCACAGCAAAATGCAACATTGCTTTAAGCATTCATTACCTACTGCCTGGGTGGTTAGCTATTTTCTTGCTAAAAAAGTAATCCACTAGGGCTAGGAAAAAAGCTACCTGGATAGCCAAGCTGGAGTTCTAGTGTGCCCTTCAGAGAGTGGCCAATGTATTTTGGGTCCTCATGCACATCTCCCAGGACAATCCTGCCTCATCCCAACTTCCCCAGACTCTCCCAGGCCTTAATCCAGACCCAAAAATGGCTAAGGGGAGCCAGCCCAGCAGCCATCTGAGAATCCAAAAGGTGGTTAATACTATTCTAGTTAATAGAGCAGACTGAGGAGTGTGATCCGCTAGATCAACCAAACTTAATAACTGTACAACCCTGAGCAATTTCTCTCATTTTCCTCATCCATGAAATGGAGATAATAATGATACCTAATTTATAGGGTCTGAGGGAGGATTAGATTAATTCACACATGTAAAATAATGAAAACAGTGCTTGGCACTCAATAAGCACTCAATGTTATTATTCACTTGTTAATATTATCATTTTAATATATATAGGCCCTATCTCTCCAACTGTATCATAAACTCCTTGAGAGCAAGTAGTCCTGTCATACACTAACTTTGTGCTCAATAAAGGTCTGTTGAATAAATAAATTAGTAAGTGAGAGAATAGATTAAAAAACAAATTGAGCTAGGTACTTCCTGTTTCCGGGCCACCTGTTGTCCTCTTTTTTAGACTGGCAAAATTAACTTTCTCTAGGAACAGTCTCTCCTTCCCCTCCCACAGGGAATAACGTGAACAGATGGATACACAAAACAAAATTTCTAGGGGGACAATGAGAAAGAGACAATGCATACAAACCAGAAGAAGCCAATAAATAGAACAGATAATTTCTGAAAGTTTAGAAATAATCAAGTTACAACTACACCCAAGTCTTCTAGGAGACTAGTTCCTGGTCAATATTTATCAAGTATAGATATATTTGGTGGGCTGAGGAAGGGAACGTTGAGGTGGAAGATAAGGGTAACCACCCTTTCTAGTTATTTTCGAGTGAATTTCAAACATTGTAGCCATCTTCCAAATCGATAGGATTTAAAGATTACCATGTTTTCCTGTGCCTATTTCCAAATAGAAAAATTCACTTCACAGTTTGTAAGACTAAATCTTGCCCTGTGCTTGTTCACTCATTCATTCATCCTCTTATCAAATATTTAATGGATGAGTTTTATTTGCTATCAATGCACTAGGTGCTATGGGTATAGCAATGAAAAAAGTACAGCCCCTGACCTCAAGCAGCGCAGAGGGGGAGCTGGCCTAGGAAAGAAATAGTGTGGCAGTAGGGCCATATCTGTCTAACATCAGCCCCCAGCACAGTGCCTGGCACACAGTAGGAGCTGAAAGAATATCTGTTGAATGAATAAAAAGTAAGATGGGACTTGCAGTAAGTTGACCTAAGTGTTTTGATAAGGCTGAGTATAAGGTGTTAGGAGAATTCACTGGAGAACAAACCTGTATCAGTGAGACCAAGGAAGGTTTTCTAGAAGAGATATTATATTAACTAAAAACCAGGGAGTGACTAGAAGTAAGTTCAGTGAATGTGGGTTTGGGGAGTAGTTTCCTGTTAGGAGAAAAAGTGCAAAGGGCTCAGGTCGGAAGCCAGGGAAAGAGTGGTATATCTGTGTCACTGCTAGTAGTTTGGCATTGCTAGAATGTAACTAACAGTGTGTGTGTGTGTGTGTGTGTGTGTGTGTGTGTGTGTGTGTGTGGTTTTGAATGTCTGTGTGTGGTGTGCATATGTGTGCATGTTTAAGTATGTACGTGTGTATGTAGGTGCACGCACGTGTGCACACGTGTATGGATGGGGGTGTGAGTGTGCATCCACCCTAGAGGGCAGTGATGAGCCTGAGGACGTAAGTAGGGTACCATATGGCATACTAAAGAAGTGGATCTTTATCCTGAGCTCACATGGGGGTCATTCAAGGGTTTTAGGCCAGAAAGTGACTTGAGCCACTTGGTATTTGAGAAAGCTTAAAAAAAAAGTTCAGTCAATTAGCTGAAGAATGAATTGGTCTCTCAGGTGAGAGATGTCCAGGATTAGTGTAGTGGCTGTGGGGATGAATAGGACAGGTCCAAATGAGACTATAGAGGTAGAACAAACAAGACTTGGTGAGTGATTCCTGGTATTATATGTGATGTTGAGGAAGGTAGGGGTGAGGGGTACTGAAGTGGGACAAGAACCCCCAGGGTTCTGGCCTGTGTGGAAAGAGCTCTTTGCTGAGGTCAAGGAAACGGGAGAGATGAGACAGGTAGAAGGGTTCAGCTGAGACAATTTGCGACCCTTTGCTCCTTGCTGCTTCTTCCATAAAAATTAGAGACAGCTTTGCACTGTGGATAAGAGCATGTACTCTAGGGACGGAGCCCTCAGGTCCAAATGTTGATGCAGCATGAGCAGCTGTGTGTCACTGGGCAACGTCCTATTCCTCTCTGTGCTCCAACTTCTCCATCCACTTCCTTGAGTTGTTCTGAGGAGCTCATGAGTTAACATTTTCAAAGTGACCATAGTCATATGTGGTTCAGAGTAAGAACTATGTATTTGTCAAATAAAAATCCTTTCAATAATTTCTTGAAACAATTGGGCATGCTTTCCATTTCTGCTACCTCATCTTGCATTATTCTCCTGTGTGTTTATGCTGTCTTCTACTTTAGATTACTAGTGCTTTATTACAAGACCTTGAGACTTGGATCTCTCCTACCTTAAAAAAGTCTCTCTAAACCTGTGTCTACTTCTGACTCCTAGTCCTTCCCCTCATAGCCACTTTCATTGCAGAGAGTGCTGGACCCTGCTCTAGGTCTTCACAGCCTCCCATCTCATTCATACCTCCATTTGCTGTAATGTGGAGTCCTCTCCCAGCTCCCAACTCCAGGGTGAAAATGCTCTCTCCAAAGTCTCTGATGATTTCCTAACTGCTTCATCCAATGAGCCCACTTCAGACCTGATGGCTTAGTGGGTGCTCCTATGCCATCTGACACTTTATCTCCATCCTTCTCTCTTTTCCCCAATTCTGCTGCCTCCCAGGCCTCCTTCAGTCTCTCTGGTTTCTGGCCCTCCTTCTCTAGCCTCGATGAATTCTCAGGCTCGCTGAGACAGGACTGGCCCTCCTAGAGGCCAAGCTGTTATGGTACAGTTACAGGTCAGCTCCCACTGGGCAGTGAGCACCTTCCAGGTACAGCCCCTGCCTTACTCATTCTTGATTCCCCAACACGTGACGTAATGCCTGATACTTCACCTAATAGGAACTCAATAAATGTTGGATGAATGAATAAATGAATGGATGAATTAACAAATAGAAACCCAAAAAGGTATGTTTCTTTTCTGACCTGCCCAAAATGTGCCACAATTACTTGTATGAAAGTTAGCAAATGCTGAGTCACTGCTTGAATGATGATTCACTAACTGATTGATTACGTTCTAAGCTCTGTGACTTCCCACTCTGATCAGCAACTGGACTTCTAATCCAGAATTGAGCCGCAATTACTGGTCTTGATATCCCAGTTGGTTGCCATGGCAATGCTTCAACTTCAAAATGCTCTGAAATTTTGGGTTCCAGTGACTGTATTGTATATCTGGGCAGAACAACTTTTCTCTACGACTCACTTCTGACTCATAAAGAGAATTGGGATGCTTTTGTTTGCCCACTGGGCTTTATTTCCTAGATGTTCTCATTTCTAAAAAATCCAAAGAGTAGCATTATTTTAAGGCAGGTAATGAAAACGAGAGGGAGGGGATGCTATTATTTTTTTGGACACAAACTTAACATAGAGATATGCTTTCTAGAAGGTGCCAGGGTCATGGGGTGTATGATGTGAGCAGGAAGGGGTCTGATGAGCCCCCCCAGGGTAACCTAATCCCATGTACTGGAGCACAGAAGCATGGAATTTATGCACTTGTTTATGGCAGCAGACACAGAAGCTAAGGGATGTTCAGGGTATTCAGGCTCAAAATCCCAGCTAACGTGCTGCCTTCCTCTCCTGTTTATTTTGCCTCCTCAAGGCATGGACTAGGATGGGAAGAAGGAGGAGCAGGCCTGCTGGAACACACGTCCTGAATGACTCAGATGGGCCGCCAGCCCCAGAGGAACAATGAAGTAGAGCACAAAGGAGGGAGCAGAAGGTGAGGAAAGACAAAGCATTGCCAGTGATGGGCAAATGGGTGAATGTATTTGGGCCGCCAAAGGTGATTCCTACTTTCCAGCTTCACCCCTATTACTCTTAAATATTTCCAACCTGACAACCTGCGCTCTACCCAAGAACTGCACCGAGAGTGCCCGTAGGTTTCCATCATCCCTGAGGACTGAGAGAACACACAGCCGACAGAGAATGAGGAGAGAGCGGCCAATGGTGGCATGTGGATCAGCCGGGACCCCTCCGCGCTGCACTGTCTCCCTGAGGTTGCAGACACAAAGCAGGGAGACAGTAACTGAAGGCGGGGATGAGGACAGGAAGAGCAACAGGCGGCGTCAGGCACTGAAGCTGCCAGGTGATAAGGAGGATGATCACACAGTCACACTCACAGGAAACACTTCTGTGCTGCCACCTGGAAGTGAGTCTCCTTCCCCAACCTGCACTCCGAGACACCTGGGTGACTCCAGAATCCCAGACCTCATCCTTGTGAGTCAGGCACCAGGTCCTGAACAGAGTGGGCCACAGGGAGATGGCAGTGCTTGAGCACCCAGAGCTGGAATCCAGGGAAAAGTTCAGGACATTATAGGGGAGCTATATGGCCTTTATTTTCCCTTCTCCCCTCTGTTTCTCTTCTTCTTTTCTTCCTGAAGGAGCTGATGCATCAGGATCCGATGCACTGTGACTTTTGAGGGGCTGAGTGTTCCCCATGTGCATGTCGTTTGGGGCTCATGCACGTGGAAAGTCATAGAAAGTAATGCAGTTCAGGCCAGAGGAGAACTCCCGCCATACAGAGTCAGGTTCAGGGAAGAATGGGCCATCTTAGGATGCCCTTGAGTAGCTGGAGGACGGAGCTTGATGATAGCTCCCATCTCCACCAGTAAGGCCTCCCTCTGATTGCAGAGGCCTCAGCACAGAGGTCCGTGTGTCTACTCATTGTACAAGACGACATCACATTTCTCAAAGACTACCCAGGTGCTACCAGAGGTAAGCAATGGCCAAGACCTAGTCTTCAATGAGGCCACAGAAGTCTTTTTAATTTTAGTGGGTCAAAGTATAAAACCAAACCCTCATGCGTTCCTGGGAATTACAAAATGCCTAACATAGTTACCACATGCAATTCCACTCCTAGATGCCTACTCAGCAGAAATACAAACATAAATCCCCTTGTGCATGGTATTCATAGCAGCACTATTCGTATAGCCAAAAAGTGGAAGCCACCACAATGTCCATCAATGGGAGAATAGATTTTTTTAAAAAGTGACATGTCTAAGGAATACTACTCAGCAATGAAAAGGAATGAAGCTCTGATGCATGCTAAAACGTGATGAACCTCAAAAGACCACATATCATATGAAATGTCCAGAGTAGCCAAATCTATAGAGACAGAACATAGACTATTGGTTGTCTCTGGTTATTGTGGATATGGGAAGGAGGAGAGGGAGGTGGGGAGTGACTACTAATGGGTAAGGTGTTTCTTTTGGGTAGAATGAAAATGTTCTAAGATTAGATTGTGGTAACAGTTGCACAACTCTGTAAATATTCTAAAAAACATTAATTGTACAGTTTAAACAGGTGAACTTCATGGTATAAAAGTTTTATCTCGATATGCCATTTATAAAAAAAGAAAATACAGTTGACCCTTGAACAACACGAGGGTTGGGGCACCAACCCTCCATGCAGTCAAAAATCCATGTATAACTTATAGTAAGTCCTCCGTATTCCCAGTTCCTCCATATCCAGGTTCCACATCCTCAGATTCAACCAACCATGCACCAGGTAGTACTGTAGTATTTACTATTGGAAAAAAATTCCACATACAAGTAGACCTGCACAGTTCAAACTCATGTTGTTCAACGGTCAACTGTAAATAAACAGAAACTCCATCTGGAATGCTCATACAGAAACCATCAGGACTTGTTTTTTGCAGGAAATTTCTGGGAAGTTTTGTTTTTACTTGAATAAAAGGTGCTTCCCTACCACTGATACTGTCAGTCTCTCTGTAGGTATTATCCTGGACAGGGTAGGACTAGGAAGCAAAGCAAAAGAGGGCTATGGAAGAAGCATGGCATGCAGGAAGCGTCCTGAATACCAGGTGCTGGCAAACTATGGCCCACAGGCAAAACTGGGACTGCCACCTGTCTTTGAAAATAAAGTTTTACTAAAACACAGCCATGCTCATTCATTTACATATTGTCTACGGCTGCTTGCATGCTCTAACGACAGAACAGTTGTAACAGAGACTATGTGGCCTGCAAAGCCTAAATTTTTTACTACTGTGCCTTCACAGAAAAAGCCTGCCTACCCTGCTCTAGATTCAGGAGTCTACTTAAGTCTTAAGTCTTGCTGCTTAAATCACGGTCCACATACTAGCAGCAGCAGCACCTAGGAGCCTGTTAGAAACGTTCCCCCAGACCTACTGAAATGGGATCTGCATTTGTGTTAGTTAGTTGTGTTAGTGCAAGAAGCAGATGCCAAGATGGGGTTCAACATACAAGGATTTTGTTAGGAGAGAAAACAGGGAGGGGGCCTGAAAAGACCGGGAGAGCCATCAGTTCATGGTACAGGTCTGACCTGAAGGAAGGAAAGAGAGAAGATGGAGTGGAAGCATTGTAAACTGCTATACAGTCTAAAGAATGATCTGCAAGGCCACCACGAGTCCTCAAGGCAGAGACAACTATCAGAGGAGATCTGAATCTCTCAGGAACTGGTTTTCCTTATCCCTGCCACACCAAGGCATGTGGCCTCAGTGGAAATGCAGTGACAGATTCAGAGCACAGCACCTCTGTCCTTGGGCAAGGAAATGCCCCAGAGTTGGCATTCTCATTGCATCCGCTGCAAGGTGTATTCCCATAGCAGCAAGGACATTTTGAGAAAAATACCAGGTGATCTCTATGCATATTTAAGTTTGAGAAGTAATGCTCTAGAGCAGGATTTGGCAAACTCTACAAAGGGCCTCACAGTAAATATTTTAGGCTTTGCAGGCCATACATTCTCTGTTGCAACTACTCAACTCTGCCATTCAAAGTGGGAGCAGCCACAGAGAACACACAATCAAATGGGGGTGCCTGGATTCTAATAAAACTTTATTTACAAAACCAGGCTTCAGCTTTGGACACACATAGCACACATAGCCTTCCTTTTAAATTCTCTTTATATCTATGTGGATACTTCTGTGTGTGAATCTGTGAAGCTCCACACCCCCACATCAACAAAACTCCTCACCCTGAGGACGCCACCCCCTTACTGGGAGAAGGGGTTGTTCCAACGTCCTGTGAAATCTCATTTCTCAGGCGTCATTCAAAACAAAAAAGCTATCAGTATGCCTTAAACAAGGTCAGCAGATGCTAGCTACCAGGAAATCCAGAGAGCTCTGAAAGTTATGTGAACTACATGACACAGACATATTTCTGGAAAGTGAGCATAGATTCCATCATATTCTCAGAAGAGTGTATGATCCCAGAAAAAGCCTTGGACCATTGTCCAATGTATTAAATAGTATTGCCCATGCTAAAAATAAAATGATATTTTAAAAAAACAGAGTCCTTTCAAGCCACTGATTCTACAGTGTTCTCAATCATCTTGAGACCATCTTGCCAAAAACCCTATCTACCATCATTCCTATTTTACAGATTAGAACACTAAATTCCTAAGAAATTAATATCCTAACTGAGGAAGGACTGCAGGTTGGTGGGTTAACACCAAAGATGCATTGGTTAACACACTGCTCTTAGCAATGATCACCTCCCGCTGTTAATACCACTTCGTAAATAAATTCCACGGTCAAGCCTGTGTTGGGCACTTTACATACATGATTCAATTAAACATTGTAACAACTCTGCAAGACATTGTCTCATTTCTCAATCTGAGGACACCAAAGCTCAGAAAAGTTTAATGGATTGCCACAGGTGGCAGCACTGATCAAGTGTCAGATGGGGTCTGATTCCAGGTCTGTCTGACTCCCAAATTCTGCCCTGGAATGTCCTCTGAAACTTGGATCCTCAGAAAAGGAAAACTCATCTTCAAGTCAGGGACAGTTTCTTAGACATCTTTGTATTCCCCACAGAGCCTTGCCCTGCTTTGCATGGCAAGGCACTCAATAAATATTTGTTGAGTGAAGAAACGTGGGCTCGGGCTCCAGCTCTGCCAGGGACTTACTGACTCAGTCTCCTGCCTCTTGGAGCTGCAGGTGGTTACTCAGCTGGGCAACTTCAGGGAACATTTGAAACCAATTAGGGGTGAGGAGGAACCTATTAAAAGGTCCTCTTCTGTGTATGTTGGGGTTGAAGGAGAGGAAAGGAAGTTGAGAAGGAGAGAAACAGGATGGTTTCAGGGTTGGGTGCTGGAGCTTAAAGATTTCACACGAGGATGGAACAGAATTTGGCTTAAGTCCACTGCTGAGTTCCAACAGCCTCTCCAAATGGGATCCTGACCTCAGGCTACTCCTCGGTGGCCACAGAACCCTGAATTGCCACGCCCCTGAGTAGTTACTTTGATGGAGGCCCCTACACTGGAGCAGCCACACACAGTCTTTTCCTAGGCCCTCTTGCCTCACGTCAGAACTACAGGAGATTGGCAACTTCAGAAGGTCTAACTTGCAGGGGGCCCAGCACCATCACTCCCCCTCCAGGGACCAGAATCTTACCAGTGAAAGCCTGTGAGGCCTGCACTGTCCTTGGCTCTAAATGAAAGTATTCCAACAATCCATCCAGAATCCAACTTCCTATTTTGGAAGCACGTGGGAGTTAGGGGTGGGGGGAGGGAGGTAACTCTAGTTGATTTTGTTTTCTTTACCAGATTTTACAAGTGCCAGTTAGTCACAACCCAAAGAATGCCACTTTAGCCCTTTCACGTAGGCCCTGCAGAAAGACTTGTATGAAGCTGACCCTAAGGGATGCCTACCAACAATGCTCTGGGGAGGGGATGATTAAATACCTCCCAGAGGCCGGGGGGGAAAAGACAGCCCTCCGAGAAACCAGACACATTCCCCACTGCGTGGCTTCCAAGGCACCGCCTACTCTCCTGTGCACGAAGCAACGCTGCCACCTAGTGCCCTGTGTGGGAAGTATTCCCTGAGGTCTCCCATCTCAGGGGGGTTCCTCTACAAGGGCTGGTGCCGCTGAATCACTTACTATATCTGCCAAGGAGAAAATGCCCCAGGTTTGGTAGATGGAGGACCGGGAAACCGGGTCTATGTTAAGTAGGTGGAATCTGAGGTTTGAGAGCTGTTGGAAAAGAGTATGGGAGTCAAGTTCTGCAGCATCTTGGGTTATCCTCAGTGGAGGAGCAGAACTTCCATGTTGAATTGTATTTAGCTCTCAGGAACACAATTCAGTTGCGGTCATTCTGCAAAGCTGAAGGCCAACCAGCCCAGGAGCGGGCAGTGACCAAATAAAAGGACCAGTGCTAGGGTCGGAGAGGGAATTTGGGCTGATCTGTTGGTAGGAGTGAGTTAGCGAATCGGAGACCTTTATTCCGGGAGGAGGGCGGTGGGGGTGGGGACTAGCCTTGGCCCTTCATGGTTCTCAGCCCTGGGGCCCCCAGAGGAAGTGTACGGAGCTGAGCACAATGAGTAGACAAGGATGCCTATGTCCTTGGGAACCCGGTTGCTAGAATCCTAAAGAATGAAAGCCTTGTTCCCAGCCCCCATCTCTCCCAGACTTTTACCCTAAATCTCTCCTGAATATTTTCCGATGTGCACAAATCTGAACAGAGATACAGGGTGGGAGGTGGAGAGGAGACAGACCTGCGTATTCCCTGCCCTTCCACCTTCCTGGTGTGGACCTATAGGGGAAATACCAGCACACCTCCAGGCACACTTTGATTTGAAGAGAAAGAAACCTCCGAAGCTAGACTGTCTGCGAAAGAGTTCTGCCTAATTTTACACGCTTAGGGAGGTTATGAGGATTCAGATGGGCACTCTGGAGAAGGATCTGAGTGTGTGCTGTGGCAGGGTGGAGGTGGGCACAGGAGGGAGATGTACAGGCTTGCGGGGGGGTGGGGGGGGCGAGGGAGGAGGTGCATCAAGGAAGGCTGTCATTGGAATCAAATCCTGACCCTGTTCTTCCCGCTGCAGAGCATGAGACAGAAGGACATGAAAGGGATGGAAAGATCCACTGTCCAGAATCTGTTCCGTCAGGTTTTGGGTTTTAACAACTCAAAGCACTGGTCTCTTAGAGCCTCCCTCCTATATTCCTGCTGCATCCTTCTCTGATTCTTCTGAGCCAGGGAACTGATCCCAGGTCCCTATGCCGCTACTGCCAGAGGAGGGGTAAGCAGAGTGGTAGGCCCCGGTCTAGACTGCAAGCACACAGTTTCCCTGGCAGATGGGTACTAGGAAGTGAGATTAGGCAGCAAGAAGATGTCATCTGGGAAAAACTGTGAAGCTGCCAACTCTGATCAGATAATCATCTCATTATTTCTTCCATTTGGCCCCAGAATAAGGATTTCCTTCTACTCTTTCTCTGCCCCCACCTATCTTATAGCCCAGCCCCTTCTCTATCCCCTCCCTTCACCCTCTCCCACCCCAAAATAAAATCACGCAAAACCACAAGACTCTAGAGCGCTCAGTGTCTGGGAATCCCAGCTTCCAAAAGAGAAATCACAGCCAAAGAGGGGGAGACAGCGTGTCCGGAAGGGATGTTCCAGCAACACCCCATTGCAAGAGGCTCCCTCCTTCCAGATTTCTTTCTCTAGTCTGAAACTTATTTGCAGGCATCCAGTAACCTGAGAAGTTTTTAATACGGGGAGCTGTCAAGCCTTTGAGGGGTTCTGGAGTTCCATTCCCAGTCTGCCTCTGGCATACCTCTCATTCCTTCTGTTACCCCCTCGATGTCATAGGACTGGCAAACATCAAATGGTGTTGCAGACAATCCAGATTAATAAGATTTCAATGGTTCTACTAGGTGCCTAGCCTTGTGTGAGGTTCTGTCACGGGGTGGGGGGGGGGGGCTCCAGAGGGATAATGGGAAACTGAATGATGAAGTATCACATCTAACCCCCAACCACCCCTTGCCTGAAACCAATCCCCCCACCTCTGCCTTATCGAAGTAAGGCAAAGGAGACATTCCTGACCCCACTCTTTTCTTTGTCTTTCTGGGTGACTTCCCATGAAAGCCAAGATCTGGGTATAGAGTAAAATAAATGTGGGTAGTGTTCCCAAACACTGCCCCTGATTAACACCATAGAGTTATACAAGGTGCATTTTAGGTCCCTTTTACAACGGCCAGGGCGAGAAGCCAGGGTCCTGGCTTCTGAGTGCCCACCTTTTCCTGTAGACCTTGCTCTTCCTAGGCTGGACTCACTCATGATTTTTAGGACAAAGCAAAGGGGACTCAAGGACCTGGACAAGGTAGTAGCAGCTTTCTGCTACATCCCAGGGCTGCTCAGAGAAAAGGAAATCAACCAGGACCCATTGGCTGTGTACCTGGCAGCCTTGTTCTCTTGCCGCCTAGCCCAGCCCAGGCTTGACTCGCTGCCCAGGTCTTTACACTTTCATGTAGTTTCAAAGTTGCCTGGGTATCTCATACTGGACTATGAGAAACGGAGTGTGACACCTCTTCCCCACTGACAAAGAACCAGAGATCTTCCCCTTTAAAGAGGGAGAAGAGAGTGAGCTGGAGGTCTCCTAAGTGCCAGCACAATGTATAGAACCACATGAGATCAATACAAGGGACAAATGCTCTTGTGGTTACAGAGTCATTAAGGTAGACGATGTCTGGAATCCTGCTGCGCAGATGAATAAAGGCCCTTCCCCCTCTCTGCTCAGCCAGCCCTCCTGCTCTGTCCCTTTCCCCTCCTTGCCCCCAAAGTCTAACCTCATTAAAAAAGGAAGCCAACCCTACCCCCGCGGACTACGGAAAGCCCAGGAGTGGGTTATTACCTGCAATGATGGCTGGGCTGTTCTGTCCTCCCTCCGGTTTCACCCAGGCTTCCACTGTGAACGCCTCCCGGGGAATGTCAGCCAGCACTTCTGGACGCAGCAACAGCTGCTCCCGCCTCCCAGAGAAGTACAAAACAGTCAATCCTCCTTGGGGGCTAAAGGTCTCTGCTTCCCAGTCGGGGTCCCCTCCACCATTCTGGATGCCGCCCTCCGAAGAGCTGGTTCTGACCCCATGCATAAGGGGATGCTTAGACCAAGGCTGGAAGTGCCGGGGAACAACACTGGGGTCTCCCTGCACACCTCCTGCCTGCCCCTTCGCCACCTGGCGCCGCCGCCTGGTCTTGGTCCGGCCCTTCCTTTGGGTCTCTGGTCCGGGTTCCTTCTGGCGTGGGAAGGTGGTGATCTTGGCGGCAGCCAAGGCTCCGTGTTCTTGAGTCCCAGCCTCACCTAGAGGCTCCTTGGATCCTTGATCGCCAAGATAAGTGTCATCATCTCCCAGTAGCTCCGACTGCCCAATAGGACCATCCCCTACCCACAGGGCAGCTGGCCGCTCAGCCTCACTTGTCACTCCTGCACTTCCAGTCAGGTCTGGGGGAACAGATCTCACGGCCATTCCCTCGGCGTCTGGCTTACTGCGCCCTGCATGGTACGTTCCTTGATCCCTCGCAGGGTAGGGCCTCAGGTAGTTCCCAGGTCTGCTGGGGTAGACCCCAAAGAGGTGATGCTGAGGGGCAGCTCTGGGTCTTCTAACCTTGGCCCCCAGCCAACAGCGTTCTCCTTCCAACAGCACCTGATTCAGGTGTCCTCTTTGAGCCAAGGATCTCTTGCGTGTCCAGCCCAGCTCAGAGCTGACAGTACTGAGCGCCCACCCAGCCAGAATCACCAGGCTTATTCTCAGAATCTTTAAGCGCATCATACCTCCGCTGGCTCTTTATACAGAACCAGAAGTCAACTTCTGGGTACCACACCAGGGTGATGGAGAGAAGAGAAAGAGACAGCTAGCAGTAGATTCACAGTCACCGGGCAAACTGTTTTGTTCACGGACCAAACTTTTTCAAGCAGCCCCAAAAGAGAACCTCTTCTGGCTACCTGCGCTGGGTGCTGGGCCAGCGTGGCCTCTGTACCTCACCCACCGTATGTGTTTCCCTCACCCTTCTCCCTTGACCTCTCTCTCCTCGCTCTAGTTTAGTCCTTGCAGAATGAAGTTCGTTTCTCTGGGTTCCTATGAATTTCTTCCAGAGAGCTCAGGTTTCTCTCTTTTTCTTTCTTCAGTAGCCCCTCCCCTCGCTGATACTAGAAGAGGGACACATGGGCATAAGCCAAAGCCCGTCAAATACACACTCACTCACAAACACATACTGCTCACTACCTGAAGTCATTCCAAAGAATCTTAGCTTCTAATTTTCTTTTCTCTCTCCTTCTTCCTTCCCTAGGAGTTACCTTCTCTTTGTAGTCTTTAACCTCAAATACATCCACCTTCCAATAAACTGCTAGAAAAACTGGTATACAGACACACAGAATTTGATGCTTATTATCTAAAAAGCCAAAAAGAATCTGGGGGCACAAAAATCCCAGCTGGTACTTAACCTTCACTCTCCAGATGTCCTCCTCAGCCAGCTCTCCATCCAGCCTCCAGTCTGCCTGTGCAGGTCAGAATGCTTCCCTCAGCTCCGTGCTTGGGGTTGGTGAGTGTTAAAGGATTTTTGTTTGTTTGTTTGTTTTTTTATCCCCTTCTAACTTGTTGCTGTGTTGTAAGTCTCCGTAAAGTTCTCCTTTGGGGTGCCAGTCTGGTGTCCTAGTAACCTTATGAGTCTGAGAGCCCTTGACTTCACCTTCTGTGAGTCTTGTGGGTCCCTGGGAAGATGGAAAAGAGAGCGAGAAGAAGAGCATAGCCTTCAGGGGACCTGTTCTCTCCGGTCCCTCCTGCTCCCCTCTCTCCCTTTCTCTCTGCCTGTAATTCTCTTCTTGTTTGTTTCATTTAAAGACAATGATGATGTCAAAGCTAATAAGTTCGGTGCATCTCTCCACCTACTCCCTGTCCCCTCCTCCCTCCTGAAAACCTCCCCACCTCACTGAGGCACAGGGGACAGACGCCACTCTTGGTTTCCCCAGTAAACATTTCTTGCTTTCTCTCCCAGCAGCTGCAGCCTACACAATCAATAGCCAACAATCAATACTGTTTTGGAGCACTCTTTTCTGTGTGTATTCTCTCTCTCTCTCTCTCTCTCTCTCTCCACACACACACACACACACACACTCTCACACATGTGTTGTGAACAGACTTGCTTACTGCTTGATAAATCCACACCAGGCTTTTAGGGACCACTTGCATCTTTCTTTTCTTTTGCCACACACCTCCTGTTATTTCTTCTTATTTCAATCATTTGGGATTTAAAAGAACAATACCCCAAATTCACTTTATATGAGACATTGGGGGAAAGGAGAAATCAGTTATCCTGCTGCAAGGAGCATTCAATGGAAATGCCGTGGATTTGTGCGATACAGGTCTTCTTATTCTCGCTCAAGTTTCTCACTCTGAAGTTACTAAAAGTCACCATATGCTGAGTGAGCAAATAAACAAAAGAGATGCTCAAAATAAGTAAATTACAAAAATAAACAGCTAGACCCAAGCAGCTATTTTTTAAAATTGATTTGAAATGAATGGATAGAATGTGGAAGTAAATAATGTGATTTTAACCTCCATAATAATGTTTGCCTAGATGTAAGCTATCTCAAAGAGTCCTACCGCCTAAACACAAGTGTGTGTATACACACACACACACACACACACACACACACACACACACCATGATTCTGAATTCTCAACACAGGTAAGGATGTTTGACCACAGGTGAGTACGAAACAGGTAGAGAAATATACTGGGTCCTTCATTCCATAGTAAGAAAAATCACTTACAGTTCTAAAATCACTGCTTGTGTTGCCCACATATAAAACATGCAGCCCACATATTCTGGAGTCAGATCACACTGCCTCTTTTGCCTTGGGTCTCCCCATCGTCTTCTAAACTCCTCTCCTCTAGCTAATAACTGACTTATGTGCTTTAAGAATGCTGTATCCTAAGCACCCCATCCCTGGCATGCCCTGTTTCCCTAAGCAGCATCCACTGAAGCCTCAAAGCGAGTCCCCAAAGAAGATATCAATTCAGGCACGTGGATACCACTACACAGAAATCCCTCAATCCTAGACTGTCCTTTTTCCTCTTATCATCTCCCTGTCTCCCTTCACTTTTCTGACTCAGCCCTTTTCCCTCCCCCTCACCCCGAAGCAGCTCAACAGAAATTGGGGCTTTGGTAGAGGGTAGGGGGAGATTACAGAGAAAGACAGAAAAGCAGAGGAGATAGAGACAGAGAGAGAGAAACCAGGAAAGAAAGGAGGGAAGGAAGGAGAGGGACCTTCATTTAAATGAAGGGAAGATACCCAGGTAAGAAAAGAAGTAAACTCCCCCCTCCCTCATGCCACCCCCAGGACCCTCAGAAAAAGGTTTCATACCATTCATTTCAGGAAGGAGGGATAACACAGCAAGGAAGAAGAGTTCCGCCGTGCTTTTCTCCCCCTTTTAGTATGTGAATGATCTTGCATCCCCTATAGGTCTCTCCTGGCTCTCAGCTGCTAGTAATCCATTCATAAGGTTTCAAGAAGCCACACGAAACTCAAGCTTCCAGTTTAGTTTCTCTCTTCTCCCCTTCATTCCTTCGCTCACCACTCTCCTTCAGCTCTTGGCAGTCCAAAGTTTAAAAAAAAATGTTGAACCATTTCTGTGTTTTCCTCCTGTTGTAACTTTTGCTGTGACATCATAACCCTGCCCACCAACACCCCACCTCTCTCTCTCCTTTCCATCCCACCCCTCATCAGCCCCATGCCCCCAAAATACCCCCCACGGGGAAGAAGGGCTCCTGTCAGTTCCAACCTGTGAAAACACAAAGCTACTGGAAGGTGCCCCCTCTCCCCTCGGTCCCCCTCCTCTCTTCCCCTCCCTGCCTTACCCACCGCTCAGCCACGGCTCTCCCAAGGCTTTAACAATGATCCCATCTGTTTGACATGTGCGGAAAGGTGGGCTGGATTCAAATAATCTGTCAAGTGAATCATCAAAAACCCAGCAACCCCCTCCTCAATTCCATCGCACACGGTCACACACCAGACCCCAGCCAAAGGGTGAGAGAAGTCAGACTTGCACACCACCCACCCTGGATGCCAGGGAGAAAGACACCAAACATGCCAAAGGAAACGCACATTTATATATATGTATAAATTCTGTGGCTTATTTGTTTATGACAAACACCCACACCCCAAGTCTCCTACGCCTCTTCCCCAAACCCTGCCACTCCACAAGTGCACAGATTTGAAAACTGGTAGAATCTGTTTTGAAATCTCCAACGAGAGGGTTTTTCCCCCTTTTTTTCACTCCAAAGCACTATCTGTGGCGATCAGACTCGAGCAGGGTTGCCAGCAAATGCAGGAGGCCCCTTCTAGGGTACAGGCTTTCAAACCAGCGAAGCTAGAGGGAATGGATTTAAGGACACACAGCAGGAGCTGGCTGAATTTATTTTATTTTGACGGGGGTAGTTGGGGGAGGAATATCATTTCTGAAATGCCCAAGGAATGAAGGGAGAGGATATGGATTTCTTAAACAGTTTTTGCAAGAGGAGCGGTGTCTTGTTCTGCAGGTAAATCTATAAGGCAAGAAATTGGAGCTTACAGATAAACAAGGACCGAGAGGGAGAGGGAGGGAAAGGGGAAGGAGGGAAGAGAGGGGAGAGGGAGAGGGGATGGGGAGTTGGGGACGTGGAGAGAGGAGAGAAGGGGAGAAGGACAGAAGGGGCGAGGGGAAAAGAGGAGGAGGGGAAGAGGGAGGAGGGAGGAAAGAAGGAAAGGGGGATAGGAGGGAGGGGGGAGGGGAGGGATGGAAGAGGAAAGGGGAGAAATGGAAGGGGGAGGGGAGGGGGACGAAAGGAAAAGACAAGAGTCTGGGAGGAGAAAGGACTGAAAAAGAAAAGCAGGGAAGACAGGAGGGAAGAATGAGACAGAGAGGAAGAGAAAAAGAGAAAGGGGTGGTGAGGCACATAAAATATGGAGACCAGGAAGGCAGTTAGATCCATGATGGTTAAACATAAAGGAGTCAGAGAGGCAGGTGAAGGGACACACTATAAAATGGGGAAGAGGCTTGGTTTTACACACAGAAAACAAAGGGCACACAGTGAAGGGATTCACTCTTAGTGATCGGACACAGTGAAAAAAATTAGATTGCCAGGGTGCAACCTTGTTTCTTTAAGTAAACCCCTATCCCTTCCTCCTTCCCTGCCCACATCTCTTCCTCCAATCCCCACCTCCACCTTCCTTCAGGCATCTTTTTGTTCCCAGCATTATCTTCCCCTGGAGAATTCAGGAGTAAAATTCAGAACCCACCTACTCACCCTCCAAATAAAACCCCACCCTTAATAGCCCCTTTCTTTGCTTCTATCCTCAGAGAGTCCTGCGTCCTCTTATCTAAAGATTGAGCTGTTTGTGACAATATGCACTTCACTTCAACTCAAATTATACTATGTTTCCTTTAAGCCCAGGACCTCAGGGCTGTTTTGCTTGTATTTGCTGCCATAGTGGGGCTGGTCAGTTTCCATCAGCATTGTCATCATTATTATTAAGAGTCTTTGAGCAAAGGGAGAAGCCAGTCCACGCTGGCGTCCACCTGCAGTAGAGAGCTACAGTGGGGAGAGAGGGAGGGAGAGAGACCCCTTAATATGGTCACTGATCCTTTCTGACTTTCTGATTCCAAAATCTGATCCCTTGAGGGAAAAGCTCAGCTGGGAGCCAGCCAGGGAGCGTAGTAATAAAAGCCTTCCAGAACACAACCAAATGCAGTATCTATATATAGGAGCCGGATCTGTTTTAGCTACTTGAAGTCTAAAATGACACCCGGAAACAAACATTTCAGCAATATGTTTATTGGAATCTTATTCAGCTAGTGCTGGAAAGAGTGAGCTCTGAAGGATTTCACTCAAAGGCTCAGGGTTGTTGCTTTCTGCCCGCCCCTCCTGCTTTGGTACACAGAGCTGGGGGTCAGCTGCTCTATCATTCATGGGGGTTACTTGAGATCCCTTTGGGGTGACTTATCACAGCCCCTTTTTCCATGGGTGAGGAACAAGGGTGAAGTCACAATTAACGGCACGGACAGATAGGGCACCCAGGGCTCCTGAATCCCAGTCAGCTTTTCTCTCCTCTGGTATGCACCTGTCTTGCTGTGTGCCACCCACGTGCCAATTGGATGGGAGGGTCGTATCGAAGACTGGCCTTTCCGTTCCACATTCAGGCAAAAATGCCCAGGGAATGTATATTGGTCATATGTGTTCTGTAACTCAGAATCACACACAGAAGGAAATGCAAATCTGGATTCCATGCTCCCCAACTGTGCGTTTTTATTTTTAAGATTTGGGGGGGGGGATGTGGACCATTTTTTTAAGAGTCTTTATTGAATTTGTTACAATATTGCTTCTGTTTTATGTTTTGGTTTTTTGGCCCCAAGGCCTGTGGGATCTTAGCTCCCTGACCAGGGATCGAACCCACACCCCCTGCACTGGAAGGCAAAGTCTTAACCACTGGACCACCAGGGAAGTCCTCCCCTCGACCCTGTGCATTTTAAGCCAAGAGAGGCCCTATCTTTTTGTCAAACTGTTTGGTGCTCCTTATGGTAGATAATCATATTTTTTTCTACAACATTATTACTATTATAAATTATTATCCATGTTAGTGGTAGTGTTTTGCAAAGCTCCTTCATCCAAACAGATCAGAGTAGTTCATCTACAGGTTAGCCTTCCCAACTCCTCCAGAATTGCCTGTTGGAGGCAACAAGCCAGAGAGCTATTTCGCCTGGTGTTAGTCCCTGTCTGGATGTTTTTCCACAATATTTCGATCCTTGGAACCAGCCTGTGGAACCTTTTGGCTGGGGGAGGGTTAACAGTGATGCTAGACCCTGCCCTGCTCATCAGAGGAACAAAGGCTCTGCAGGGGTTTTGCTTCAGTTAGTATTGCCTTTGCACCTGGAGCCTCTTCAAAAGGCAACCTCATAAGAATAACAATTACACTTGTATACTTACTTTTCCTTTGACCCAATGCACATCGGTGTGCATTCTTTCTTCCTAACCCCAACGACACAAGTGCAAGGCAAGTGTTATGCCCATTTTACAGATGAGGACACTGAGGCTAAAAGTCAAGCAACTTACTGAATGACCTGCAGACACTAAGAATGCAGCCAGGACACATCTCAAATGCATTGTGCTAAATGGAAGAAGCCAGATTCGAAAGGCTACATCTGGTATGATTCCATTTATATGACATTCTAGAAAAGGCAAAACTACAGAGACAGAATAGATCAGTGGTTGCCAGGAGCTGGGCGTCGGGGGGAGGGGAAAGTTGAATACAAAAAGCACAAAGCGATTTTGGGGTGATGGGACTGTTCTCTATCTTGATTGTTGTGACAATGCATGACTGTATGCGTTTTTCAAAACTCAAAGAACTGTGAGCTGAAAAAGGTTACTGTTATGTAAATTATACCTCAGTGAACCTGGGGCAGAAAAACAGAGCCAAGGGTAGGGTCAGGGTCTTTTGATTCTGAATACAGGACTCTTCTGTCTGCATCCTGCAGGTATCCAAAGACCAAAGGAGAGCATGACACAATTTGGTCATAGGTTGGGGCCACTCTGTGCCTAAACTCTCCGCTGACCTTCTTGCCTACCCCCTGAGATGACCCTATGGAACCAGACTGAATGGGGCAGAGCCAGCCTCTGGTCCCAGCTCCATCAACCCAGAGCATCCTAGCAAATCAAATCAGTAACCCCCAGATGAGCACTGGTGAACGATGAGGCCCCTGATCTGCAATTCAATAGCCATCTGACCTTGGACAAGTTGTTGAACTTCTCTGAGCCATCTGTAAAATGAGAGCTTGGAATAGAAGACTCTAAGTTCCCTTCCAGGTCACACTTAATATTCTCTAATTTTTCAACCCCACACTTATTCTGAGATTTTGTTTGCTCAGTTATTAAAAAAAAAAAAAAAAAGCCATTGCCCACTTCCGGTAAATATCCCAGAGACTCAAGTGTATATTAGCAATGGACACACAGGACATTTATTTTAGTCCTTAAAGAAAGCCATATATTCAAATGTAACTCCACTGTAACAATGATAGGCAAAAAGAGGGGTAGCATGTGGGGAGTTTTCAAGCTCTAATCCATATAGATGTTTATACATATGAGCCATTGCCATGCATTTAGAAAATCAAATATCAGAACACATGGCATTAGTATGAAAATACTTAAATGGGAATGATTTTTTCTTTTTTTTATTAATTTTTATTGGAGTATAGTTGCTTTACAATGTTGTGTTAGTCTCTGCTGCAGCAGAGTGAATCAGTTATACGTATACATGTATTCACTCTTTTCTGGATTTCCTTCCCATTTAGGTCACCACAAAGCACTGAGTAGAGTTCCCTGTGCTATATAGTAGGTTCTCATTAGTTATCTATTTTATACATAGCAGTGTATATATGTCAATCCCAATCTCCCAATTCATCCCATCTCTCCTTCCCCCCTTGGTAACCATAAATTTTTTCTCTACATTTGTGACTCTATTTTTATTTTGTTAATTTTTTAAAAACTTTTATTGGAGTATAGTTGCTTTACAATGTTGTGTTCGTTTCTGCTATACAGTAAAGTGAATCAGTTATATGTATACATATACCCACTCTTTTTAGATTTCCTTCCCATTTAGGTCACTGTGACTCTATTTTTAAATTTGATACCGTGCTAGACTCTTCAAGTTTGCTATCCTCCCACAGTGGTAACAATAACCATATTAATAATAATAACTAATATTTATTAGTTACAATATGGCAGGCACTGTTCTGGTCACTTTAGATAGATTAGTTGATGCAATCTTCACAACAGTTCTGTGAGTGGTTACTTCTATTAACCCTATTTTTGAATGAAGAATAGTAGCGGCTAACATCTATTGAGTACCTACTATGTGCTCAATGTAACATGTACTAGTCCATGTAAATCTACGAAGCAATGTACATAAATCACCTCATTTAATCCAACAACTAACCTATGAGATAGCTCCACTGTGATCCCCATTTTTTAGGTGAGAAAACTAAGGCATAGAGAGTTCAAGCAACTTATTTGAGCTTAACCACCTTGAAAAGAACTACCTATCTCCAGAGCCCTTGTTCTTAATCTCCTTACTACACTGCCTCTTCATGGAGGACATAAATACATACTGATGATGACTGGACTCCCAGCACACCAAAACCAGACTTTTCCTGATCAGGACACCCCAGTGGTTTCTCTGGAGTACAGGAAAGGTTTTTTTAGGTCTCTTCCTTAAGTCTCTCCAGGTTGAAGGTCCAAAGCCTCCGAGAAATGTGGCCCTGCTGATAGCAGCACCCAGATACAGGCTGCACCTCTGCCAAAGCTAAGGTACCTTTCACACATCCCCAAGACTTCTCTTCTCACTGCTCTTGCCTCCCTGATCCATTACATTCCCACTGAAATCTAAGGGACTTTTAACCAACCAGCCATAAGTGAAAAACCAGTCACTTCCCCAGTTCATTAACTCCATCTGGGAAGTATGCAAGATGGATAAATGTTGGGTTGTCTATTTATTATAACTAATACAAACATTTAATACTAATAACAGCTATTAGTTGATGGTCTATTAACCATCATAAAATATATACTTCCTGTGTTAAGGTCAGCTCTGATATAGAACTCGAAGTTTTACCCTAGATTCTAAATACTGAGTAGTATTCATGTCAGTTAATTGCTGAAATGTGGTACATGTGTAAATATTTCAAAATGGACATGCCCCCCCAGATGCGTTCAGGAAAGGGAGCAGGCCTGTGTATAGGAAAGGAAATGTACGCTTCTTAAACCCCAGCCCAGTACAGCTTTTCCGTAGATCACAGCCACAGCTGGAGGCAGAAACACAAACCAAAGCTGTCTGAGCCCGTAAGCTTGTCAGATGCCCTTCAACTCATTCAACAGAGACCCTTTCCAGTAGGTGGCAAGAAATGCTCAAGTTCCTTTTCTGCAGAAGAGTTCAAGTTTCTTTTCTACTAATGTGGTATAGTTAAGAGGGTAGGCTCTGTGGATGACAAACATGAATTCTAATCTGGGCTCTGCCCCCATGGCCTATGTGGTCTGGGGCAAGATTCAGGGCCACCACTGAGGACAAGAGCACACCTGTGCCATCAGTGAGAGGCCGTAATAAGGAGCATTTCTCAACAATGTGTCTGACACAGAGTAAGTGCTAAATAAACATGAGTACTATTGAAGAAGCCAACTCCTTGAACTGTTCTACCCTACAAGTTTCTTATTTTAAACTTTCTATCACTCCCAATGATCCATTTTGATGCCACTTCTCACTGTACTCAAAAGGTAAGCCTTTCCTGTGTCCCAATTGCTCTTTTGTTTATCTAAATCTGTCGTTCTCAATCCTGTCGGTCCCGTAAGTCCCATTTTGATAGCAAATATTTTGTACTGAAAATTCAAATATAGTATTACCTACCTTACATAGTTTCAAAAAAGGTTAATGTCCTGTCTATAATATTAAAAAAGAAAATAACTTACACTGAATAAAATGAATTTTAACATATAAATATTTCCGACACAACTACATTAAAAGAATGAAGTAAAAAAAAGAAAAAAAAGATCAAGTAAAATGAAGCAATCAAATGCTTGAACCTACTTCTCATAAATAAGTTTGGATTTAAGAGAAATAAGAAAATATTCAACAAACATTACAGGTATTTCCTTTATACTGACACTTTGAATTCAGTGCTATCAAAGTAAAGTAGTATATATTCGTAGAGTCGGCATGACTACAATAGCTCCAAACGCAGACCAGTAGAGGTGTGTGTATGGGTGACTCAAATACTGTAAGCAGCATTGCCATCAATGGCATGACTTTCCAAAATGGGAAGCAACTCTTGGTAAAATTTGAAAACAAATCAAAAGACAATCTTCCTTCAAAAACATAGAAGTTGCATTTTTAGGGAGTATATTTGAAGTATACGAAAAATACTTTTGTGGTTCAGCATTTATATTTAAAATAGAATCAGCTCCTAGACTTGGATCATTATAAATGGGTTTTTCAGCTACATGAATGTTTGGCCAGGCATTCAAGAGTCAAGCAGGATGCAAGAGGATTCATCTAGTGGGACTATCCATGTACTACAGGGATGTCTAACGTCCCTGGCACCCACCCACTGAATGCCACAAATAACCTCCAATCATTGTGACACCAAAACCACTCTCACTGTTTTCCAAAATGTCCCTAGGGGGCAGCACTTCCCCCACTGAGAACCAGTCATCTAAACCAAGGCCAAAATATTATGCAGACAAATCTAATTGAACCTTGTATATGTATTTGCACTTGACATACTGCCAAGATTCACAGGGGAGGAAGTCATGTGGAGGTTTCTAACTGCAATTTTTATGGTATTTGGTGATAAAGCTGAAGTATATACTCCTCAATAGTGGTTTGAACTGTGTGTATCGTATATACACACAAAGATGTATAGCACACATTCTATCAAATGATCATCTTTCTAAATATCATCCAGTGAGATTCTCCGTGCTTAAGTAGCAGTTTACTCAGTTCCATTAAGCTCCCTCTACTTGAAAATAAATAAACAAAGACCCTGAGGGTATTATGCTAAATGAAATAAGTCAGACAGATAAAGACACCATATGATTTCACTCACATATATTTCACATGTGGAATATAAAAAACTAATAAACAAGCACAAACAAAATGAAACAACAAACCAAACCAAAGAAAAAATAAGCACATAGGTACAGAGAACAGAGTAGTGGTTACCAGAGGGGAAGGGACTGGGAGGACGGTGAAATGAGTAAAGGGAATCAATTGTATGGTGATGGATGGAAAATACATTTTGGTAAGCAATTGTACGGTATAGAGAAGTAGAAATATAATGTTGTAAACATGAGACTTACATAATGTTATAAATCAATGTTACCTCAGTTTTGAAATAGAAAGAAAAATAAATAAAAAAGTATTATTGAAGGACATAACCCAATTGAATTAGAATGTTAGTGTTTAAATAAATAATCAGAAACAGGATAAATATATAAATAAATAACAAATTAATAGAAAACAATGTCTGGGATTATGAACCTCAAAATTCAAATCATAGATTCTGGTCCTTGGCTACCAATGTCATATAATATACCTCAAATTATCACTGGAAAATGTTTGTTACAGAGGCCATGGCCATCACGGCTCTGAGCAGCTCTTGGACTAAAGCTGTAAGATCTCAGAAGCCCTAGGAGAGATGCTGGTTATCACTGGAAAAGTGTTTTCCACATAATGCTACACATACACTCTACTGGGGGAGGGTCTGAGTTCTCACTTTCCTTGGCCTGAATTGAGTAGGTCAATTTACCTGGCTATATGGTTAAGAGCCTCATTTTAACTCAATATTTTGGCCTTATCTTGCCCTCTGAACTAGGTCCAGTGAAGAAACAGTTAAGTCATGATGGCCTTACCTAATCTTCCAGGAAACATAAGTTGAGCACCTTCTAGGTGCCATCCATCATATTAGATTCTGGGGATACACTGACAGTAACATACAAGCACTGCCCTAGATTGCTTCACAGACTTGTTAGAGGAAAAGTCCAGAACACGAATACATTGTACGACATGGCTATAAGTGCTATCTCAGAAGTCTGAATGAAGTGCTACCAGACCCCAAGGATAAAGCAACTAACTCTTCAAGCACTAATCCAGGGAATTTCACAGAAGGGGCAATTTTTGAACAGGGTCTTAAATGAAGACTAGGAGTTTTCCAAGTAGAAGGCATTTCAAGAGAGAATGGCATGTACAAGATGCCCCAGTAGCACTTTATTCAAGCCTCCAAGACAGCATGTATTGCTAAGTCCTATAGTTTACCCATGTTTATGTCTCTCTTCCCAGTGACCCTGGAAGGCAATCTAGGATGGTGCCCCAGATGTCTGGGGGGAAAAAAACAAAAACAAAAAAAGACAAGCTCAACTGAGGAACTATGAGAAATTTTGATTGGCAGGGAGAAGAAATTCTTAGAAAGAAACAACTGGTCCCTCCCTTTCCTCATCTTCCTGTTGAAGAGCCTGGAGCCCTTCCCGGCAGACTAAGACCAGAAAGGACATACAGAGGTTGAAACAGTACCCACAGCTCTCAAAGATACAATGAAAAAATAATGTTATTTGAATAGCAAAAGGCTACCTGTTCCTTATTCTCCTCCCAGTGTTAGCCTCAGCCAAGTCCAGACCTGAAAGAAAGGTCTGAAAGAAGTCCAGTCCTTCCCTCATGGCCACATAGAAGGAAAGAAACAATCAACAAAATGAAGACAACCTACAGAATGAGAGAAAATATTTGCAAACTATATATCTGATAAGGGGTTAATATCCAAAATGTACAAGGAACACACACAACTCAATAACTGCACAAAAATAAAAACACTCAAAAATTTAGTAAAGGGGGGCTTCCCTGGTGGCACAGTGGTTGAGAGTCCGCCTGCCGATGCAGGGGACACAGGTTCGTGCCCCGGTCTGGGAAGATCCCACATGCCACGGAGCGGCTAGGCCCGTGAGCCATGGCCGCTGAGCCTGCGCGTCCAGAGCCTGTGCTCCGCAATGGGAGAGACCACAACAGTAAGAGGCCCATGTACCGCAAAAAAATATAAATAAATAAATAAATAATTTAGTAAACGGGGGCTTCCCTGGTGGCGCAGTGGTTGAGAGTCCGCCTGCCGATGCAGGGGACGCGGGTTCGTGCCCCAGTCCAGGAAGATTCCACATGCCACGGAGCAGCTGGGCCCGTGAGTCATGGCCGCTGAGCCTGCGTGTCCGGAGCCTGTGCTCCATAACGGGAGAGGCCACAACAGTGAGAGGCCCCGCGTACCGCAAAAAAAAAAAAAAAAAAGAAAAAGAAAATTTAGTAAAGGGCCTGAATAGACATTTTTCCAAAGAAGATATAAAGTGACCAATAGGCATATGAAAAGGTGCTCAACATCACTAATTATCTGGCAAATGCAAATCAAAAGCACAATGAGATATACCTCATACCTGTTAAGATGGCTTTTATCAAAAAGACAAGAGATAACAAGTGTTGGTGAGGATGTGGAGAAAAGGGAAGTTTGTACCCTGTTAGTAAGAATATAAATTGGTACTGCAATTATGGAAAATAGTATGGAGGTTCCTCAAAAAATTAAAAATAGACTGATCATATGATCCAGCAGTCCCACTTCTGGGTATATATCCAAATGATATGCAATGAGTATCTCAAAGAGGTACCTGCGCTCTCACGTTCATTGCAGCATTATCCACAATAGCCAAGATATGGAAACAACCTAAGTGTCCATTGATGGATGAATGGACAAAAGAAAATGAGAAAGAAAGAAAGGAAGGAAGGAAGGAAGGAAGGAACTAAGTGAAAGAAGTCAGACAGAGAAAGATAAATACTGTATGATCTCAACTTATATATGGAATCTAAAAAAGTTTAATTCATAGAACCAGAGAGTAGAACAGTGGTTGCCAGGGGTTGGGGGTGGGGGAAACAGGAAGATGTTGGTCCAAGGATACAAAAAAAGATGAATAATTTCTAGGGATCTAATGTACAGCATGTTGGCTGTAATTAATAATACTGTATTACAGACTTGAAGTTACTCAGAGAGTAGATGGTAAGCATTCTCATCCCCTTCTCCCTAAAAAAAAATGGTACATGTGAGGTGATAGATGTGTTAACCTGATTTTTAAATCATTTTGCAATGTACGTGTATACTAAATTATCACACTGTACACCCTAAGTGTATACAATTTTTATTTGTCAATTGTACTTCAGTAAAGCTGGAAAAATTATTTGAAGCATGGCCAAAACCAGAACGTTCTCTGACTTCCTGCCTGACATGAGTTCTCCTGAGAATGGAGCAGGACCTACATGGAGTCACAGTGGAATGAAGGGTAGGAGATCAGGTGTCTCAAGAAATCTCTATTGGCCCGCAGGAAAGAGCGTTTTACTGGAACAGCAGCTCTCACTTCCCACTGCACAAGTCTCCTATGCGCCTGCTCAACACACACCATACAACTTGTGAGGAAAAACCCACACAGTACTCAGCTAGAATCAGAAGCAGCACCCAGACAGTCCTCTCTCCTGCTATGTCTTCCCTCTGCCCCACACTACGAGCTACTTAAGTTCATGGACCTTTTCTTATTCAGCCCTGTGTCCCTACAACCTAGGACAGGGCCTGGACAGCAAACTAGGAGCCAGGGTAAGTGTCTGCAGAGCTGAGCAGAACTAGAGGCCGTGTGCGAGGGATCCGCCTTGCTGAGGGTGGCAGCATCTGTGGCTCCTGCAATGAGGCCACCATGACCTGAGCCTGTACTTCCCTCCGATTGCCTTCCACCTGCCTCTGGCCACCTCCTCCTTGGCTGTGCCCAGTGCAGTCCAGCCAACCCCAGCTCATGCCCTGCACTGCGTACCAACCCAGGCAGCCAGATAAGAAAACTGGCAAAACTCTTGAGCCCTCTAGCTCTGCCATCAGAATGGCTCTTGTCTGTCTGGTCAGACCAGCACACAGGCATTTGAACTGAAAGGGTTGGGTGAGGGGCTTATCCAGCAGGGAAATGAAAGGCCTTTATTTAACACCTATTAAACTCAAATCCCAATTTCATTCATTACCATGTGATCCTCAGGACCCGGCAAGCCATTACGATTTAGGTGAAAGAAAAAGGATTCAGAGATGACTGAAGTCTCTTCAAGAATCTGAGGGATGGACCTAGAGTCTGTCATACAGAGTGAAGTAAGTCAGAAAGAGAAAAACAAATACTGTATGCTAACACATATATATGGAATCTTAAAAAAAAAAAAAAAAAAAAGGTTCTGATGAACCTAGGGGCAAGACGGGAATAAACACACAGACGCAGAGAATGGACTTGAGGATATGGGGAGGGGGAACGGTAAGCTGGGACTAAGTGAGAGAGTAGCATGGACATATATACACTGCCAAATGTAAAATAAATAGCTAGTGGGAAGCAGCCACATAGCACAGGGAGATCAGCTCGGTGGTTTGTGACCACCTAGAGGGGTGGGATAGGGAGGGTGGGAGGGAGATGCAAGAGGGAGGGGATATGGGGATATATGTATACATATAGCTGATTCACTCTGTCATACAGCAGAAACTAACACACTATTGTAAAGCAATTATACTCTAATAAAGATGTTAAAAGAATAAAAAAATTTTTAAATAAATAATTTTCCAGTTTAAAAAAAAAAAAAGAGGGCTTCCCTGGTGGCGCAGTGGTTGAGAGTCCGCCTGCCAATGCAGGGGACACGGGTTCGTGCCCCGGTCCGGGAGGATCCCACATGCCACGGAGCGGCTGGGCCCGTGAGCCATGGCCGCTGAGCCTGCGCGTCCGGAGCCTGTGCTCAGCAACGGGAGTGGCCACAACAGTGAGAGGCCCGAGTACCGCAAAAAAAAAAAAAAAAAAAGAATCTGAGGGATAATCTGTAAAGGCTATGTAAACAGCCATAACTTTAACCAAAATTTTTAAACCTGTGAGGCCAAGCAAAAACAGACTTTAAGACTTTCAGAACCAGAATCTTGGCTGGCCTCTTTTATCAGTCTGCCTTTCAAAGACCCATGAATGAAGAGCTGGCAGCAGGATATATAAGTGGCTTGAATTTGTGAAATACTGTCTAATGATAAGTAAAGGGATTTTGAAAAGAGATTGCATGAATGTGAATTCTGCTTAAGGAACTTGGACCAGCATGGGCTGGGGGGAGGGGGGATAAGGGAAGGGACTGAAGAAAAGCAAGACTGATCCAAAAAGGAGTGGAGAACAGCTTGGTTTGGCTTGAGGAAGAAATTTGGAAGAGAACATAGCGGACTAAGGCACAGGCTCTGGAGTTAATCAGATGTGGTTCTGAAGCCTGGCGTCATCACTCACTACCAGTGTGACCTTAGATAAATGTCCTCACCTCTGTGTCTTGATTTCCACTTTTATAAAGTGGAAAAAATGATAGTACTTGCTGCATAGGTTGTTGTGTGGATTAAATAAAAGGATGACTGCAAAGTGCTTGGTTCACTCTGATATCTAACACATGTTCCCGACAAGGGAAGACTGACTGTCCTAGGGTTTGTCCTGGATCTATGGGGAGTGAGTGGGAAAGGAGGAAGGAAGGATTTGGAAGAGGAATCCTGTCCGCTGGGAGTGTGTGTGAGTAGAGTAAAAGGTTAGGATGTAAGGGTGAGCAATAATGAGATCAAAACAAGGCCATAGCACTTTGAGTCGCTGTGTTGAGTTGAAGAATAAGCAGAGCCGATGCAAGAGCCTTCCTCAGAGAAAAGAAAGAAGTACAGAGGGCTGGGCTGAATGGCTGGACTCAGGACATGGGACACAAGTAGGAAGAAGGAATCCATGAAACATGAGGATGGGTAGAGGTGAGAGAATCAGCAGACATCCAGGTAGCCAAGAGGTGAAAAGGCATGAAGATCAAGGTCACACTACAGGTCTAAGTAGCAGGGCCAGGGTCCCAGAGGTCACAGCATTAACAACCGAAGATGGTTGGTCCTAGGACAAGGCTGCTTATTCTGTTTGTGTTGCCCAGGCTTTCAGATGCATAAGGTGGACAAAAACTAAAGACAGCCCCTAATCAAGGCTTCCCAGGAGGTACTTTCCAGGGAAATTGAAGGGTTGTCCCTCCCACACTTGCGAAAGTGCCATACTTAAATATTCCCTAAATTATAATTTTATTCGTTGATTAACTATGTCAAGGGAAGAAGCTACATGCATCATACATACGCGCGCACACACACACACACACACACACACACACACACACTCACACACACCATACCTCCTCTGCCTTTAAATGACCATCTTCTCTCTTTTTTCAGCAAAAGAAACCCCACAAAAAAAAACAAAAGAGGCGTTTCTCACCTTCTGAGGTGGCCCACACTCTGTCTGTGGTGTGTGTTTCTCCCAAGGCCACTCTCACCTTCTGAGATGGCCCATACTCTGTCTGTGGAGTATGTTTCTCTCTAAATAAATCCATTTCTTACCTATCACTTTGTCTCTCACTGAATTCTTTCTACAATGAGACATCAAGAACCTGAGCTTCGGGCTTCCCTGGTGGCGCAGCGGGTGAGAGCCCGCCTGCCGATGCAGAGGACACGGGTTCGTGCCCCGGTCTGGGAAGATCCCACGTGCCGCAGAGCGGCTGGGCCCGTGAGCCATGGCCGCTGGGCCTGCGCGTCCAGAGCCCGTGCTCCGCAACGGGAGAGGCCACAACAGTGAGAGGCCTGCGTACTGCAAAAAAAACCCAAAAAAACAAAAAAACCAAAAGATATGTCTCCTTAAGTACTGAGCGAAGAAGAATGGGGACACAGAACTTGGTGCATGGACAAGGTGCAAGGTGTTTTCTAGTTTTATATGTCAATATCTGATGTACTAGGCAGATATGCAAAAATTTAAAATAAGTCAGAGTATAGAATTAATTGAGAACCTCCTGTATTTAGAGAACCACTTAAAGTATATGCTAGATGAAATGACATGAGAATAACTCAAGTCCCAAGAGAATAATTACAAGAGGTGGACTCAGAGATGTACGATGGTACAGCATGGATGGCAACATTCGGATCTCTTCACTTTCTAACACCTGAGTCTTGCCCACTGCCTTGGAGGGAGGGGACAGTGGGCACCCACTGAGTCACCACTGAGGAACAGAATTGAATCTGTACCAAGTGTACTCAAAGCAAAGGAGCTATCAGACTATAAAAATTAATTCTACAATATGCTTTCCCCTCATGTTCAACCAGATCTAGAGGAATCTATAAAGAAAGATCCCTTTAAAAAAATCTCCAGGAAAATAACATGGGCATGAGTGGAAGCAGTGTGGTATAGAAGTTAAATGAATGGGCTCTGGAGTTAGATAAGTGAGGTCTGAGCCTAGCTCTACTAAATACTAAATCTGTGCCTCCCCTATGCCTCTTGCTCCTCATCTACAAAATCAGGATGGTAATTGTACCTCCTTCACAGGGTTAGAGGCAGATTAAATGAGATAATATATGAACAGAGTTTAGCAGTGTTAATGTAGACTGTACGTATGCAACATCTGATAGTATTAATAACAATTGTTGCAATTGTTCAATGCCCCCAGTTTCTTAACTCTTTCCTGTTTTGGACTTCGTAGTACCCTACAACTAAACCCCCCAAACTCCTGAGCTACATAAATCTATATCATTGTGTGCCACTGAGGTTTTGTTTGTTACGATATTGTTTGTTATGTAGCATCATTGTGGCAATAGATAACTGATCCACTATTATTATTAATGTTACTGTTGTTATTATTATAACTTTTCAGAGGAGCACAAAAAGGTCCACGCATGCCCTACATAGCTGTCACAAGCAAAACATCTTTCTCACAACCTGCTCTTCTTTTCAGAGAAAGAAAAGCAAGTATTAGACAAAACGAGCAGGTGGCTGCTGCTTCAGAACTTTTTGCCTTGTTTTCCTGACAGGTTGTTGCTAATGATGCTATTATTTTTCTTGTGAGTGGAGATACCCATGACAGTATAACCCCACAGGCTGCTATGATGAATTGTTAATTAGTTTAATTAGTGACGAGCCCTTCTTCCATCAACTTAGATTCTAACCTTATATGTTCCCACAGAGACTTAACGGTACTAGGTCCTAGGAAAGCGCTTGTCGGGAGACCTTCAAAATCAAAAGCACTAGATGAAATGAGTCCTTGGGGCTTCCTGCCTCCTCTTTCAAATAACAACAGGCAGCACTCACTCTGTGTCAGGCACTACGCAGGCACATTATATGTGCATTTTCTCATTGATTCCTCGTAAAAACCCAAAAAGCAAGAACTATTTTATCCCCAAAGCATATATGAGAAAACTGAGGCTCAGAGAAGTAACATCAATGTTTTTGAGGTCACATGGCTAGTAAGTAACATAGCTGGGACTAAAATCCAGACCTGTCTGATCCCATCCTCGTGACTGCTATAGATGCTGTTTCTCTGGCCCTAATTCCACCCTCTCCCTCTGGCCTGGTGCTCTTCTCCACTCTCCGTGTCTCCCCTTAACATGCTCTCAGAAGAAACCCCAACACTAGCCCCTGGCTCTCTCATGTGCCTTTAGGCCACCGTGCTCCTTTCCCCAAGTTATGTGCATGTTATTCCTCAGTTCGCAGCAGAATTAGCTTAATTGTGAGGAAGAGCAATTCCTGAAGAATAGTAGATTAAGCCAGATGGAAGATTTTTAATTTAGCTCTTATGAAAATGAAATCTGGAGGTCAGCAAAATAGCATAGTATGGGCTTCCCCAGTCATCAAGAATTGAGCTCCTTAACTCTCCTGTTGATCCACGATATCAACATGTTCTTCTGTCTCACAGCCCAACATGGCTACTTGAGTTCCAGCGATTACATCTACATTCCAGCCAGCAGTGTGGAGGAAAGGGGAAGAGGGCATGCTCCTTTCTTCCAACATTTTTCCTCATATTTTATGCTTTGACCCTTAACCTCTTTATTGCTTCATTCTCCCTGTTTTTCTCCACCCTGGGGCAAGCTGGTCCATTCCTCTCCACTCTCCACTTTTTATCACAACCTTCTACAATCTCCCTCTGAGCTTGAGAATGGAAACAGGGGTTATGAGGAATACGGTAAAGAGCAATTTTGGATGCTTCTGCAGCCCAACGAGCAAGACATTTAGCAATTTGCAAAGGATTTCATTATAATTTCTAGCAGGACTCCCAGAGTAAATCATTTCCGTTCTGCTTGTTAACCCTCCCTCTTCTCTTTCATTCTTCTTTCTAAATCACCCTGAAGCCACATCTCTTCGTGTGTGCAGCTGGGTCACGTGCAATGAAGCTTCCGGAGTCTCAGTCTTGGATGGCTACCCGTAAGAAAGCAGCTCTGAGTCTGAGAGCACTTGCTGCTCCCAGAGATTAGCTCCAGTGTGACGGCTGCTTCTCTCGGGCACACACCTGCTATAAACTCAGGTTCAGTTAAGCCACAGCACGTGTTGAAACAGGCTTTCCTCAGTTAACAGTCCTAAGTAAAATAACCTCCTTCTAATTGTTAATCCATTCTATCTGATGAAGTCGTCAAATATCTTCAAAAGTGTTCCTTATTTTATTATTTTTACCATTTGACTTACACCTTAGGGTTGAGATGTTACTTTCAGAAAGCCCTAGGCAACATAACATCCCTAGAAAGGGATGCCCCATATAGGTTTACTTACACCAGATTGAGAATTTGTAGCACACATGCGGGAGGGAAGGAGCAGAAAGGCAATGCTTTGACAGGAATAAGAAAAGGTTTGAGGCGTGAAGCAAGTAATGAATGACTCCAAGGGAGGACGAAGGGCATGTAAAGAAGCAGTAACGGGGAGGGACTTCTCTGGCAGTACAGTGGCTAAGACTCCGTGCTCCCAATGCAGGAGGCATGTGTTTGATCCCCGCTCAGGGAACTAAGACCCCACATGCTGCACGGTGCGGCCAAAAAAATAAATAAATAAAAATACTTAATTAAAAAAAAAAGCAGTAGTGAGGAATCAAATACAAACCTCGCAAATCTGAGTTTGCCTCATTGTGAATCACCTATATTATTGCCATAAACAAATCTGTGTTAATCCCACTAGTTCAGAGGACACTGGGGTGAGCAGGGAAGCTTCTAGTCTGTCAGGTGTAGCCCCCTCCCCACCAGGGGGTGGTGTTCAATACATGTGTGTGGAATCAAATGATTATGCTGATGCTGGGCACCAGAGATGGAGACAAAAACAGAGGCCGAGGGGGATACAAGGAGCATGGAGCAGAAAGTCAGGCAAGGCCACAAAGAAAACATGACGTGGATGTCTGGATCACCTGCGTGCGTGGCAGCAGCCAGAATTACGCTCCTGCTGCGTCTGGAGTATGAGGGTGATGCTGTGTTGACCCACGGCCAGGTGGGCACAGGAAGCTGGGCTGCCCTTCAGGCCCTTGGCCATCATTAAAGGTGAGTGCCCAGGAAGGGTCTGAACGTAAGACTTCCCCTAGCACACATTTGTCACCAGTGGCCAGGAGGAGAATCAAACAAACACCACCGAGAGTAAATCAGTCACTGTTTGAGCAGGTGCCCTTTTCCGAATGAAATTGCGTGTGTTATTTTTAATATCTCTTGTCCATCTGCTCTGGTTATTTCCTCTGACCCAAACTGGAAGGCTCCGTCGCGTTACCTGGACAGAGATTTGATCATGCAGTCACCTTCGCCGAGCTGCAGGGACGTGCTTGGCTCGTCTGATACACAAACCCCAGGAAGTATAAATAGAAATGTTGCTTTTATTTGTAGACTTAATGTTTATGGGGAAGCTGACTCAGAGGCATAAAAGCTTACCTCTTCCAATTCACTGAACTTTGGGCCCATAATTCTTGCAGTTCAGAAAATCAAATAGAGGTCAGCAATTTATGCCTAAGGTACCGGAGGTGGAGAGCCAGAGCAGGGCTATTAAACTCGGCAAATGTGCTTATGTGTGTTCAGTTTTCTTATGTTGTTTCTGCCGGGGTCTTCCACAACTAAATTGCTGCTGCTTTATGGACTGAAAAACCTCAGAGTGAGAGACAGCTTCTCTTTAGCACTTCTGCCAAAATGTCAGCGCCGGTCCTGAGCCCAGGCATTCCTTACCCAGGAGGTCTCTAGGGAGCCCAGTTCCCAAGATATAGATGTGCTACCATTAGCATCAACTTCAATCCATGCCCAAATGCACCAAAGGGCCAGCTCGTGTTCATTATGCATCCCATAAGATACCAAAAGACTACTTACTTGATTTTATATTTGAAGATTTTTTTAACTGACTTGTGTACTTTCCACGCTTCAGTTGGAAAGAAGGTCCTGAGAATTAGTGTACAGAGAAACACTGACACCTAGAACCCTTAATCAAAGTCAGATATTAGTTGTTTGTTAAACAACTAATCCTTGTAAGAAGCTCCCGGAAATTCTAGAAAGGAAAGCTGCTCAGTTACTCTCCCTTACGATTGTAGAACAGTAACCAGTGTGCTTGAGACGATTAATTGAAAATCTAGATTCCTTGGGAAAACTTGAAAAGGGCAAATAACACTTCAAGAAATATTACCGCCCATGAGCCATGGCCGCTGAGCCTGTGCGTCTGGAGCCTGTGCTCCGCAACTGGACAGGCCACGGAGTGAGAGGCCCGCGTACCGCAAAAAAAAAAAAAAAAAAAAAATTACCACTGCTATATCCCCAGCACCTAGAACAGGTCCTCAATAAATATTGATTGACTCTCTGGCTATAATGACATCTGTCTTTATACCATGCTTACAAACATTCTAAACATCCTAACACCCAGACAGAGCCTTTTTCAGGTTTCATCCTTTTTCACAAAGTCAGGCATCTGGCAGCCCTGGCCTTTGACACAATACACTGAAAACCAATGATGGTGAACCTTGAACATCCCACGGGGTCAAGTTGGACTATCTGACATCAACAGCAATGCAGAGCTACTGGAAGCAGGCAGGATCCTAGTTGGATCTGGTCTGCCTGCCTGCTGCTAGGAACCATGTTGGTGTGAGTACTCCTGTTTACATCGAAAGAGCTTCATATTTGCTTGGCAAACAATTCAATACAAATTAGAACATTCAGTTCTAGTTTGGCCTGGGAGCCTCAGGTAGACAGAGCTAAAACTTTGATCGTCTTTTATGAGCTACCAAAGTAGCCTAAGATATTGGGCCTAAGGAGACTTTTATGTGGTCATAGAATTGATTCTCCCCAGTTGGAAGCAAGAAGTAGACATGCATGAAAGTGGAGAGAAAAAGAAAAGGAAAAAAAAATGGACAAACTTCCTTAGCCCTATAAAATTTTGCATTCCAGTTGTTAGACCCTGCTTTTCATACCAATCCAATCAAAATATGTGAGAGGACACCATGAAATATAGACCCCTAATATAGAATCATGCACTTCCCCAACTCTTACAGTTTATGAATAAAGAAACTAAGATCCAGAGACTTGCCCAAGACCACTAAGCTATTTGGTGAAAGTCTGAGTCTCAGCCTCTTTCTACCTACCACATGACAATTTAATGGGAAAAGGGAGAGTCTCCACAGCTCTCTTAAGATGTAGATGAGTCCTAAGCTTCACAGATTTCCTAACTCCTGACTTTAGGCAGAGTTCAACACCTGAGAAAAGAGTGAGGTTTTTATTTCTCTTAACTAGAATTGTCATTCCTAGGCCTGGCCGCCTCACATCACTGGGCGCTTCTTGTCTCCCAGGTCTTTGGGCAGCAGCAGGGACTACTGGTCCACATTCTAAGAGCAGGGAGCTCACCAGCCTCTGAGTAGGGCTGAATTGTGAGCCTTACCTTCTTCATGCAGCCCATGCTACATGCCCACTTGCAAACATGAAAGAGCGAAGTTTCCAGAATGTGTGTGAAGTGATATTGTTGAGATTTTTAGCCAGTTCTGTGCATCAAGCATTGGAATCTCTCCAGCCCATTGGTATTACTTCTCCTGGCACTAAAGAGGGGATTAGAGAAGAAAAACTCTAAAGAAATATGGCACAGATGGCAAAAATCAGGGGGAAAAAAAAGAAAGAAAACTTGGCCTCAAGAGAAAGTAAGTAGCAACATGGATGCAAACATGCCAATAAAAAAGGCAAGTGGCCATCTTGCAGGGTTAAAAAAAAGTCTGGTGATGGATCACCAGGCCGGCAAATGTTCCACGGTATTGAAAACAGAGCTAGCCACAAAATCCTTTTTTCTCCAGGTTTTTGTTTGGGTTGGAGAATGCAACATCAAGGGCACATTTGGAGGAGATGTGTGTGGTGAGGCAAGGCAGAGCACTAGCTCCTGCAGCAGTTCTCTTGGGCTGATAGCTGCGCCCCTTCCCTCTTCCTTCCCCCATTACCCTCCCCTCATCCCAGGATAGAAGAAAATGCCGTACAACTTTATGTAACTGACATCCCCAGCACTTTGAAGTACGGACCTCGATGAATTCAGCAGCCAGGAGATCAGATCCAGCACATTCTCTGATTGACTGCTTTCCCTAGTTAACTGCAGGCTGGAAGCAGAGCCTTGGAGTGGGCTTCCACCCACAGGGAGCTGTGTCCTGACACTTGGATTAAGGTCAGAAAGATCAGTCTCTGGCTCCTTCTGAGACTTTCAGAGACACTCTTAGAATGAAGTGGGCTGCTGGCCTTACTCTTTCACTTCAGTGTCTATTATCTGTTTTTTCCCACCCGATTTTCCTCAAACATATTCCATCAAATTAGCTTTTGTCCCAATTCCAAGTCACACTCTATGGAAAATCTAAAGATTTCCCTTCTCCTTTAATCATCCACACTGCATTTCATCAAGTATTTACAGAGTGCCTACTATGTGTAGATTGCTGTGCTAGGTTATCTCAGAGATTATTTAAAAACAAAAACAAAAAAACCCCAGCATAGTCTGTGTCCTGCCCTCAAGGAATCCTCTAGTAAGCAGAATGAGTTATTATGGCACGAAATCAATGCAGGGCATATTTAAATCAGGGTATCAGAAAGGAAGGATCAAGGAAGTCTTCATGGGAATTTGAAGCATGGCAGGATCTTGATAAGGGAGGTTGGAGAAAAGAGCATTCCATGGAGTGGGCACAGCAAAAGACACGTAGAGGTGGGAAAGCATGGAGAGCCCTGCTTGGCTGAAGCATGGGGTACATGGAAGACATCATGGGCTGTACTCCCGAAAAGGTAGGTTAGAGCTAAAGCCAGCGGTCTTGAAAGTAAGACTGAGAAATTTGGACTGGAAGGAAGGGATGTAAATGCTGTAGGCTAAATAAAATCAATCCAGTGAAACAAAGAAAAAGATAGTTGTGAATGAGAGCATGTCCAAAAGTCTACTTGAATGAACAAATTGTTGTTTTCCTTTTCATTCAGTGTTTAGGGCCACTGTGCCTCCTAAGGTACTGTAGAATGGAAAGAAAACCAACATTTGGGCCAGACAGAGCTCTATTCAAGCAGTAATTCTACCATTATTTAGCTCTGGGCCTTTGATATGCGTTCTCTCTCACCTCCTAAGATATAAGAAACATCACATTGCCCTCTTTTTCGAAGCCAAATTAAATCTGCCTCTGGATCTTCACTAGCAAGCAAGAAATGTATTCTCTGTCATGTTGGGAGTGGAGGAAGGTCAGGGGATGAGCTGCCCCTCATAGGAATGTTCATGAATCTCAGAAGACTGGTGCATCCAGAGAACAGGGGGAAGGGCCTCTATTCTTTAGTCCATCTCAGCAAACTGAATTCTTAACACCTGAGCCTTCAGGGTCCATTTGAATGTGGAAGGCTCCATTTCCCCCACACCATGCTTGACAGGATGATCTCCCCCTATAGATCCTCAAGCATGGGGGTAGTGACCAACTGTCCAGGTTTACCCAGGACTGAAGGGGTCTCCAGGATGCAAGGCTTTCAGTTTTAAAACCAGGAAAGTCCAGGGCAAATTAGGATGAATTGGCCACCCTGCCTGGCACTCTATGTCCAAACCAAAGGCATTCACTTGTTTACCCCCCACCCTGCCCCCATCAGAGGCTCTGGTCTACCCAGAGCTCTATCAGGGATCAGGATAGGGCCACCAGCCCTGAAAGAACTTGCTACTACCTTCCCATCCATGTCTCAAAGCCAGTTCTACTTCTTTAAATCAAAGTACTAACCTGGGTAAGGGATTTCTTCTGAATAATTGGCAACTTCCTCTTTTTTTTTTTTTTCTGACGCTGAACCACAAAGCCATCAAACAACTCCAGAGGCAAAGTTGTCCAGAAGTCTGAACATACAGGCTTGACCATTCTACCTGCAGGTGAGAGGAGGAAGGCATGAGGACAAAAGCAAAGGAACAAATTACCCTTTTAATCCTCTGAGATGAGTCAGTCATTAAGCCAAATACAATGTGTCCTGTAGAAACACAGCACATACAAAGCACCAGGCACTGTGGTAGGTGCTCCGTGTACAGTGGGGAAAAGATGGCAGCCCTCTCCTCATCAAACTTACATTCTATCACTGTCCTGAAACAAGAAAGAAGCAGGAAAAAGTGTCTCAAAAAATTATTCAGCTGCAAGTGACCTAGAAGAGCCTCCTGGAGCCATCATAGGGTCAGATGTAATAATGCTCGTAGAACCCTCACTACAGAGCCGCCACACAGGACGCTGCCCGGTACAGCCAGGGGGGTACCTCCGACTTTCTGGACTTGCTATTTGAAGCTACAAACTGTTCCTCTTTGACACTTCCTCCAGTTTTTGCCAAACTCTTGCTACATTTCTGAAGAGTCTTTAGATTTACTGGGCTCCATTACCAGATTCATTTACATATGTCATCTCATGTTATTCCCATTTCACAGGGGAAGACTCTCTGGCTTAAAAAGCAATTAGTTTAGGTTACACAATCAGACCAAGAGTGAGAATTTGAACCCATTTCTTCCAGCTCCAAGCCTGTGTTTTTCCTTATGTCACAATGCCCTCCTGGCAGCTCCTTTGAGAGACCTCTTTCCTTTGCCCATTGCTCTGGGGCTCTCAGGTCAGAGATTGGTGTTACGGCTACAGAGGCTGTGGGTCAAAGGCAGGGCAGCTAGCTGTATTGGTCAGGGGAGGCTCGCGGCTATAAAAAATCATCTGAAAACCTTAGGACTGTCTGACAAGGATCCACCCAATTAGTCAAGGCTTTTTCTGAATCTTCTAGGGCTTTTTTCATCTGCTGCATTCAGCCTGCCAATGGGAAAAAAGAAAAGGCCCAAAGGATAATACTGGGGCTTCTTGATGGGCTAAGCTTGGAAGTGGGGTAATCATTTTTGCCCATATTCTATTGGCCAGAACTCAGTCACATGGTCACATCTAACTACAAGGGATGCTGGGAAATGTAGTGTAGGGGTGCATCCATGAGGAAAAGGCAATGGGGTTTAGTGAACACAGAGCAGTCTTTGCTAGAGTGGGCAACAGCATTTGAATAGCAGCAATGTTCTGGGGATGATCAACTCTTGAAACACTCCATCCACAAAATGGAGGGCTCCAGAGACTGTTTTCTTTGCAGGGATGGTGCAAGGACTAGAGGAATGCATACAGAGCTCCAGAGCCAGTATAAACCCTTAGTCAACAGTCATGGAGGAGAAGCAGAGGGTATAATGAGACAAACATGACCCTGAGTTCCCCTCACCAACTTTAGGTCACTGGGCAGGTTTATAACCTCTGTGAGCATGGAACTCCATCTCCAAAGTATGGATCCTCATAGCTCATCTATACTTGTGAGAATAAGAGGGAAGTTCATTTAAAATAAGAACTGCCTCAAAATCCCAAGATAAAGGGGTACCAATTTTCATTCAGAGAAAGAGGTAGTGAACACGCAATAAATACACTGTTGGTGGAAGACCAGAGAAGCACTAGGTGAATGCCTGCATTAAGAAGTATAACTTTCAGAGAGACTAGTAGTTTCCTCCCAAAAGCTACCTGGGTAGACTCTCAATGGGCCTCTACTACTGGATCTATTTCTGGGTAATTGCCAATAGCTAGGATTTTAGAAGTTTTGATCTTATTTTAAAGAATAAGGCAGTGGTTCTCAAATCTGGTTGAGTATCAGAATCACCTGAGGAAGTTTTCAAAAATACAGAAGTAAGGCTCAGAAATTTGAACTGTTTCAAGTTTCCCAGATAATTCTGAAGTAGCCAGATTGGCACTGTTCCATTAACCACATTAAGAACCACTACCCTAATTTATTAAAAGAAATCCTAAACATCTTTTGATATACCCATTTATCTACCTTATAACCTGTTAAATAAAGCAGAATGCCACTCTAAAGTAGTATACCTTTCAGGGTGTTGAACAAGAGCAAATGCACCATAATGTGACCATAGACACTTTAAACTTGACAGACAAATGCTTGAATGAAGACATGGGGTGGGCCAGAAAGCAAAAGAGTTTTATTAGATTGAGTGATTGATTCATTCACTCATTCAACCAATCACTTGACAAATTATTGAGCCATATTGCCAGGTACTGTTCTAGGCTCTAAGAATATAAAAATAAATAAGAAACAGTTCCTATATTTCCAGAAGATGGGGAAAGAAAAGCTACAACCAAGTTCGCTTCTTGAAACTACCCACCACAACGCTTCTGAAATTTAAAGCCTGTAACATTTTATTAAGAGCCTATGCAGCTCTATAAGAAGAAACCAGAGGAAGAGGGGGAAGATGGCGGAAGAGTAAGATGCGGAGATCACCTTCCTCCCTACAGATACATCAGAAATACATCTACACGTGGAACAGCTCCTACAGAACACCTACTGAACGCTGGCAGAAGACCTCAGACCTCCCAAAAGGCAAGAAACTCCCCACATACCTGGGTAGGGCAAAAGAAAAAAGAATAAACAGAGACAAAAGAATAGGGACGGGACCTGCACCAGTGAGAGGGAGCCGTGAAGGAGGAAAGGTTTCTACACACCAGAAGCCCCTTCGCGGGAGGAGACTGCGGGTGGCGGAGGGCGGGAGCTTCAGGGCCGCGGAGGAGAGCACAGCAACAGGGGTGCGGAGGGCAAAGCGGGGAGATTCACGCACAGAGAATCCGTGCCGACCGTCACTCACCAGCCCAAGAGGCTTCTCTGCTCACCCGCCCAGGCGGGCGGGGCTGGGGGCTGAGGCTCGGGTTTCCGACGGAGCGCCGGGAGAGGACTGGGGTTGGCGGCGTGAACACAGCCTGCAGGGGGTTAGTGCGCCACGGCTAGCCGGGAGGGAGTCCGGGGAAAAGTCTGGACCTGCCGAAGAGGCAAGAGACTTTTTCTTCCTTCTTTGTTTCCTGGTGCGCGAGGAGAGGGGATTAAGAGCGCTGCTTAAAGGAGCTCCAGAGATGGGCGCGAGCCGCGGCTAAAAGCGCGGACCCCAGAGACGGGCATGAGACGCTAAGGCTTCTGCCGCCACCAAGAAGCCTGTGTGGGAGCACAGGTCACTCTCCACAACTCCCTTCTGGGAGCCTGTGCAGCCCGCCACCGCCAGGGTCCCGGGAAACAGGGACAACTTACCCGGGAGAACGCACGGCGCGCCTCACGCTGCTGCAACGTCATGCCGGCCTCTGCCGCCGCAGGCCCGCCCCGCACTCCGTGCCCCGCCCTCCCTCCCCGCGGCCTGAGTGAGCCAGAGCCCCCGAACCAGCGGCTCCTTTAACCCCGTCCTGTCTGAGTGAAGAACATTCGCCCTCTAGCGACCTACACGCACAGGCGGGGCCAAAACCAAAGCCGAACCCCGGGAGCTGGGCGAACAAAGAAGAGAAAGGGAAATCTCTCCCAGCAGCCTCAGGAGCAGTGGATTAAATCTCCACAATCAACTTGATATACCCTGCAACTGTGGAATACCTGAATAGACAACGAATCATCCCAAATCGAGGAGGTGGGCTTTGAGAGCAAGATTTATTATTTTTTCCCCTTTTCCTCTTTTTGTAAGTGTGTATGTATACGCTTCTGTGTGAGATTTTGTCTGTATAGCTTTGCTTTCACCTTTGTCCTACGGTTCTGTTTTTTTTTACTTAAAAAAAATTTTTTTTCTTATTAATTATTTTTTATTTTATTTTACCTTACTTTCTTTTCTTTTCTTTTATCCTTTCTTTCTCCCTTCCTCCCTCCCTCTCTCTCTCTCTCTTTCTTTCTTTCTTTCTACTTTTTCTCCCTTTTATTCTGAGCTGTGTGGATGAAAGGCTCTTGGGCTCCAGCCAGGAGTCAGTGCTGTGCCTCTGAGGTGGGAGAGCCAACTTAAGGACACTAGTCCACAAGAGACCTCCCAGCTCCACGTAATAACAAACGGAGAAAATCTCCCAGAGGTCTCCATCTCAACACAAACACCCAGCTGCACTCAATGACCAGCAAGCTACAGTGCTGGACACCCTATGCCAAACAACTAACAAGATAGGAACACAACCCCATCCATTAGCAGAGAGGCTGCCTAAAATCATAATAAGTCCACAGACACCCCAAAACACACCACCAGACGTGGACCTGCCGACCAGAAAGACAAAATCCAGCCTCATCCACCAGAACACAGGCACTAGTCCCCTCCACCAGGAAGCCTACACAACCCACTGAACCAACTTTAGCTACTGGGGACAGACACCAAAAACAACGGGAACTACGAATCTGCAGTCTGCAAAAAGGAGACCCCAAACACGGTAAGATAAGCAAAATGAGAAGACAGAAAAACACACAGCAAATGAAGGAGCAAGATAAAAAACCAGACCTAACAAATGAAGAGGAAATAGGCAGTCTACCTGAAAAAGAATTCAGAATAATGGTAGTAAAGATGATCCAAAATCTTGGAAATAGAAGAGAGAAAATGCAGGAAACATTTAACAGGGACCTAGAAGAACTAAAGATGAAACAAGCAACGATGAACAACACAATAAATGAAATTAAAAATACTCTACAAGGGATCAATAGCAGAATAACTCAGGCAGAGGAACGGATAAGTGACCTGGAAGATAAAATAGTGGAAATAACTACTGCAGAGCACAATAAAGAAAAAAGAATGTAAAGAACTGAGGACAGTCTCAGAGACCTCTGGGACAATATTAAATGCACCAACATTCAAATTATAGGGGTTCCAGAAGAAGAAGAGAAAAAGAAAGGGACTGAGAAGATATTTGAAGAGATTATAGTTGAAAACTTCCCTAATATGGGAAAGGAAATAGTTAATCAAGTCCAGGAAGCACTAAGAGTCCCATACAGGATAAATTCAAGGAGAAACACACCAAGACACATATTAATCAAACTGTCAAAAATTAAATACAAAGAATACATATTAAAAGTAGCAAGGGAAAAACAACAAATAACACACAAGGGAATACCCATAAGGTTAACAGCTGATCTTTCAGCAGAAACTCTGAAAGCCAGAAGGGACTGGCAGAACATATTTAAAGTGATGAAGGAGAAGAACCTACAACCAAGATTACTCTACCCAGCAAGTATCTCATTCAGATCTGATGGAGAAATTAAAACCTTTACAGACAAGCAAAAGCTGAGAGAGTTCAGCACCACCAAACCAGCTTTTCGGCAAATGCTAAAGGATCTTCTCTAGGCAAGAAACACAAGAGAAGGTAAAGACCTATAATAACAAAAACAAAACAATTAAGAAAATGGGAATAGGAACATACATATCGATAATTACCTTACATGTAAATGGACTAAATGCTCCCACCAAAAGACACAGACTGGCTGAATAGATACAAAAACAAGACCCATATATATGCTGTCTACAAGAGACCCACTTCAGACCTAGAGACACATACAGACTGAAAGTGAGGGGATGGAAAAAGATATTCCATGCAAATGGAAACCAAAAGAAAGCTGGAGTAGCAATTCTCATATCAGACAAAATAGACTTTAAAATAAAGACTATTAGAAGAGACAAAGAAGGACACTACATAATGATCAACGGATCGATCCAAAAAGAAGATATAACAATTGTAAATATTTATGCAGCCAACATAGGAGCACCTCAATACATAAGGCAAATACTGACAACCATAAAAGGGGAAATCGACAGTAACACATTCATAGTAGGGGACTTTAACACCCCAATTTCACCAATGGAACGATCATCCAAAATGAAAATAAATAAGGAAACACAAGCTTTAAATGATACATTAAACAAGATGGACTTAATTGATATTTATGGGACATTCCATCCAAAAATAACAGAATACACAATTTTCTCTAGTGCTCATGGAACATTCTCCAGGATAGATCATACATTGGGTCACAAATCAAGCCTAGGTAAATTTAAGAAAATTGAAATTGTACCAAGTATGTTTTCCGACCACAACGCAATGAGACTAGATATCAATTACAGGAAAAGATCCATAAAAAATACAAACACATGGAGGCTAAACAATACACTACTTAATAATGAAGTGATCACTGAAGAAATCAAAGAGGAAATAAAAAAATACCTAGAAACAAATGACAATGGAGACACGACGACCCAAAACCTATGGGATGCAGCAAAAGCAGTTCTAAGAGAGAAGTTTATAGCAATACAATCCTACCTTAAGAAACAGGAAACATCTCAAATAAACAACCTAACCTTGCACCTAAAGCAATTAGAGAAAGAAGAACAAAAAAACCCGAAAAGTTAGCAGAAGGAAAGAAATCATAAAGATCAGATCAGAAATAAATTAAAAAGAAATGAAGGCAACTATAGCAAAGATCAATAAAACTAAAAGCTGGTTCTTTGGGAAGATAAACAAAATTGATAAACCATTAGCCAGACTCATCAAGAAAAGGGAGAAGACTCAAATCAATAGAATTAGAAATGAAAAAGGAGAAGTAACTGACACTGCAGAAATACAAAAGATCATGAGTGATTACTACAAGCAACTCTCTGCCAATAAAACAGACAACCTGGAAGAAATGGACAAATTCTTAGAAATGCACAACCTGCCAAGACTGAATCAGGAACAAATAGAAAATATGAACAGACCAATCACAAGCACTGAAATTGAAATTGTGATTAAAAATCTTCCAACAAACAAAAGCCGAGGACCAGATGGCTTCACAGGCGAATTCTATCAGACATTTAGAGAAGAGCTAATACCTACCCTTCTCAAACTCTTCCAAAATATAGCAGAGGGAGGAAAACTCCCAAACTCATTCTACGAGGCCACCATCACCCTGATACCAAAACCAGACAAGGATGTCACAAACAAAGAAAACTACAGGCCAATATCACTGATGAACATAGATGCAAAAATCCTCAACAAAATACTAGCAAACAGAATCCAAGAGCACATTAAAAGGATCATACACCATGATCAAGTGGGGTTTATTCCAGGAATGCAAGGATTCTTCAATATATGCAAATCAATCAATGTGATACACCATGTTAACAAATTGAAAGAGAAAAACCAATAGATGCAGAGAAAGCTTTTGATAAAATTCAACATCCATTTATGATAAACACCCTGCAGAAAGTAGGCATAGAGGGAACTTTCCTCAACATAATAAAGGCCATATGTGACAAACCCACAGCCAACATCGTCCTCAATGGTGAAAAACCGAAAGCATTTCCACCAAGATCAGGAAAAAGACAAGGTTTCCCACTCTCACCACTCTTATTCAACATAGTTTTGGAAGTTTTAGCCACAGCAATCAGAGAAGTAGAAGAAATAAAAGGAATCCAAATCGGAAAAGAAGAAGTAAAGCTGTCACTGTTTGCAGGTCACATGATACTATACATAGAGGATCCTAAAGATGCCACCAGAAAACTACTAGAGCTAATCAATGAATTTGGTAAAGTAGCAGGATACAAAATTAATGCACAGAAATCCCTGGCATTCCTATACACTAATGATGAAAAATCTGAAAGTGAAATCAATAAAACACTCCCATCTACCATTGCAACAAAAAGAATAAAATATCTAGGAATAAACCTACCTAAGGAGACAAAAGACCTGTATGCAGAAAATTATAAGACACTGATGAAAGAAATTAAAGATGATACAAATACATGGAGAGATATACTACGTTCTTGGACTGGAAGAATCAACATTGTGAAAATGACTCTACTACCCAAAGCAATCTACAGATTCAATGCAATCCCTATCAAACTGCCACTGGTATTTTTCACAGAACTAGAACAAAAATTTTCACAATTTGTATGGAAACACAAAAGACCCCGAAGAGCCAAAGCAATCTTGAGCACAAAAAACGGAGCTGGAGGAATCAGGCTCCCTGACTTCAGACTATACTACGAAGCTACAGCAATCAAGACAGTATGGTATTGGCACAAAAACCGAAAGATAGATCAATGGAACAGCATAGAAAGCCCACGCACATATGGTCACCTTATCTTTGATAAAGGAGGCAGGAATGTACAGTGGAGAAAGGACAGCCTCTTCAATAAGTGGTGCTGGGAAAACTGGACAGGTACATGTAAAAGTATGAGATTAGATCACTCCCTAACACCATACACAAAAATAAGCTCAAAATGGATTAAAGACCTAAATGTAAGGCTAGAAACTATCAAACTCTTAGAGGAAAACATAGGCAGAACACTCTATGACATAAATCACAGCAAGATCCTTTTTGATCCAGTTCCTAGAGAAATGGAAATAAAAACAAAAATAAACAGATGGGACCTAATGAAACTTCAATGCTTTTGCATAGCAAAGGAAACCATAAACAAGACCAAAAGACAACCCTCAGAATGGGAGAAAATATTTGCAAATGAAGCAACTGACAAAGGATTAATTTCCAAAATTTACAAGCAGCTCATGCAGCTCAATAACAAAAAAACAAACAACCCAATCCAAAAATGGGCAGAAGACCTAAACAGATATTTCTCCAAAGAAGATATACAGACTGCCATAAACACATGAAAGAATGCTCAACATCATTAATCATTAGAGAAATGCAAATCAAAACTACAATGAGATATCTCACAGCAGTCAGAATGGCCATCATCAAAAAATCTAGAAACAATAAATGCTGGAGAGGGTGTGGAGAAAATGGAACACTCTTGCACTGCTGGTGGGAATGTGAATTGGTTCAGCCACTATGGAGAACAGTATGGAGGTTCCTTAAAAAACTACAAATAGAACTACCATATGACCCAGCAATCCCACTACTGGGCATATACCCTGAGAAAACCATAATTCAAAAAGAGTCATGTACCAAAATGTTCATTGCAGCTCTATTTATAATAGCCAGGAGATGGAAACAACCTAAGTGTCCATCATCGGATGAATGGATAAGGAAGATGTGGCACATATATACAATGGAATATTACTCACCCATAAAAAGAAACGAAATTGAGCTATTTGTAATGAGGTGGATGGACCTAGAGTCTGTCATACAGAGTGAATTAAGTCAGAAAGGGAAAGACAAATACCGTATGCTGGGCTTCCCTGGTGGCGCAGGGGTTGAGGGTCCGCCTGCCGATGCAGGGGACACGGGTTCGTGCCCCGGTCCGGGAGGATCCCACGTGCCGCGGAGCGGCTGGGCCCGTGAGCCATGGCCACTGGGCCTGTGTGTCCAGAGCCTGTGCTCCGCAACGGGAGAGGCCACAGCAGTGAGAGGCCCGCGTACCGCAAAAAAAAAAAAAAAAAAATACCGTATGCTAACACATATATATGGAATTTAAGAAAAAAAAATGTTACGAAGAACCTAGGGTTAAGACAGGAATAAAGACACAGACCTACTAGAGAATGGACTTGAGGATATGGGGAGGGGGAAGGGTAAGCTGTGACAAAGTTAGAGAGTGGCATGGACATATATACACTACCAAACATAAAATAGCTAGTGGGAAGCAGCCGCATAGCACAGGGAGATCAGCTCGGTGCTTTGTGACCACCTAGAGGAGTGGGATAGGGAGGGTGGGAGGGAGGGAGACGCAAGAGGGAAGAGGTATGGGAACATATATGTACATGTATAACTGATTCACTTTGTAATAAAGCAGAAACTAACACACCATTGTAAAGCAATTATACTCCAATAAAGATGTAAAAAAGTAAAATAAAATAAAAGAAGAGACCATACTTCTGCTCTCTTAATCACACTTTACTGGAGGTAACTTGTTTACTCCATGGTGAATAGTCTCATTATTCATTGCAAAGAAGATAATACCATATAAAAGCCTACCTCCTCCAGGAAGCTATTCCTCAAAAATAATAGTTTTCTATAATATGTGTTGTATGTATTTCAGGTCGCTACCCTATCCTTGTGTATTTATTTTGATATTATCTCCCCTCCTTTATAGTGTCAACTTATTATAATGCTATTTTCTTTTAAATATTTTCAAGAAGAAAAATCCATTCAAGTGTGCTAGACTTTGAGCTCTCTTTCCCATGACCTGTGTACCAGCTCATGAGAGCTAGCATGACAGCCTGATGCCTGCACTCTTGGCCACTGAGTGTTATTGCACCATACTGCAAACACTCCCCACCAGAAAGGGTGCTGCCAATGCTACCCTGAGCTGAGTGTGTTCTGCAGAGGGTGTGGCTTATCCATCATATCCTCTATCTCTGCCATTTGTTTTATGGGGTGTTTTTGTTTCTGTCTTTGTTTTGCCACTTGGCTTGTGCGATCTTAGTTCCCCCAACCAGGGATTTAACCCGGGCCATAGCTGTGAAAGCACCAAGTCATAACTGCTAGACTGCCAGGGAATTCCCCCGTTTGTTTTATGTTTATAGACCAACAGTTTTGACCCATGATAACTGAGAAAATGTCTGCAAATGATAGTACTAGAAAGAAAAACATGAAGAGTAACATGATGGATGTCAAAAGGGAGTTTTGTAAGAGCTTGAAAATTCTTCAGGAAAATGGTCATGGATGAGAAAAGGGGGGGTAAAAGTCAGCAGGCAAGAGACTGATGGGAGTCCTTAGACGTACCTAGGGGCCTAAACCATAACTGTCACCTCAGAGGACTGCCAGATGATTGTATGAATGGGGCCGAAGGAACACAGCAGGTCACAACTTCAAAGAATTTGGAGGGGAGAGAGAGCCATTTGTCAATGTACAAAAGAGGGAATGTAATTCCACAGGGACTGTGCCATAAATAACCCTTATGGCTCTGATTCAGTTAGAGCTCCCTTTTCCAAGAGGACATCAACACTGCCAAACTGGGTAGGTATGGTTCTTTTATTTCTCCTATCGAATCATAAGCTCTTTCAATAAGAGATTCCATGACTCAGTTATATTTGACCTCCTTAGGAGTCTACTATAGAGTCATGACAAAAATTTTTTAAATGAACGAATGGATTTCTAAATGAAACGGACCACTCACCATCTCTGACATGTCACTGTCATGAGTAATAGGGTCTCTAATAGGCTGATAACAAAAATCCCCACATAAGTTGGGGTTCTCTGGTTTATGCCTATTCATTATTGTCGAGTCTCTAGACCTCACTTTCACCCCCATCAAAGTCTCCCCAAAACTGAATATGGCACCCACCCAGAGAGTAGATTCAGAAATTCTTCCCTTCTCACCTAGGCAACATAGAAGAGTTCATACAAAGAAAGAAACACCTTAAAGGGAGCCTAATGGGGCATTATCTCCACCCTCTAAAAGGAAGGAAGGAGAGGCAAGGCAGTGAGTTGGGTATAGCCCAGGTTTATTACATTTGATTTTCCTTTCAGCCAACACTCGAGAGAAAGAGAGGCCAACACTCGAGAGAAAGAGAGACCAACACTGGGTACCTTTGCAGGAAACTGCAGTGATTTTAGTAGGGTAGAAAGTGGAAGAGTGAAATGTTATTACTATAACAACCGACATCATAATTGCTCCTCAGAGGACAACCGTCTCTACTGAGTAAATACCTTGATACGCGGCTTAGGTTGGAGGGTGAGTCACGAAGCATAATAAATAGATTGGTAGATATTCTATATGAGAAGATGAGAGAAATTTGTTTTGCTACTGAAAGATGGAAGGGAGAGAGGAACCATGACATAGAATGAGGTTCAGACAATACTTGGAGTGATATTGCTTGTGAAAGTTCTCCAGTGGTGGGGCAAAGACAGTTTTAAGAATGAGGATGGTCTCAGGTTCAATTTGAAGTTTATATTGCTATACTTTAAAATCCTCCTCTTATATCCCCAAATTCCTTATTAAAATCTACTAATCACAAAAAAATTCCTTTTATGTGTAGAAATTGTGATAATTAAGAGAAGATTTAATGTTTAGGTTGATATTTTGTGACTTGAATTTCGTGTTTAGGTTGATATTATGTGAAACAGAGACAGCATAAAAGGGACAGCGAGATGACCCATAAAAGAAGCAAGAGTTTACAGCCAGGGCTAATGAGGAGAAAATAATTTCCCTAGAAATTCATAGTAATTCTGTGGAGCATTTTGGTCTTTCACAGATGTGGAATTAGAACTTCAATCCAATCTTATGCAGATCTCAAGGAAAAAGAAGGGCCCAGCTAACATCAAGGCTACAGGCTGATAACAAAAATCTGTGTATAATGGCATTCTGTGGTTCATGCCTTTGCAGAATCTATAGATCTCACTTTCACTCCCAACAAAATCTCCCCAAATCTTTCTAGATGTTCCTCAGATACATTGCCCATGTATGCCAGAATAAGACTCTCTGCCACCACTTGGTGATCTTCACTTTTCCGCCTTCCCTGCTTGCCTCATGGGAGTGCCTTCCTGCTGCCTGCACTACCTGGAAGCACTGGTGTTGCTTCCAGAGGCTGTCCCCTTCTCTCTTGACCAAAGGTGCTTTCCAGTTAAGTCATTCTTTCTAAAGTGTGGAGATTCCACGTTATCTATGACTGTGTAACACACCACCCCAAAACTTAGTGGCTTAAAACAACGACTTATTTTTTCTCATGATCCTGTGGGTTGACTGAGCATCTTTTCTGCTCCGTGTGGTGGCAGGTAGAGCGCCAGGGATCCTGGAAGATCAAAAATGGCCTCATTCACAATGGCTGGCGGTTAGTGCTGGCTGTGTAGGCTGGGAGCTCGGTTAGGGCTGGAGGCTGGAGGATTTGATTCCCCTCCAGCAGGCCTTACCCTGTAGTTTCTTGGGCTTCCTAACAACATGGTGGGTGAGCTCCAAGAAAAGTGAAAGGACAAGCTGTAGATCTCTTAAGGCCTGATCTCAAAATTTATATAACCTCACCCCTGCAACATTCTATTGGTAAAATCTAAAGGGAGGAGAAATACATTCCACTTCTTGATGGGAAGAATAGTGGGGGGAAAAGAAAAGAAATGACAAAAAATTGCAGTCATCTTTAATCTACTACACCATGCTACTCTGTCATACACACACACACACACACACACACACACACACACACACAACTGCTGTACAGTACTTCCTTACGTTGAATCTCAGAGCATACCTCTACTTCCAACCTCTTGCAGACAGTCTATACGAGAAATACTCATCTATTTCTATTGCCAGCACCCTAAGCCTTAGACACCAGAACAGGAGAGTCTAGCAGCAGGACCAGTCTACTGAATCGATCCTTCCCTGCCAAGCAGTCTCCTTCTGCCTAAACTCCCTTGCTTTTCAGTCAACCACACCTCATCTTTGGACCAGGCCATTTATCACAGGGATTGTGTATTCTTTTGAAGCTTTTATTTCATTGGCTCACTCAAAAAAGCATGAGTTCACCTTAATCAGACATATGCATGTGCCATCTTCAATAAGGGGCTAACTATGAAATGTCTCTGCTACTTATCCAGTATTGGCACAGAGATGACAGGATCTTCAAAGTGTTCATGATAGTCATATATCACTGAAAGTTCCCCAAATCTAACTCAGCACAGCAATTCAGCTCTCTGCAAGTGTGCCTGAACCGCCTGAACCTGAACTACTTTCAAAAGACTCCCAGTGAGTCAAGTTCCTGAACTTAACTGAATTGGTGCAATTCCAGAATTTTTTGGTGGTTTTGGGAAGCTAAGAGGGTGAAAAACCACAGATACCACCCCCCCAAACAAATCCCCAGTATGGTAGAGTCTCTGATCAGCTTTGTGTCTGGACCCAAGGCAAGAAAAAATCCTAGGGGCGAAAATGTAGAAGAGAGAATTGGACAAGGAAGAAGAGCATCACATTTCTAATTCCCATCTTGTCACCAGCCTAGAAGAAGTCTAAAGCTGCTAACACTGCAAAAGAATGACTTTCCTCCTGCCCCCTCTTCAGGCAACTGAGATTCTGACCTGACCAACTGCTAAAACCTTGCCCCAAGGACAGTTACCAATTAAGCAAATTAAGCCAGAGATAAGGTAGTCTTCCCCCGGGTCCACACTTCTGGATTCAAACTGCTCTGCTCCACCCTGACCTTACACAAGAAATGCAGTCAAGAAGAAGAGCACTTGATAACAGCCAAAGGGACAGTGAGTTTCTTCCCATTGTAGCTTCTAGCCAACTATTGACTTTCAGCTTCACTGTCTTGTTATGAATATTAAAAAGGAAAAGGTGCCATCAGCAAGTGCAGGGAGTTTGTGATAAATTCCTGTCTTGACTTATATTGATGAATTGCAATTCATTATCCAGACAGGTAATGGGCATTCATGTTGTTTCCACTTCCTGGAGATGATCAGTAGCCAAACCTTGTGAACAGCGAGATGGAAAAGCAGGAACAACTCGGGACAGTGAACTACCATTAGTTTTTCCTATCAACATCTCATGGAGGAGCAAATTTCTAATTCAGATGAAACTGGATCTTCATCTGAAAGCAGGAACAGCAAAATAAGTTTTTCTCTAATGAGAAAAATAGTGGAAAGACGCACACAGTGTTGCATACTGTGCACCTTTGCTGCTGCTATTAGGTCTGAAGGTCATATGTCCTCTTCCCTCCCTGTCCCCCTCTCTCCCTCCACCCTTCTCTTGGTCCATCCAACTCATTCTCAGACTCTATCTTCTCCAAGAGCTACTCTGACCCCACAAGTGAGGCCGGCACTGTTTTTGTGCACCCCTTTGTTTCCTGTGCACACCCCCACTACTGCACTTACCCAATGTGTTAAAGTTACTTGGTCATGTGTCTTCAGAAGAGTAGGCTGAAAAAGAGCAGCGTTATGTCTTATACTGCTTTGCATCATTAGGTCCTAATCCTCTCTCTTGTGCATCAAAAGGATTGAATCCGGGATTTCCCTGGTGGCGTGGTGGTTAAGAATCCGCCTTCCAATGCAGGGGAGTCCAGCGAGCCACAGCTAAGGAGCCTGCCAGCCGCAACTAAGACCCAGAGCAACTAAAATAAATAAATAAAATATATATTAAAAAGAGAAAAGGATTGAATCCACCTTGAACTGAGCTGAATGAACATCTACCATACTGTTGTGTGACTTTTAGTATCCTCTACCTTTTCCTCAATGTTACCAAGTAAGTTATATTATTATGTTTCATAGTCTTGAGGCTAAATTAAGTGAATCTCAAAGAAGTTTTGAGACTTCCTGATCCCTGCTCTCCAGAATAATGTATATGAACATATAGCAGAAATACTTTCCTATTACTTTCTTGACTTACTCTTTGAGTTGCTTCTCCAATAAGACATATCCTTTGCTAAGCCATTCACATTCTCTCCTGAGTTCCTACTGTGCTGAAGCCAGATGTTTGTGAGTTGTATGTCCATTCTGGGAATGCTGTCCCACTGACCGATAGGACAAACTTATGACTCTCCCTCACCAACCCTGCACATACATACTCCCACACACGTAGGTACATGTACAGGACTGTGCCCATTTGCAGATGGTTTCTGAATATATCCTTGAAAATCCCACATAAAGATTTTCAGAATCATAAGGACTCTTGGGAATTCCCTGGCTGTCCAGTGGTTTGGTCTTCAAGCTTCCACTGCATGGGGCATGGGTTTGTTGCTGGTCGGGGAACTAAGATCCCACATGCCATGCAGCACAGTCAAAAAACCCCAAAATATTAAGTACTCTTGATTGGATTTCAAATACATAGTATTTTTAAAAATTGTGCTCAAAAGAATTATTTTCTGCTTACCTTCCTTTCAAAGTCACCAATGCCGAACTTCAAGACCTGAATGTTCTCAGGTATCTTCTGATGAGTTTCTTTTTTTTTTTGCCTATCAAGCTTTTCAAAATCAAGGGTAATTCCACAAAGGCACTGCACTCTTCTATTGGCATTCCAGTAGACTGGGATAGATGGTACAGATTCTCTGCATTTGGGTTGAACTATTATGGCCCTGTAGATGGATAGTCTCAGATTGTATAAAGTGTGCATACTATGTGGTACTCTTAGTTTCCTCAAATGTGTTCTTACTTAAAGTTAGGAAGGCAGCAACAAGTCTTAGAAAACCTGCAGACTGGTAGTCAGGAGAGGTCTCAAATGTTTTATAGAAGGAAGTGGTACATGAATAGGTAAATACGTAAGTAGGGAGATAGGTAAGGAGGTGGGTACTTAAGTAGGTAAGTTGGTAGGGAAGTAAATAAACAGGATTTCTCTACTAACTAGCAGTCTGAGATTGGGAAAGTCATCCCTCCCCTCTGGGCCTCAGTTTCTAGTTCTCTAAAATTAAGGCAGTTGGACTACTTGGTCACCAAGCTCTGTTCAAGTCTTTTGAGTCTATGAAGTCATCCGTGACCAGCTTTCCTTCATCCCACTTTCCCATTCTCACTGCTGGTGTGTTTCCATATTCCCTACCATCCTCTTCCATGGATCTTCTCAAGGTGACTCTAGATCTACTGAGACCTGCTTTCTTCCATTTAAGTTCTTTATTGCCCTGGAATTCTAACACTTCTCGGTTCATGGCCCTTCCCCCATGGTGGCCGGTCACCCTTCAATATTTAAATGCTTTCTTCATGTTAACGAGAAGCAAAGAAAAGCCCCTGACTTCCCCGTTTCCTGTAGCGGATGGTTCTGAAGTGACCTGGAAAGTTAATGTAACTTCCTCAAATGCCTCACTCATTGACCTACAGAGAAGTTGAGCCGCTGGCTCACCCTGACTGCAGTCATCTGTTTTTAATTGCATCAGTCCCCATATCAGCCACAGGCTTCAGTTTCACAGCCTGGGATGAGCCGTTTAGGGAGACCGCCCTCCCTGCCTTCCCCAAACACCTCCAGCCTGAAAGGAGCTGTCATAGATATCACCTCGCGTTGATAGTTTTCCTTTTAATATTTATAAACAGGAAAGTATTTTTCTCTCCCCCACTTGAAATGTATATATTCATTCATTAAAAGGCATTGACATGGCTGAGGTAATGGCCTGTCGACAGATTTACAGCAAGAACCATCTCACTGCCTGCAGGCCTGTGCATTTTAATATAATTAAAAGGCTTCTGTTTGGAATCTTAGCTAATTAATATTCATGCTTTCCTCCTTCCACCCACCATTCCCAATTTGCCATCTTTTAGGAGATTGGTCATGGCCCAATTAATCCCGCCACCAGTCAAAGCAAGACAGGTGGGGAAGAAAGGGGGAAATGCCATTGCAGTGTTGGCTTCCTAATGAGAAAAGAGCTTTTTAAATAATGGAAATCTTCTCCCGGTTTATAAGGAAAGTTGCGGAAGGATCTCTATGACTATGGGAATTGGTAGGAGTGGAAATGTGGACCAGGGACTGTGGATTAATTCCTCACACTGAAATGAGTTCAATTTATTAATCTTTGAGAGTCTTCACAAGTTTCGTTCATGCCAGAAATCACAGGACAGGAAATTGGAGAAGCAGGTAATATATTTTTTAAATTTTTAAAAAATAATATAAAAGTGAAAATGACAGCAACAGGTATTTCTCACTATTCAGTAGCTGAGAAAACCATCCACAAATGAAAGTGTGGTCACTTACTTTTCTTTGTCTCTGCCATCCTTTAACACCAAGGCTTACAAATGGGCATTGCTTTGCCTGAAAAAAACAAAAAACACCCTGGTAAGTGATGAGAATAAGGGTATTCGTAATTAAACTATTCTCAGATATGTGAAAGCTTGTCACAATGGAGCAAACTAAGCTTTCTCTCTACTTGACTTGAAAAGATAAAAATGGAAATCTTGGCAGCATTTGTGATGAGACACCCAACAGCCACAGACCTGAGTGAGCTTGAAGGAGCTCTAAAGTAAGAGAAGGAAGAAATAGTCTCTGCCTTCCCCACACAGTTGCTCTTCCAATCCTCAGTGTCTTGAGAACATGTTGTCCAGTGATGAGGGCAAAAGCCATAAAAGAGAGTTGACAAGAAGCGCACCTCACATTCAGGTTAGCTGACAATGGCCAGGTTACTTCACCACTTTGAGTCCCATCCACAAAATGGGAAATACCTCCACCAGACAATTGTGAGAACTAAATGAGAAAAAGCCTTCAAAGTGCCTAGCACAATGGACAGTGAATACTAATTCCAGTTGAATAGCCACAGCAAGCAGACTATGGAACAAAGTGGAGAAGTAATAGCTACTCCATGTCACAGAGAAGAACATTTTCCCAGAAAGAAGAAAGAAAGGGTGGAGAGGTCTTGGCCACGAAATACATAACAAGTACAAAAAAGCCAAAAAGGAGTTGATCACATCTTTAAGCCTGTCTCGCCCAGTGCACTGGGTATTAATAATGGAACAAAGAGGGGTTACAGAAACAAGATAAAAATAAACCAGAAGCACTGGGGTTACACAACAGGTACATGTAGTCTGTCCTGTTGATGAGTCACTGGTCTGAGAAATCTGTTTAGGTTCAGCAGGAAGTCCACGAACAGGCTGCAGCTTAATTGTCCTTCCACCGTGTCTGCTCCCATTGTGAGCTTGGGGCTCTTTATTTCTTCAAAGTATGAGCAGTCACATCCTCCTGGATGAGATCATGTAGGGATGTATTGCTGATCCATCCAACTGGAATGCCCTTTTACAGTTTCCAGCTATTAAACTCCCACTCTCACTTCAGGGCAGCAGACGTGTCCCTTCCTCTGGGAAGTCATTCCCATTAACCTGGCCAGAGCTAATCATTCCTTACTTTGGATCCCCAAAGAATACTTCTGCTCTATTAACACTTATAAGTCTCTCTCCCTCAGTGATAATGATGGTGATATTTGTTAACAGTTATTGAAGTCTTTCTAAGTACCAAGTACTGTGCTCAATGTTTTATGGACACTAGCTCAGTTACTCCTAGGAGGTATATATTTTTATTCTCCCCATTTTGTTGATGATGAAACTAAAGTTTAGTGAATGTCATGAGTATCTTGCTTGTCACACGGCTGGTAAAACAAGATTAGGACAAAGGCAGTTGAACTCCAGAGTGCCCCCCCATTCTGATTCAATATTGTCTCTTCAACAAGGCTTCGTACACACTGAGAGCTCAAGAATGATTTGTACACTGAATAAGGACCATTGGATGGTTGGAGGCATAGACCTGACCTCTGCAACAGGCAAACCCAACTGCAGATATGCATCGGAGGGAGAGGCTCTCCACAGCCCATCGTCCTTGTCACCATATTCCCACTGAGCCTTCTTTTTGGTCCCAGTCATACCCAAGATTGTATACAAAGCCCCAAATTTCCTTGAAACAGATTCAACCCATGAAGAAGGCTGTGGAGAAACAAATTTACACCCCTTTTTTTAAGTTTTATGTTTCATCAAAATGTTATTGTTGGTGATGAGCATAGGTTGCAGTGAAGCAGGGGTTGAGTCCAAATGATTGGAAGCTGAAGGGATTTCTCTATGGGGTTTTGATTTGTTACGCCAAACCCATATGGTAAAGGGAAAGACTCCAGAGGCTGACCTGGGTTAAGCTCTGGGCAATTGAGGCATATCCTGCAGTCTCCCTAACACAGTCATCCATAAAATTGTGGTGATAAGCATTGCCCACCCACTCATGTTGAGAGCACAAGTATGAGAGCCCTTAGTGTGAGGGTGTGGTGATCTTTGGAAAAAGTTGCGTGGTCATGCTTTCGCCATGGTGAGTTATCTTTAAACCAAGCTCTAGGAAGATGCTTGAAATGCATTCTCTTCCTCCTCCTCAGCTGCCAGCAAGACATTGGGAACTGCTATATAACAGAGGACGCAGTTTCCAAATGAGCAGGGAGTAATTGTGAGGCTTCTATAATTCTTTCAGGGAAGAACTGTGAGAGGCAGAAGAGATCATAGAATTTAGCTCTCTCATTTTACAGATGAGGAAGTTGAGGCCAAAGCCAGAGAGATTGTGGAATGAGGGAATGGCCAACTGGACCAAGATAACATGACTGGTTCACAGGGAGCTGAGATGGGAACCCAGATCTTCCAACTTCTATTGATATCACGCTGTGATTTCTCTTCTCAGAACTTAAAGTTGTATTTCCGATTTCTGGTAACTGTTTTGTTAAGTGAGAAGTGGAGAGGGAGAACCAGTGAAGGCAAGAGAGAAGAGTTAGATTTTCCCTTTAAAACAGCTGAACAACAAAGAAAGTATATTGTCGCTGGTAGTTAAAAAGAGAGAGAGAGGGGCTTCCCTGGTGGCACAGTGGTTGAGAGTCCGCCTGCTGATGCAGGGGACACGGGTTCGTGCCCTGGTCCGGGAGGATCTCACATGCCGCGGAGCGGCTAGGCCCGCGAGCCATGGCCGCTGAGCCTGCGCGTCCGGAGCCTGTGCTCCGCAACGGGAGAGGCCACAGCAGTGAGAGGCCCGTGTACCGCAAAAAAAAAAAAAAAAAAAAAAAAAAAGAGAGAGAGAGAAGGTGGGGAGACAAAGAAAGAGAGAAAGGAAGGAAGAAAGTAAATGAAAAAGAAATGAAATTTTTCATATGAAAAATTTTTTAAATATAAGCAAATTACAAGAGTTTATCCAACAAGCTATAGAATATAGGTGAGAAAAATGAATAGGCCATAATCACTCACAGTTTTTAGAAAAACAAGTTCATCCCTAAATTTTGAAATTGTCACAATTCATCAGCATCCTGCAAAACGTCTGGTGAGATTGGTGCTCAAACTGATACCCAGAAGCATTTTTTTTTCTTTTTTTTTTGCGGTACACAGGCCTCTCACTGTTGTGGCCATGAGAGTATAAAATACTGAGGGGTCATTTAGCAATACTTGTACAATATAAACTACAAAGCATTAAGTGGAGAAATTAAATAAATGGAGAAGTATATCATGCTCATGCGAATCAAAAGACTCAGTATTGTAAGTCAAGTGTTCCTTAAGTTCATCTACAGATTCAATGCAATACCAGTCATAATTCCAGAGGCTCTTCTATATAAATTGATATACTTATTCTAAGATTTATATGGAAATGTAAAAGGCCTAGAATAGCCAAAACAATTTTGATAAAGTAAAACAAAATATGAAGATTTATAATATGTGATTTCAAGCATTTCCACCGAGCTACAGTATTCAAGACAATGTGGTATTCATGTAAGGACAGTTTATGAAACAAAATAGAGTCTACATGTAGACCCCTACATACATGGCCAATTGATTTGGACAAAGGAAACAAGGAAATCCAATGGGAAAGTATAGTCTTTTAAACAAATGGTGCTGGAACTAATGAATATTCATATGGGAAATAAATCAGCATTCACCGTTACTTTATTTCATAAACATTAATTTACTTGAAATGGGTCATAGAACTTAACATAAAGACTAAAACTATATAACTTCTAGAGAAAAATATGGGAGAAAGATCTTTGCAACCTTAAGATAAAGATTTTTTTGACATATAAGGCATAAAAAAGAAATTATGAATTACACATTATCAAAATTCAAATTTTTCTTTAAAAGGTTAAGAAAATTAAAATTCAAGCCACAGATTGGGAGACAATACCTACAATATCTATGTCAAACAAAGGACAGGTATCAAGTATATATAAAGAAAAATTACAACTTGATAATAAAAAGTGTCAAAATATTTTATCACTGCACAAAAGAAAATATTAAGTAGCCAACACACACTTAAAATATGTTCAGTATTATTACTCATCAAGAAAAGTAATTAAGACCACAGTGATTTACCACTACATCTCTTCTAGGATAACATTTCTAAAAAATGACCACATTAAACATTGGTGAGAATGTGGAGCAACTGGAGATTTCATACACTGTTGGTGGGAATGTGAAAATCATACAACCAACTTTGAAAACAGTTTGGAAGTTTGTTATAAAGTTTAACGTATACTTGTCATAGGACTCAATAATCCAATTTCAAGACACACAAAATTATATAACTTCTTTATAGTTTTTTGTTGCTGTGCTAGTGGTAGTGCATTTTAATTTCACTTTTCCAATTGTTTGTAACTGTATGTAGAAACACAGTGGATTTTTGTATATTGATCTTGTATCCTGTGATCTTGCTAAATTTACTTGTTAGTTCTAATACCCTTTTTTTTTTAAGATTACTTAGGGCTTTCTATTATACCATCATATTAATTTGCTAGGGCTGTCATAACAAAATACCAAAGAATGGGTGACTTAACAGACATTTATTTCTCACAGTTCTGGGGCCTGGAAGTCCAAGATCAAGGTGTCAGCAGACTTGGTTTCTTCTGAGGACTCTTTCATTGGCTTGCAGATGGCACCTTTTTGCTCTGTCTTCACATGGTCTTTCCCCTGTGCATGTTCCTGGTGTCTGTGTGTCCAAATTTCCTTTTCTTATAACTACACCATTCAGATTGGATTAGGGGCTATCTTAATGGCCGAATTTTAACTTAATTACCCCTTAAAGGTCTATCTCCAAGTATAGTCACATTCTGAGGTAGTGGGGTTGAGAGCTTGATCATATGAATTTGGAGGAACACAATTCAGCCCATAACCATCATCAGGTTGTCCGCAAATAAAAACAATTTCTTCTTCTTCTCTAACTATATGCCTTTTATTTAGTTTTCCTGCCCTATTGTACCAGCTAGAACCACCAGTCAACTGTTGAACAGAAGTGATGAGAACAAACATCCTTGACGTATTCACAATCTTAGGTGGAAAAGTATTCAATTGTTCCCCATTAAATATGACGTTCAGTGTAGTTTTTAATAGATGCCCTGTAAGTCAGGTTAAGAAAATATACTTCTATTCCTAGTTTACTTCTATTCTTAATTTACTTCTATTCCTAGTTTTGATTATGAATGGGGGTTGCATTTTTTCAATTGCTTTTTCTGTACTGTAACATACCTTGTTCTAGAATCCACTTTTTCTGATACTAATATAACAATTCCAGCTTTCATTTGATTAGTATTTGTATAGTATATCTTTTTGCATTCTTTTACGTTTACACCATTTGTGACTTTGTATTTAATGTAAACTGATTTTAGACAACATGCAATAATGACAAGAACAATTGGTTCTTACTTTTTTATCTATTCTGACAATGTCAGTCCTTTAGTTGAATTGTTTAGAGTTTATATTTAATATTATTGATATGGTTAGGCTTGAACTGACTATCTTGATAGTCTTTTCTATTTGTCCCATAGATTCTTTCTTTTCTCCTGTCTTGTTCTGTCTTCTTTTGGATTAAATTAAAAATCTTTTATGATTGCATTTGTGTGTGTGTGTGTGTGTGTGTGTGTGTGTGTGGTACGCGGGCCTCTCACTGTTGTGGCCTCTCCCATTGCGGAGCACAGGCTCTGGACACGCAGGCTCAGCGGCCATGGCTCATGGGCCCAGCCGCTCCACGGCATGTGGGATCTTCCCAGACCGGGGCACGAACCCGTGTCCCCTGCATCAGCAGGCGGACTCTCAACCACTGCGCCACCAGGGAAGCCCTATGATTGCATTTTATCTCTACTATTGGCTTATTACCTCTGTCTCTATATTTTCAGTTTTTGGTTTGTGCATGTGTGTGTGTTTGCTCTAGGGTTTAAAATACACATTTTTAACTTATCAAAATCTACCTTAAAATGTCATTATACCACTTACATTAGTGTGCTTCCATTTCCTCCTTCCCAACTTTTGTGTAGTTATATATTTTATTTCTTCAAATATTAGAAACCTCAAAATGTATTCTTAATTTTGCTTCAAACAGTTGACTATCTTTTGAAGAAATTTTAAAATGAAAAAAAATTCTTTTAAACTTACCCATATATTTGCCATTTGTAGAGCTTTTTATTTCTTTATCTAGCTCTAAATTTCTGCTTCAAGAATGTCTTTTAGCATTCCTTATAGTTTAGAGCTTTTGGATACAACTTCTTTCAGCTTTGGTTTGTCTGAAAAGTCATTATTTCACCTCAATTTTTTTGAAAGAAATATTCACTTAATATAGAATTCTAGTTTGATAGGGTACTGTTGTTTGTTTGCTTTTCTTGTTCTGTTTTTGGGTTTGTTTTTGTTTTTAGTTTCAGCACTTTAAAGATGCTGTTCCATTGTCTTCTGGTTTGCGTTGCTTCAAATGAGAAGACTATGGTAATTATCTTCATTCTTCCATCCATAACATGTGATTGTTTTTCCCCTCTGGCTGCTTTTTAAGATTTTCTCTTTATCACTGGTTTTTACCAATTTGTTTATGATGTGTCTTAATGTGGTTTTCTTTGTGTTTATCATGCTTGAAATTCCTTGAAATTTTCAGATCTGTGGGCTTACAGTTTTCATCAAATTTAGAACATTTCAGCCATTATTTCTTCAAATATTTTTCTGTCCTCCCCCATCCTTCTGGAACAACGTATACGTTAGACTGTTGGAAATTTTTCCCAAAGTTCCTGAGGCTCTGTTCATTTATTTGTTTCAGTATTTTTCTCTATATGCTTTATTTTGGATGGTTTTTCATTGTTATGCTGTCAAGTTCACTGATTTGTTTTTTCTTCTGCAATGTCTAATCTGCTACGAATTCTACCCAGTGCTTTTCCATTTTGGATATTCTACTTTTCAAAACTAGAGTTTCTGTTTTGCTCTCTATATTATTTCATTTTTCTCCTCTTTAGGTTCACATTTTTCTTTAAATACTTATGCATATTTATATTAGCTCTTTAAAAACTCTTGTTAATTCCATCATCTGTCACTTCTTACAGGTTTCTTTTGACTTATTTTTCTATTGAATATGGATCATGTTTTCCTATTTTCACAAGATTAGTACCTTTTTATTTAATGCTAAACCTGGCTAATTTTATATTGTTGAATGCTGGATTTTGTGGTCTTCCTTTAAAGAGTGTTGCACTTTGTTTTGACAGAGAGTTACATTACTTAAAGATTCGCTTGATCATTTTCAAGATTGTTTTTAAGCTTTAGAAAGTGGATCTTGAGTGGCCTTTACTCTATGGCTAGTTTAGCCTCACTATTAAAGCACAACCACCCTGAGGTCTCTACCAAATGCCCCAAGTTTTCAGCAAGGACCCTGGCTGTTCAGAACTTGAATATCTTCTAGCCCTGTGTGAAATACAGCTTCTTCATCATTATTTGCCCAGGCTTGGGGTGTTTCTCCCTATATATGCACGGTTAAGTATTCAACAACAGACTCAAGGGAATCCCTATGAAATTTTTGAACCTTTTTTCCTGCCCAATTCCCTTCTCCCCAATACTCTGTCCTGATAATTCCAATCACCTCAGCCATCCCGACCTCCAGTATTGATTCAGCAACTCAGAAATTCTGCAGTGCTCTGCTTGGGATCCCCCTCTTTGAACCAGGGCGAGGCAAGTGCCTCCAGGCATAAAGTTGGGCAATCTTAGGCTTCCCTAACTTGTTCCTCTGCTTTCAGGAAACACAGTCCTTTGCTGCCTGTTTTCCAACATCCAAAACGGTTGCCTCATGTAGTTTGTCCAGTTTTCTACTTGTTTATGGTGGGAAGGGACGTTCTGGACCCAGTTACTCCATCATGGCCAGAAGCAGACATTTGTCCCCAAAATTGTTTGTTTTAAAACACAAAAATATCGCTTACTTTGACCTGTGGACAAAATAGCCTGGGAAGTGTTGAAATAGAATTAAAATAGAATAAAATGCCTAAATGAATGAAAATGTTACATGTGTCAATAAATATTGTGTTGTATTATTTATTAATGGGGTTTTTGTCACTTGATTTAATTGAGGAGGAAGGAATCAGGAGAAACCATTTCACAATAGGAAGAACTATTTTATTAAAATTTTTCACACTCTGATAGTTCCTTAGGTTGCTCCCTGTATCAGCAGGATAAGCTAGATCATTCTGTGATTCCAAATAATTTCCTGAAAGCAGTTACTTGAGATAATGAAGTTTTATTTCTCTCTCATGCTACCCATCCATCATGGGTGGGTTACAGGTTACAGCTATGTTCCATGTCAACTTCATTCCGTAACCCAGCAGAAGGAGTGGTATCTGTCTGGGACTTAAACGGTTTTTATGGCAGAGGGAAAAGATATATGGCTCTTATAACTTCTGCCTTGAGGATGACACATTTTCAACATTGCATTGGCCAAAGGAAGTCACATGGCTATGCATTACTCCAACAAGCCAAGGATATAAAATCCTTCCACAGGGAAAAATAATTACTTTGTAAACACTAATACAACCTACTGTACTTCTATACCTGTCAGCTCTTCTGTCTTGGATTAGTTCCTAACATAAAGCTAAACAGTATCAAGAAACGTAGCTAGGTACCTGAACGTGGCTTCCATCCTGAAACTGCACATAGTCTGTGCTTAAATGATTACTATAAGCCATCAAAATGAAAAAGGGATTCTACATCTGCTGATATGTGGAGACTACCAAAATATATTGTTAAGTGAACAAAAGTAAGATACAGACTAGTGTTTATAATACACTTTAATTTGTGTAAAGAGAAGAATGTATTTATACACCTGCATGTGTATGCATAGAAATATTCTAAAAGGATGCACAAGAAATAGATGCTTCTAAAGTAGTATCCAGGAAACATTTCCTTGGAGCAGAACGTAAGGGTCTAGACTGAGAGAGATGTTCTTATTGTATGCCCTTTTGTATTATTTAAATTTTTTCAAGGGTATTTTTTATTATTTTCTTTTTTTCTTGAAGTGTAGTTGATTTACAAGGTTGTGTAATTTCTGCTGTACAGCAAAGTGATTCAATAATATATATATATATATTCTTTTTTAACATTATTTTCCTTTATGGTTTACCACAGGATATTGAGTATAGTTAAGGGTATTTATCATTTTCTTAATGACTTAAAATTTCCTTTTTAGTATACTCTGAAGAGTTTGATATCAGTCAACCAATTTCCCTAACAATGTTCCAGAGTATCATAAAAAGTAAAGTTATTATAGCACACTGAATGATCATAACAGAAATCATAGAATCAATTGACAAGGCACTCTCAGACCCACTTCAGAAAGCCCTTCACGAATCCTGGAGATCAACTTAACGAAAAAATAAAACTATGAAAAAATGTCAGAGGATCCTGTGGGTTTCCTCTCATACTGATGAAATATTTAGTTCATGATACGCTGATCGTTGAGATCAAACAGACTTCAATGCTTTCCCGCCATATTTTCCTCCCTCAGATCTGCCATTGATGAGCCACTCCAGCTCCTAATCTGAAGAGGTATTCTACAGCATCTGCCTCCTGAGCATGGGAACATGGAGATAGCTTTCTAGAATGCTTGTGCCTAAACCTTACAATGAACAGACACCACTTTGCCCAAAACCCCTTACTTCACAATATTGGGGTAGTGGCCCCTTTACTCAAGAACAAAGTCAACTTCACGCTGGAATAATGAACGTATTGACTAAGAAACTCTTGTTCTTATTGTGAGTGTAAATTTCACAGTTATCTCTGTGGCCGTGTTTTGAAAATTTTAATGTTTAGATACTAAGTAGTTTAGATACTAAGCCTCTCTTGAAATTCTTCTTTCTATATTCATGTGGAAGACAGAAGAATGGCCATGCAAAGATGCCTATGTCCTAGTCCTTGGATGTATAAGTATGCTGCATTACAAACTGGAAACAAATTATGTTAAATTATACTAAGGCTGCAAGTGGAATTAAGGTTGCTGATCAGCTGACCTTAAAATAGGCAGATTATTTTGGATTATCCAGGAAAGCCCAATGTCCCAATGTAATCAAAAAAGAGTTCTCAAAAGTGGAAGTGGGAAGCAAAGGAAGTGTCAGTGTTGGAGTGATGTGATGTGAGAAAAACCTAACCTCCTTAATAGAAGCCTATTAAGAATAATATTAAAAAATTTTAAAAAGAATAATATATACAAGCTTACTTAGCGTAACTCAACAACAAAATTTTTTCCAAGAAAAAAACTGATCAGGGTTTCCCTGGTGGCACAGTGGTTGAGAGTCCGCCTGCCGATGCAGGGGACACGGGTTCGTGCCCCGGTCCAGGAAGATCCCACATGCTGCAGAGCGGCTGGGCCCGTGAGCCATGGCCGCTGAGCCTGCGCGTCCGGAGCCTGTGCTCCGCAACGGGAGAGGCCACAACAGTGAGAGGCCTGCGTACCGCAAAAAAAAAAAAAAAAAAAAACTGATCAACATTTTATCATATAGATTGTGTTAACCATTTCAGAGAAATAATAAGTACATAAGAATGGCTGACAATACAACGAAATCCATCTCTAACCTCATAGCTATGGGATAGTTGCTTGTACAACATCATGTGTCAGACATGGATTTTCACTAGTATTATTTAAATTGAAAGAAAAATGGGTCAGAACTTTGTCTGGACATCACCACTTTGTTCTAGTGTTCTCAAACAAATGGTTAGAATTCTGAAAGGATAGTGCAGACAGCTAGCATGTCTTAAATCAGATGTTTGGAGAAAAATGTGTAATAAAACGTACACAGTTTTTTTTTTATTGCTTAATAGGTCAACAATATATTCAACAATAAGTGTTAGTCCTGCTTACTTTTTAAAACAGCTACGTCCAGACATAACAGAGTATTTACAGCAGAAGTTATTCTTTATGCCAGTCTATGTTCATCACTTTTTCACTCATTTATTCCACAAAAGATTGTTATTAGCGACTGTGAAGCTGGGCCACAGTGCATTAATTTTATAAATGAGATGTTGGCATCACTATCACAAAAGGATCAGAGGGAGGCTAGAGAATGTGGCATCACCATGGTGACCTACTGTGATGGTGAGCATCCCAGGAGTAATCGACCACAGAAAAACCATCAGAAAGCTCTCCTCCAGGGACATGTTGTCTTTTACTCAACCACTTAAGGAATGATCAGGGCCACAAAGTCAAGGAAGCAATCACTCTTCTGTGACTATTACAAAGAATGAAACAGAGTCCCTGGGCTCTTCCTCAGCCATTTGTACAGACATAACCTTGAGAAAGCCTTCCCCATCTCTGACTGGAAAATTACATTAGCAAGAGAGAAAAGGTTTTACAAATGCCAGGGGGTATAGTAGTTCATTATTAGCTCATTTGTCCCATTTGTACCATTTTAAGTTTCTGTAGTTTTGTGTTTCATCTGTTTGAACAGAGATTGGGATGTTGTTTGGGGGTTTGGAGAAGAGTGGCCCGAGGGATAAGATGTGGATAAAGGGAGACCGGGTAGCTTCACATAGAAGAATTTTGCATTAATATTAGGTTCTCTTACAAAAACCTGTCATTCCTTGTTTGTTTGTAATTACAACTCAAAATAATAGAAACAGATTGTTAAGGAGGATAACTAAAAAAATAGAAAGGTATTTATTAGAAGCCACATGAAAACTAACTTTTAAGGGATAATAAAACTGTAAGAAAAGACTTTTCCATCAACTGTGGGAATCTGCTTTGCTGCTACAATTTCTATGCTTTTAACTTTTGGATTCAGTCTTATAAGTGGGTGTCTGTTTCTTTCTCATATTTTTTATAACATATATGTGGCTACATATATATGTTATAAAATATAACATTTTATGGTTAACATTTGGAAATGAGTAAGGCTGACGATAGCCGGCTAATGCTAACCTAGCCTTCCAAGTACTATTATACTATAAACGAAAACCAATTTCTTTAGACTGTTAGCAAAGTAAAGCACATATTAGTCAATATTTAAAATGAGCTTCCCCAGGATGATTTTTCAAGGATATGTTAGGTATTATCCAATTAAAATTGCTGACATTAACAATAACCATGGTTTAGATTCATGCTATTGCATACACAGGTTAGGGGAAATTGGTATTGAGTCATTATCAAAGGTTAATTCCAGTAAGAACTGGTTATATTTGATTTATTGAATGACTACAGAAGGTACCTCTACATGAGGTACATTTCCAAATTCATGTTGCTGGTCAAAGAGATTTGAAATAAATATGCATAAATTGTAATTATTATCCTAAGACCGTATAAAACTCATAAATCAGCTGTGAAGTAAGTCAATTGGTTATGCATATATGGACACATATTTAGAAGTAAATTTTCTTTAAAAATTAACTTAGGACAAAAAATTTTTGGAAATAAAATATATCACAAAATTGAATTTTTTTTCTTTTAATGTCCTTTCAGATCTAAGGTTGCTTTTTTCTTATGTTTAGGAATATATAAATACACTATGTTTAATTTGGTTTGTCTTTAAAATCACTGTTTTTCTTATCTTTGAAATGTAAATACCTGGAAAAGAAAAAAAAAAACACATAGGAAATTTTTCCAATTTGGGAGGTGGGGAGGAGCAGTGGAGGAAGAACAAAATAACTGGGAAATTATTTTATTTTTACTAAGTTAACAAAATCTCACAACTTTCTCTACACATATACATATTTCTAAATGAAAATTTTCAAAAGTGTCACCCTTCTTTTGACTTGAGTGCATTTATCCATGTGCATCTAAGCACACTTATTTATCGTAGGATTCCTGTTTCTAATTATATTGCAAAGGGGTATAAACATTTCAAGCTTAGAGCAGGGTGTTCTCATTTATTATTGAAAGAACATGGTGATCTCCAAATTCATCCATACATACACACAGAGAGACCCAGGGAGTTGTTACAAGTATTTGTTCAGTTACCATGAGCTAGGAGAGAGACAGTAACCTATTCACTGACTCAGAAGGCTATTATCAACAAAATAAATTAAAGCATGAGTTGGTCCATAAAGGATGGATTGTGATAAGGCCAATGTTAGGCAAGTTCTCCTTTACGCAGTGGGTCTTTTCAGCCTCAGAACCCCTTTCTGTGAACTGGACAGGGGAGCAGTGTGGAAGAGAGCTGATGGAGGGAGCTGTCCACCGTTGTCTCCCCTCCCCAGCTGGAAGCCAGATCTGTGTTAGAAGTCAGATTTGGGGGATCACAAATGCTCCACAGAAGCAGAAATCAGAGCAACTGAAACAACCCTGTCCTTTTCTACAGTAAGATCTAATTTGCACATTTCCTGCCCATGGACAAATTCAAAACCACTAGCTCAAAATGGGTATGATCAACTGCCCTGCAGAGTTTAGTAGTCTTTAGGATGAGCATGAGGCAGAATCCTAAATACGTAAAGATTAAGCTATTATCTATTCTGGGACCATGGCAGGACTAGCCACATATTCTGAAATTCTAATCAATTAAATCGAATCATTATTTATTATTAATTTACTATTCCTTAGATACAAGGATTAATAAGACATCACTGAAGTCAATTTAGTAAATAATTATTCCCCCCAAATATGTGGTCCCGAAATGATGGCTGTGGACTAGAAATCATAGGCAATTTATAGTCCATCCTAGTGCGAAGCAGTTTCTCACCTGGCCAGGGAGTCATTTGTTCTTTCACACAGTCACATCACCTGTGAGTTACCCATTTTCTTAGGGAAGATTTTCTTACTTGGTTGTCAGCTAGACAGAGACAATTCAAGTTAACATAAGACTCTTTACAGAGGCAGAAGCAACACAAGAGATGGGCAGAGGCAAGACCTGAGAGCGCAGCCACTACCACCATAAGCCCCCTCGGCAAGCCCCCTCCTGAGACGGCCCCAGGCCGGAGGAGCTGCAGAAGCAGAGGAGTTCAACAGGGGTCCACTCTTCCTGCTCGCAGAGTCAGTCAACCACACCACCCAAGTGCTCACTGACTGTCGCAACAAGAAATTTCTGGGCCGTGCAAAGGCCTTTGACAGGCACTAAAATGTGGTGCTGGAGAATGGGAAGGAGATGTGGGCCGATGTCCTCAAGAGTGGCAAGGTAAGCAGTCCAAGCACTGCTACATCTCCAAGGTGTTCCTGTGGGGGGGCTCAGTCATCATGGTCCGGTGGAACCCACTCATCTCTGTCAAGGAGGGGCCTCCTCTGCTCCCTCAGAAATCACTCCCCAGTCCTGCAAAAACCTGCCCTTTGTGACGGGAATAATGTCTTGTGGTTATTTTTTTGGTTTTGTTTTAATAAATAAATAATTTTTCTAAAGAAGGAATGAAGGAAAGATGGAAGGCAGGGAAGAGAGGCAGAAGGGGAGGACAGTAAGAAGGCAAAAGAATACACTGGCTTACAAAAACAAAATTTGCAAAGGACAGCCTTAGGGATGACTGGTACCAGGGACTTCAGTGATGATACCTGGTATTTTTTTCTTGTGATTCTGTGTGGTGATTTCTTTCTGACCAGTGTTTCCAACAGGCATGGAGGCTGGTAACCTGTAGCTTCAGATTTTTATCTTTATAATCTCAGAAACCAAAATTTCAAGCTCTGGTTAGAAAAAAATTCAGGAAAATTTCCTCATTGTCTTGGTTTGTGACAGGTGCCCACCCTGGGATGAATCTCTGTGGCAGAGGTCTCATCAGTAGTTAGCAACTCACAGAGTAGAGCATGGCAAGGAGGAAGAGGTCCCAAAGAAGAAGAGAGGGTTGTGTCCAGAAAGAATGAAGGTGCTGTGCAAACAGAACAGGACCCACTCAACCTGTAACACTTACCAGATTCTCATGACGCCTATAACTTAAGAAATGGAAAGGATAATAAGAGTCCATGGTTCCAGGTTTCCACCGAAATATCCAGAGGAGGGATGGCATTAGAAGCTATACTATACAAGGTATGGTTAAAAGAACTGAAACCTAAGGAGGACTAAAGACATGTAGAGCAAAAAACCACAACTCTTTCATGTACATGAAGGAGCATATTTGCTCTGTACTGCCTAATTCAAGGGGTCACAAATGTGCCTACAGGACTCAGAAAGGTAATATAAGGGAATAGAGCTAGCCAGATGTTAGAAAAACAATAGTACATGCATGATAATTAATGGCAAGTGACACTCAGCCACAGGATGTAGAAATCTACAGGAAGTGGAGGTCTCTGGAGACCTGGAGAACTTATGCCCCATCTAAAAGAGGCAGTTCCCACTCAGGTCCAGATAACTGTTGCCCTGTAAGAAAGTGGCTGCAATATTACAAGATCTTTCTTTTTTTAAGAAAAGCCAGAAAACCTTATTTTTATGTAAAATCTCTCAATTTCTTCAATGTTGGCTTATTATTTTTAAAAAACACCAAGCAGGCCAAACAAAATGCTATTTGAAAGGGGTCCCCCATGGGGTCCCAGTTTGAAATATCTACTTGAAAAAGTAAAACTAGAACTTGTCATTTGAAGTTATTAAGAGTCAGGGTTTTAGTCTTTACAATTTATATATAGTTTAATAACTAGAGCTCTTCAATCATAATATGGTAGATGTTCTGTGAATTAGTAAGTGCACTGTCCCCAGATGTAGGTAAGTAGAAGCTGATGATATTTATTACGGAATATTATGGAAATGAATCTTGCATTAGGTGGTCTAACTGGCCCTAATAAAGGTCTACAGATTGATTTTGAAATTTTGGAAATGATATCAGAAAATGTTCTCCGAGAGAGATTCAGAAGAAGTAGAAAGCAATATTTGAGAACTCTATAATCCACTTGAAGTTAAACACATTACTGAAAGAGACAATGGAGAAAGCCAACATGGCACAATGTTTCTAAGTGCAGGCAAGACCACAATGAAGATATATATCTCATATGTCCTGGCAACGGGATATGATTTTAATGGACATAAATCCAAATCTTTTTCTGTATAGTTACCAAAAAAAGGCTTCCTTGCCCTATGATTTAGCATGTTTGGAATGAGGGGAGTGTGGTTTTGGGGGTTAAGTGTTCTGGATTCTTTTCCTTGGTCTGTTATTCATGAGTGATGTGACCATGGACAAGTCACATTCCTCACTTTCCAAACAACTTAACGATATAGCATCGTTTCAAATTCAAGATTGTCAAAACAGCACCCCCCCCCCCACTGTCCTTTCTTCTCATGAGAAGAACATGTCCCTTTCTTGACTTCCTCATGTCAAGGAAAGCAGCAAAATTTGACTTTTTCTAGTCTCCAGTGGCATATATTTTGCCCACTGTCGTGAAAGAAGGTCTCTAAGATGACATCATGAGCAATAAGCTCATGGAAGGAAATTAGGGTTCCTGGTGTAGGAGGACAACGTAAGGAATTTCCACTTGAAACCAAAGACGATGAGGTGCTCAGAATAAGAGAGTAGGTCTATTGCTGAGCCACAGGCTTTGTGAAAATATATCCTGGGCAATACAAAAACCAAACCAAAGCTCAAAAATTACCTCTACAGGGGCCTGATAAGTTCTTAGACAAGGCCATTCTCTTCCCATTTTTGCCAGTAGAATTTGGGGCAAGGGAGAATTTTCCACCTTCTGGTTGCAACTGTGTCCCTCAAACCTCCATGTAAAGTAAATATGTATATGTCAAATCATACATATCAAACTCAACTATAACTTCAGATATGCTCTCATAAGGAAAAAGATGACCCATACTAAGAAGCAGTTATGAGAATCCTAACATTGCCAATGCATAGCCTGGATATATTTAATTTTTTTTAAGTGACTGCAGAAAAATTAGTTGAAGGAGCTAATAGCCAATGTAAACTTAAAATTTGTTTAAATATGATACACACAAAATTTGTCTTCAAAATTCACTGCAAAATTCATTTCCCTTTCTGCTGAAAAATGTCAAAGATGCCATGAGACTACAATGTTTAGTTAGTCTGGGAAGTTATGCTATTGCTCCTAGGATTTAGAAAAACTGTCTGGTTGAAAAAAAAAAAAGAAACTCAGACAATTAAGATCACACAAATAGTTCTTAACAAACTCTTGCTAGTAATATGTTTCTGTCTTTCTCAGTAGAATTACCCAGATATCAATAAATATTATTTGACTGACAGCTAATTAACAATAAACAATTCCTGCATTTTAACTGAGAGGCACTTTAGCACAATGAATAATAACCTGACCTCTGAAGCCAGACTGCCTGGATTGAAATCCCAGGTCCACCACTCACTAGCCATTAAGTTTCTTAACTTCTGTAGTTTGCTCATTTATAAAATACTAAACTTACATGATAGGGTGTGGTGAGGATTAAATAAGTTAATATATGCAAGACAGTGCCTGACACAAAGCACTGTATGACTGTAAGCTATTATTACTATCTCTTGCTTTATAGAATCCATATGTCCCATAGTTATTCACTAGGCTGTGTCCTCTATTCCAGGCACCGGACCAGGCCCAGGAATGTTTGTAGCATTTCCTAAACCAGCAGCAGGAGTCTGAGTGGTGTAGGCAGTGCATTCTCAAGTACAAAAATTAAACAGTAAGGTGGAAGTAGGTGCAAGCCTCCTTCTCCTAACTAATTAAATGCATACTTTAGAAACTACACTGAGTATGCTTCAAGGGGAGGTCACCCATAATCTGTTTGTGAAATTTGCAGTTCGACAGTTACCCACTCAGGTGACTTTTGCCACATCTACATTAAATTTGCAACTGGCTTAGATTTCTGTATGAGATGATGCTTCTAATTTGTGTTTTGGGTTAAGGCCCAGCTCCCAGCGTGTGGAGAGAGAGTTACAAAGGAGAAGTTCTCGTTATCAGAAGGCCGGGTGGGACAGAGTTTGGATGTGAGCATGTTGTGCCAGTTCTCATATGTCTACAACCCAGGCCAAAATCTGCCCTCAGTTATGCATGCACAGCTTTCATTGACGTCAGCAAGAACGGTGTTCACGTAACAGGAGGCAGAAATTTGGCTCTTTGATTTTAGCAGAATCAAATGCCAAAATTTTGCTGATGCAGGTTGCAAATTTAAACCTCAAAGGGTCAGGAAAATGCAACAGAACTTTGCTCTATTGGCAATCTCCTCTTTTGAACAGGCCATGTAATTAAGCGAGTCCCGAATTTCTCCAGCCTGACTTGGAAGCTCCTGATTCTCTTGTGCAGATGAGTTGTGTGTAGCCCCCTGTTGCAGTAAGACCTTTAACTGTGATTCCAAGATTTTGCCTGCAGCTTCAGATAAGACTCTAAAACACAGCCCTAATTCATTGTTGGTTGCAGGATTCCATTTCTGGTCTGGGTTTTAACAACAATGCTGAAATCAGATGGTGGTGCTGAACAGACGCCACTTCCCACCTTAGATGATTGAGGAATTATGTAACGAAATTTAAGGGCTCAGCATTCTCGGCGTTTTCAGACTAAGTTGCAGTCTAATTTATGTTCAGACAAATCCATAGCTTTGTCTTAATATTTGTGAGGTTTTGTAAAAATTTAATTTAATTTTATGCAATCATGTTAACAATTGGATCTCCCAGACCTGAGCATCTGGTAGTAAGTTTCTGAGTGGTAAAACACAATTCAACAGAAATATGATGCCAGGCCAATGGACCAAAAAAAAAAAAAAAAAAAAAAAACCCTTAACTAAGAGTGGATATATTTCCGATTCCTTTATCCAGCTATTCAAAGTCTGTTTCCTGCTTTGGATCCAGAGAAGCAGGCTTTCTCTTGAACTGTTATTTAGAACTTGGATGGATGCCTGAGTGTGTGTCTTGTGCTGTGAGTTTCCTTATGGGCGACATGACCTAGCAAAGCCTTCTTGGCCACTTGTCACTTCTCACTCCCTTCTCTTCAAGGGAGAAGTAGATTATATGAATGGTAAAATTGGGAGCAAGAACAGAATGTATCTAAGCTCCCTCTTTGGAATCTTCCTGCCTGCAGAGAGCAAGTATTCCACTCTGCTCCCATGCTACAGATTTTGCCCTTGAGAAGGGTGGCAACATTTCCTGTGACTGAGAATGAAGTCTCTTACATTCAAGTGAGTGGTATTCACAAACCCATCATATGTCAACCACATTCTCCAACAGCTTCAGGAGCAATAGAGATGCCATCATGATATCTGTCAGCTTGACATTTTATTGAGGGGGGGTAGACAAGTGATAAGAACTTATTAGCTAATGACTAAAAGTGATCAACTTAAAAACTAATAGACTTAAGAACACTACTTAGAGGTCTTTGTCCCTGCAGTGAACCACGGCTGCCCCCTGCTTCTGCAGGGGACCCTCCAACACTAGCAGAGCTCCTGCCCAGAGGAACCAAGATGGTGGAGGAGAAGGACGTGCTCTCACTCCCTCTTGCGAGACCACGAGAATGACAACTAGCTGCTGGACAATCATTGACAGGAAGACACTGGAACTCACCAAAAAAGATACCCCACATCCAAAGATAAAGGAGAAGTCACAATGAGATGGTAGGAGGGGCGCAATCACAGTAAAATCAAATCCCATAACTGCTGGGTGGGGGATTCACAGACTGGAGAACACCTATACCACAGAAGTCCACCCACTGGAGTGAAGGTTCTGAGCCCCACGTCAGGCTTTCCAACCTGGGGGTCTGGCAATGGGAGGAGGAATTCCTAGAATCAGACTTTGAAGCCTAGTGGGATTTGATTGCATAACTTTGACAGGACTGGGGGAAACAGAGACTCCACTCTTGGAGGGCACACACAAAGTAGTGTGCGCATCGGGACCCAGGGGAAGGAGCAGTGACCCCAGAGGACACTGAATCAGACCAAACTGCTAGTGGTGGAGGGTCTCCTGCAGAGGCGGGGGGTGGCTGTGGCTCACCATGGGGACAAGGACACTGGCATCAGAAGTTCTGGGAAGTACTCTTTGGTGTGAGCCATCCTAGAGTCTGTCATTAGCCACACCAAAGAGCCCAGGTAGGCTCCAGTGCTGGGTTGCCTCAGGCCAAACAACCAACAGGGAGGGAACCCAGCCCCACCCATCAACAGTCAAGTGGACTGTTGACCCCAACAGAGCAACAGTCAGCTCTACCCATCAGCAGTCCCTCCCATCAGGAAACTTACACAAGCCTCTTAGATAGCCTCATCCACCAGAGGGCAGACAGCAGAAGCAAAAACTACAATCCTGCAGCCTATGGAATAAAAACCACATTCACAGAAAGACAGACAAGATGAAAAGGCAGAAGGTTACGTACCAGATGAAGGAACAAGATAAAAGCCCAGAAAAACAAGCAAATGAAGTGGACATAGGCAACCTTCCAGAAAAAGAATTCAGGATAATGATAGTGAAGGTGATGCAGGACCTCAGAAAAAGAATGGAGGCAAAGATCGAGAAGATGCGAGAAACGTTTAACAAAGACCTAGAAGAATTAAAGAACAAACAAACAGAGATGAGCAATACAATAACTGAAATGAAAACTACACTAGAAGGAATCAATAGCAGAATAACTGAGGCAGAAGAATCGTTAAGTGACCTGGAAGACAGAATGGAGGAATTCACTGCTGCAGAACAGAAGAAAGAAAAAAGAATGAAAAGAAATGAAGACAGCCTAAGAGACCTCTGGGACAACATTAAATGCAACAACATTCGCATTATAGGGGTCCCAGAAGGAGAAGAGACAGAGAAAGGACCCGAGAATATATCTGAAGAGATTATAGTCAAAAACATCCCTAACATGGGAAAGGTAATAGCCACCCAAGTCCAGGAAGCGCAGAGAGTCCCATAGAGGATAAACCCAAGGAGAAACATGCTGAGACACATAGTAATCAAACTGGCAAAAACTAAAGACAAAGAAAAATTATTGAAAGCAGCAAGGGAAAAATGACAAATAACATACAAGGGAACTCCCATTAGGTTAACAGCTGATTTCTCAGCAGAAACTCTACAAGCCAGAAGGGAGTGGCATGATATACTTAAAGTGATGAACCTACAACCAAGAAGGGAAGAACCTACAACCAAGATTACTCTACCCTGCAAGGATCTCATTCAGATTCGATAGAGAAATCAAAAGCTTTACAGACAAGCAAAAGCTAAGAGAATTCAGCACCACCAAACCAGCACTACAACACATGCTAAAGGAACTTCTCTAAGTGGGAAACACAAGAGAAGAAAAGGACCTACAAAAACAAACCCAAAACAATTAAGAAAATGGTAATAGGAACATACATATTGATAATTACCTTAAACATGAATGGATTAAATGCTCCAACGAAAAGACACAGGCTTGCTGAATGGATACAAAAACAAGACCCATATATATGCTATCTAGAAGAGACCCACTTCAGACCTAGGGACACACACAGACTCACAAAGAAAGTGAGGGGAGGGTAAAAGATATTCCATGCAAATGGAAATCAAAAGAAAGCTGGAGTAGCAATATTCATATCATATAAAATAGACTTTTAAAAAAAGAATGTTATAAGAGACAAGGAAGGACACTACATAATGATCAAGGGATCAAACCAAGAAGAAGATATAACAATTATAAATATATATGCACCCAACATAGGAGCACCTCAATACATAAGGCAACTGCTAACAGCTATAAAAGAGGAAATCGACAGTAACACAGTAATAGTGGGGGACTTTAACACCTCACTTACACCAATGGACAGATCATCCAAAATGAAAATAAATAAGGAAACAGAAGCTTTAAATGACACAATAGACCAGATAGATTTAATTGATATTTATAGGACATTCCATCCAAAAACAACAGATTACAATTTATTCTCAAGTGCGCACAGAACATTCTCCAGGACAGATCACATCTTGGATCACAAATCAAGCCTCAGTACATTTAAGAAAACTGAAATCATATCAAGCATGTTTTCTGACCACAACGCTATGAGATTAGAAATGAATTACAGGGGAAAAAAAAGTAAAAAACACAAATACACGGAGGCTAAACAATATGTTACTAAATAACCAAGAGATCACTGAAGAAATAAAAGAGGAAATAAAAAAAAAACACCTAGAGGGCTTCCCTGGTGGAGCAGTGGTTGAGAGTCCGCCTGCTGATGCAGGGGACACGGGTTCGTGCGCCGGTCCAGGAAGATCCCACATGCCGCGGAGTGGCTGGGACCGTGAGCCATGGCCGCTGAGCCTGCACGTCCGGAGCCTGTGCTCTGCAATGGGAGAGGCCACAAGAGTGAGAGGACTGCGTACCGCCAAAAAAAAAAAAAAACCCTAGAAACACATGACAAAGAAAACATGACGATCCAAAACCTATGGGATGAAGCAAAAGCCGTTCTAAGAGTGAAGTTTATAGCTACAGAAGTCTCCCTCAAGAAACAAGAAAAATCTGAAATAAACAATCTAACCTTACACCTAAAGGAACTAGAGAAAGAAGAACAAACAAAACCCAAAGTTGGCAGGACGAAAGAAATCATAAAGATCAGATCAGAAAAAAATGAAATAGAAACAAAAAGCACAATAGCAAAGATCAATAAAACTAAAAGCTGATTCTTTGAGAAGATAAACAAAATTGATAAACCATTAGCCAGACTCATCAAGAAAAAGAGGGAGAGGACTCAAATCCATAAAATTAGAAATGAAAAGGGAGAAGTTACAACAGACACTGCAGAAATACAAAGCCTCCTAAGAGACTACTACAAGCAACTCTATACAAATAAAATGGACCACCTGGAAGAAATGGACAAATTCTTAGAAAGGTATAACCTTCCAAGACTGAACGAGGAAAAGATAGAAAATATGAACAGACCAATCACAAGTAATGAAATTGAAACTGTGATTGAAAATCTTCCAACAAGGGCTTCCCTGGTGGCGCAGTGGTTGAGAGTCCGCCTGCCGATGCAGGTGACACGGGTTCGTGCCCTGGTCTGGGAAGATCCCACATGCCGCGGAGCGGCTGCACCCGTGAGCCATGGTCACTGAGCCTGCACATCCGGAGCCTGTGCTCCGCAACGGGAGAGGCCACAACAGTGAGAGGCCCGTGTACCGCAAAAAAAAAAAAAAAAAAAAAAAGACTTCGAACAAAAAAAGTTAAGGACCAGATGGCTTCACAGGTGAATTCTATCAAACATTTAGAGGAGAGCTAACACCCATCCTTCTCAAACTCTTCCAAAAATTTGCAGAGGAAGGAACACTCCCAAGCTCATTCTATGAGGCCACCATCACCCTGATACCAAAACCAGACAAGGATACTACAAAAAAAAAAATTATAGATCAATATCATAGATGAATATAGATGCAAAAATCCTCAACAAAATACTAGCAACAGAATCCAACAACACATTAAAAGGATCATACAACATGATCAAGTGGGATTTATCCCAGGGATGCAAGGATTCATCAATATACACAAATCAATGTGATACACCATATTAACAAATTGAAGACTAAAAACCATATGATCATCTCAATAGATGCAGTGAAAGCTTTTGACAAAATCCAACACCCATTTATGATAAAAACTCTCCAGAAAGTGGGCACAGAGGGAACCTTACTCAACATAATAAAGGCCAAATACGACAAACGCACAGCAAACATCATTCTCAAGGGTGAAAAACTGAAAGCATTTCCTCTAAGATCAGGAAGAAGACAAGGATGTCCACTCTCACCACTATCATTCAACATAGTTTAGGAAGTCCTAGCCATGGCAATCAGAGAAGAAAAAGGAATAAAAGGAATACAAATTGGAAAAGAAGTAAAACTGTTACTGTTTGCAGATGACATGATACTATACATAGAGAATCATAAAAATGCCACCAGAAAACTACTAGAGCTAATCACTGAATTTGGTAAAGTTGAAGGATACAAAATTAATGCACAGAAATCTCTTGCATTCCTATACACTAATGATGAAAACTCTGAAAGAGAAATTAAGGAAACACTCCCATTTACCACTGCAACAAAAAGAATAAAATACCTAGGAATAAACCTACCTAGGGAAACAAAAGACCTGTATGCAGAAAACTGTAAGACACTGATGAAAGAAATTAAAGGTGATACCAACAGATGGAGAGATATACCATGTTCTTGGATTGGAAGAATCAATATTGTGAAAATGACTATAGTACCCAAAGCAATCTACAGATCAATGCAATCCTTATCAAATTACCAATGGCATTTTTTACAGAACTAGAACAAAAAATCTTAAAATTTGTATGGAGACACAAAAGACCCCGAATAGCCAAAGCAGTCTTGAGGGAAAAAAACGGAGCTGGAGGAATCAGACTCCCTGACTTCAGCCTATACTACAAAGCTACAGTAATCAAGACAATATAGTACTGGCACAAAAACAGAAATACAGATCAATGGAACAGGATAGAAAGCCCAGAGATAAACCCACGCACATATGGTCACCTTATTTTTGACAAAGGAAGCAAGGATATACAATGGAGGAAAGACAGCCTCTTCAATAAGGGATGTTGGGAAAACTGGACAGCTACATGTAAAAGAATGAAATTAGAACACTCCCTAACACCATACACAAAAATAAACTCAAAATGGATTAGAGACCTAAATGTAATACCGGGCACTATAAAACTCTTAGAGGAAAACATTGGAAGAACACCCTTTGACATAAATCACAGCAAGATATTTATTGATCCACCTCCTAGAGTAATGGAAATACAAACAAAAATATACAAAGGGGACCTAATGAAACTTAAAAGCTTTTGCACAGCAAAGGTAACCGTAGACAAGATGAAAAGACAACCCTCAGAATGGGAGAAAATATTTGCAAATGAATCATCGGACAAAGGATTAATCTCCAAAATATATAAACAGCTCATGCAGCTCAATATTAAAAAAACAAACAACCCAATCCCAAAATGGGCAGGAGACCTAAATAGACATTTCTCCATAGAAGACATACAGATGGCCAAGAAGCACATGAAGAGCTGCTCAACATCACTAATTATTAGAGAAAAGGAAATCAAAACTACAATGAGGTATCACCTCACACCGGTTAGAATGGGCATCATCAGAAAATCTACAAACAACAAATACTGGAGAGGGTGTGGAGAAAAGGGAACCCTCTCGCACTGCTGGTGGGAATGTAAATTGATACAGCCACTATGGAGAACAGTATGGAGGTTCCTTAAAGAACTACAAATAGAACTACCATACGAACCAGCAGTCCCACTACTGGGCATATACCCTGAGAAAAACATAATTCAAAAAGACACGGCACCCCAGTGTTCATTGCAGCACTATTTACAATAGCCAGGTCATGGAAGCAACCTAAATGCCCATCGACAGACGAATGGATAAAGAAGACGTGGTACATATATACAATGCAATATTACTCAGCCATAAAAAGGAAGGAAATTGGGTCATTTGTAGAGATGTGGATGCATCTAGAGACTGTCATACAGAGTGAAGTAAGTCAGAAGGAGAAAAACAAATATCATATATTAATGCATATACGTGGAACCTATAAAATGGTACAAATGAACTGGTTTGCAGAGCAGAAATTGAGACACAGATGTAGAGAACAAACGTAGGGACACCAAAGAGGGAAAGCGGCAGGCGGGGAGGGGGCTGTGGTGTGCTGGGTTGGGAGATTGGGATTGACGTGTATACACTGATGTGTATAAAATTGATGACTAATAAGAACCTGCTGTATAAAAAAAAATTAAATTAAATTAAAACAATATTTTTTAAAAAGAACACTACTTAGAAATAGGGAAGTGAATATAAAAGAGAAAAAAACATCTTGAAAGTGGATGCCCTTGATAGGTTGGGAAGGGAGGAGTAATGTGGATTAGGGCAAGAAGCTGCTGTCCTCACTCTCCTTTAAGGTTCAGTCTTATTTTGACACTTGATAACCATTCATAAATTAACATTTACTACATTATGGAACTATGACACATCAGAGTGGAGAAAGTTTAATAGATCTCCAATGTTTTTCAAATTGAGAGTCACAACTGGTTAGCATGTCATGAAATCAATTTATTGGCTTGTGACCAACACTTTGAAATGAAATGAAATAAATAGATCAGAGAGCATTATAATCTGGATCATGGTATAAAATAAACATTTTTATTGCGGATTATGATAAAAAAATGTTTAGAGTCTATTCAGTTTTTCCAACTTCCTACTTAACCCTCAACCAATTTCCTTAACTGTGTACCCACTTTATCTACCAAGCCAAGTGGTTCTAAATGAGAGTATGCATACGAAAAAGGCTCAAATCATATTTAAAATATTGTTTTGATTTCTTGATGATGTTGATAATGATGATGATGATGGGAAAAATGTCTGATCTTCAATTTTGTACCTCTCTTCAACATGAAAGCAGCCATAGTACCAGCCCAACTCCATACCCACACTCTTCTAAGAAGCTATCAACACTATGTAGGGTGTGGGCCAGCGCCTCGGCTCAGCCAGGCTGATCTGGTAGCACCCTTAGGCTGCAGGGTAGGATAATGGCTATGGCAGACCGTGGAGTTATACAGACTGGCATCCAAATTTAGCTCTGCCACTGACTAACTATACAACTTGAGCTAAATTATTTAACTTCCTTGAGTCTCAGGAAATCACCATTATTATCATGACCATCATCAAATCAACTATTTTTGTTTTATATTCTGGAAACATGGAGGAAAAAAAGTACCTCGCTTTTACTGGAGAAGCTGCAGTGCCACTGATGAAACAGACGCTGCCTGAGCTAAGGGAGAGCAGGGGAAGGAGGAGAGAAGTCTCTGCAGCCATTTCCCATGCCCTGTGCAAGGTGCCTCTTGACACCTGCAGCACTGGGCTCTTTATCACCCAGGCTCTGTGAGCACCACTGACTCTACCCTCTAGTTTTAGAGACATTTCTCATTCCCAAGTCTCACATCCAGCTATTTCCAGTCTCACACAGTTGACCCCCTGGCATTTTGACTCAGGGTTCCATGCTCAGTGTTCCAGAGCATCCTCTGTGCACCCAACCACACACTAGCCTGGAATAGAAGAGCCTGGGGTCAGCTACGTTGGACAAGTGCAGGTCTTAGGGATGGGAAACCTCGGCTCATATTCCAGTTCTGCCACTTTCTCATCGACTTTTGCTAAATCATTTCATCTCTCTGATCTTACTTTCTTCCTCCAATAAGATCAGATGAAACCAAGCAGAAAATCAAGAGTCAAAATCCAGTGAGTACAAGGTTCATTACAGCACTACTTACAATAGTCAGGACATGAAAGCAACCTAAATGTCCATCGACAGAGGAATGGATAAAGATGTGGGGCTTCCCTGGTGGCACAGTGGTTGAGAGTCCACCTGCCGATGCAGGAGACACGGGTTCGTGCCCCGGTCCGGGAAAATCCCACATGCCGCAGAGTGGCTGGGCCCGTGAGCCATGGCTGCTGGGCCTGTGCTCCGCAATGGGAGAGGTCACAGCAGTGAGAGGCCCGCGTACTACAAAAAAAAAAAAAAAAAAAAAAAAAGAAGACGTGGCACATATACACAATGGAATATTACTCAGCCATAAAAAGAACAAAACTGAGTTATTTGTAATGAGGTTGATGGACCTAGAGTCTGTCATACAGAGTGAAGTAAGTCAGAAAGAGAAAAACAAATACCGTATGCTAACACATATATGGGATCTAAAAAACAGTACTGACGAACCTACTGGCAGGGCAGGAATAAAGACACAGACATAGAGAGAGGACTTGAGGACACAGTGGGGAAGGGGAAGCTGGGACGAAGTAAGAGAGTAACATTGACATATATACACTACAAAATGTAAAATAGATAGCTAGTGGGAAGCAGCTGCATAGCACAAGGAGATCAGCTCCATGCTTTGTGTCCACCTAGAGGGGTGGGATAGGGAGGGTGGGAGGGAGGGAGACGCAAGAAGGAAGAGATATGGGAACATATATATATGTATAGCTGATTCACTTTGTTATACAGCAGAAACTAACACACCATTGTAAAGCAATTACACTCCAGTAAAGATATTTAAAAAATGCAATGAGTAAAAATTTGGGAATATTTGCATTTCCCCAAACAGAACGACGTTAATGGGAGTAAAACAAACACCATTCACATATTTCAGAAATTCTTTTAAGTAAATAAAAATAGTAATAAATGCTGTTCTTTTTTTAAGTTGATCTTTACTATTTATACAAAAAAGCAACAACCTTGATTTTTCTCAAGTATACTTCTTATCAATTCAAATAACTTCCTTTGACATTCATTACCTGTTACAATCTGGTTCTACTTACAGTTTTTACTTCATTTTCCATTGTTTCCATGACTCCACTCTTCCCATGCCGCACCCACACTCAGCCTCGGCATTTCCCAAACATGTCTGCCATGTTCATAGCCCCATGTTTTTGTTCATGCAACAGTCTTACTCCCTCCCCTAATTCCACACTTGCATTCAAGCCCAGCCCAAATGTCACCTTATCTGCGAAGGCAGCTCCCAAGCAAGACTAATTTTTCCCACTTCAGGACTCCCATAGTATGTAACCCACATAGATAGGACATACCACAGCATATCATCACAGTTGTATTTTTCCCTGCTAGACCATCAGCGCCTTGAGGGCAGGGACCATCCCTCCATGTTTGAATTCTCCGGCCTTTCCATAGTGCCTGGCACTTACCCAGCATATAGTAAATGTCCGATCAAAGAACAAAGTTATCTTGACTCCTCAACATTCACAGCCTTTGACAAGGTTACGAAAGAGATTCTCATTCTTCTCCTTCAGGCAGCAAAGCCAGTTAGGGGCCCAGCCCTCTTTGCGAGCCTCAGGCAGAGCCAGTACTTGTGATCATGTTGTAAATCAATTTTCAGGATGGGTAGACCAGCATATGGTCACCAGACATTTTGCAGTAAGTAGGATAGTCTGTAGTTTGGACTAACATGTATGGTTATCAGAAAAAAATCCCTATTTAGAGGATGTTGAGAATCTTGGGGTCCAGGTAGGCTACAGGGCTCCTACCACAGCCATACAGTGACTATAAAGAGGGACAGTCAAGTGGCCTGGGTCCTTTAAACCTTCCCACCCTCCATCATAGTGCACAGCCGTCGCTAAGGAGTACTGAACCACGACGGAGCGGCTGATTCCTGATGCCTATACCGGCTACTTTGAGCTCTGGTCACTTCAGACAAACATAAACCCAGAGCAATCTATATGGATTGATGGAGTCTTTCTGCATCCTTGAGTGGAGAAGATGAACACATGTGAAGTATTTGGAAGAAAATATGTAGCAATATATAACCAGAGACCAAAATATGCCAAACAGACTATAAGTCTCCTGGTTTATGATTCTACATCTGAAATACACAAATACAATCTGGGATGGTTTTACAGGCTAGTAGAGAAGATAACCACTTTTGTAATGGAGTTTCAGCACAATGGGTAGACCCTTCCCACTCCCCCCAGCCCTATCTCCAAATACCTCCTTTATCAGGCTATCTGTTAACTGAAGGTCATTAAAAGTCTAAATTCCTTTGAGTAGACACTTCTTACTTTTATTAAATGCCCCTGCAAGGGATAATACCTTCACTGAAATAGTTTGTCAAATCCTTTGAGATAGAGAAAATGGACCAGAGGGATCCTGGTACCTCAGCAGAAGAAAAGCGTATCATTAGTAGAAGAAGATAACCAGAGAAAAAAGGATAACTAAAGAAACTTTGCCCAACTGCCACGGGACTTACTCTATTGTAATACAGCCCAAGCCGTACTTGTTCTGATAACGGGGACCCTCTTTTCCTGCAGTCTGGTCTAGCTGACATAGAACAAGGTCAAGAAGAAGGCACTCCTGTCTGAAATTGTTTCACAAATTCAATTAAGCCAATTGGCCAAATAGTTACTGAAGATCTACTATATGCTAAGCACTTTGATAAGATATAGAGATAAATAACTGAATAAAAATCAGTCCCTGCTTTTAAGGAATTCATAGCTTAGTGGGAAGACAAATATGTTAACTAATAAATATCATTTAGTGCCATAGAAGATATGATCAATATAAAGTTCAAATTATAGGGTGGGGGAGGCACCATTGAACCTGAGGCTTGGCCAATTTTTCAAACTTTTCTTTTCTTGGCACCAAAAAAAAAATCATTGAAAGGAGACCCTACCAACACTACAAAGCAAATAAGCCTGGCATGATCCTGGCTTTCTATAGGGAGAGTAGACACAAAGGATGAATTCAGAGAGATTACCCCAAGTCTGCAGTAGCTGCCATGAGCTCGCAAAAGATGTACAACCACCATGGGTTACAGGCATTTACCTGCCAACAATGATGTGTCACCAAGCACGTCATTCCATGACATGCATTTGGCCACGACATGCAGTTTTTGTAATGATATAGAACAGAACAGAATTTTTGTTTTGTAAAAGTTACGTTTCAGTTACATCCATGAGTGTGGAAGTCTGTGATTGTGTGTGTGCACGCATGGATACGCACTAGGTCACCATGTAAAATGTGAGTGGTGATTCATAGTTTGAGAAGCACTGCCTTAGACAACTGCAGCCCAACCTCAATGTAAAGATGAGGGTGCTGAGATCCAGAGAAGTTAAAATACTTGCCCAGGGGACTTCTCTGGTGCTCCAGTGGTTAAGACTTCATCTCCCAATGCAAGGGGTGCAGGTGCAATCCCTGGTCAGCAAGCTAAGATCCCACGTGACTCACAGCAAACAAAAAAAAAAACCCAAAACATGAGAAACAGAGGCAGCATTGTAACAAATTCAATAAAGACTTTTTAAAAAATGGTCTACATCAAAAAAAAAACCTTAAAAAACAAAAATAAACAAAATGTTTGCCCACAGTTTTAAAGTTTGTTAGTGACAGTGTGAAAACTAAAACCCAGTGTCCTGACTAACACCTCAGTGCTTCCCCACATCCTATCACAATGTACACAGGATATTTTTCCTTTTTTTTTAACATCTTTATTGGAGTATAATCGCTTTACAATATTGTGTTAGTTTCTGCTGTATAACAAAGTGAATCAGCTATATGCATACGTATATCCCCATATCCCCTCCCTCTTTCGTCTCCCTCCAACACTCCCTATCCCACCCCACTAGGTGGTCACAAAGCACCAAGCTGTTCTCCCTGTGCTATGCAGCTGTTTCCCACTAGCTATCTATTCTACATTTGATAGTGTATATATGTCAATGCCACTCGCTCACTTCGCCTCAGCTTACCCTTCCCCCTCCCTGGGTCCTCAAGTCCATTCTCTACATTGGTGTCTTTATTCCTATCCTGACCCTAGGTTCATCAGAACCATTCTGGTTTTTTTTTTTTTTAGATTCCATATATATGTGTTAGCATACGGTACTTGTTTTTCTCTTTCTGACTTACTTCACTCTGTATGACAGTCTCTAGGTCCATCCACCTCACTACAAATAACTCAGTTTCATTTCTTTTTATGGCTGAGTAATATTCCATTCTATATATGTGCCACACCTTCTTTATCCATTCATCTGTCAGTGGACACTTAGGTTGCTTCCATGTCCTGGCCATTGTAAACAGAGCTGCAATTAACATTGTGGTACATGACTCTTTTTGAATTATGGTTTCCTCAAGGTGTATGCCCAGTAGTGGGATTGCTGGGTCCTACGGTAGTTCTATTTTTCTGTTTTTTAAGGAACATCCATACTGTTCTCCATAGTGGCTCTATCAATTTACATTCCCACCAACAGTGCGAGAGGGTTCTCTTTTCTCCACACTCTCTCCAGCATTTATTGTTTGTAGAGTTTTTGATGATGGCCATTCTGACTGGTGTGAGGTGATACCTCTTGGTAGTTTTCATCTGCATTTCTATAATGCTTAGTAATGTTGAGCCTCCTTTCATGTGTTTGTTGGCAATCTGTATATCTTCTTTGCAGAAATGTCTAGGTCTTCTGCCCATTTTTGGATTGGATTGCTATTTTTTGATAATTGAGCTGCATGAGCTGCTTGTATATTTGGAGATTAATCTTTGTCAGTTGCTTCATTTGTAAATATTTTCTCGCATTCTGAGGGTTGTCTTTTCATCTTGTTTATGGTTTCCTTTGCTATGCGAAGGCTTTTAAGTTTCATTAGGTCCCATTTGTTAATTTTTGTTTTTATTTTCATTTCTCTAGGAGGTGGGTCAAAAAGGATCTTGCTGTGGTTTATGTCATAGAGTGATCTACCTATGTTTTCCTCTAAGAGTTTGATAGTGTCTGGCCTTACATTTAGGTCTTTAATCCATTATGAGTTTATTTTTCTGCATGGTGTTAGGGAGTGTTCTAATTTCATTCCTTTACATGTAGCTGTCCAGTTTTCCCATCACCACTTATTGAAGAGACTGCCTTTTCTCCACTGTATATTCTGGCCTCCTTTATCAAAGATAAGGTGACCATATGTGTGACGGTTTATCTCTGGGCTTTCTATCCTGTTCCATTGACCTATATTTCTGTTTTTCTGCCAGTACCATACTGTCTTGATTACTGTAGCTTTGTAGTATAGTCTGAAGTCAGGGAGCCTGATTCCTCCAGCTCTGTTTTTCTTTCTCAAGATTGCTTTGGCTCTTCAGTGTCTTCTGTGTTTCCATACAAATTGTGAAATTTTTTGTTCTACTTCTGTGAAAAATGCCAGTGGTAGTTTGATAGGGATTGCACTGAATCTGTAGATTGCTTTGGGTAGTAGAGTCATTTTCACAATGTTGATTCTTCCAATCCAAGAACATGGTATATCTCTCTATCTATTTGTATCATCTTTAATTTCTTTCATCAGTGTCTTATAATTTTCTGCATACAGGTCTTTTGTCTCCTTAGGTAGGTTTATTCCTAGATATTTTATTCTTTTTGTTGCAGTGGTAAGTGGGAGCGTTTTTGGTTTTTTGTTTTTTTGTTTCTTTTCTGCGGTACGCGGGCCCCTCACTGCTGTGGCCCCTCCCGTTGCGAAGCACAGGCTCCAGACGCGCAGGCTCAGCGGCCACGGCTCACGGGAGTGTTTTCTTAATTTCACTTTCAGATTTTTCATCATTAGTGTATAGGAATGCTAGAGATTTCTGTGCATTAATTTTGTATCCTGCTACTTTACCAAATTCATTGATTAGCTCAAGTAGTTTTCTGGAAGCATCTTTAGGATTCTCTATGTATAGTATCATGTTATCTGCAAACACTGACAGCTTTACTTCCTCTTTTTCGATTTATATTCCTTTTCTTCTTTTTCTTCTCTGATTGCTGTGGCTAAAACTTCCAAAACTATTTTGAATAATAGTGGTGAGAGTGGGCAACCGTGTTGTGTTCCTGATCTTAGTGGAAATTGTTTCAGTTTTTCACCATTGAGGACGATGTTGGCTGTGGGTTTGTCATATATGGCCTTTATTATGATGAGGAAAGTTCCCTCTATGCCTACTTTAAGGAGGGTTTTTATCATATATGGGTGTTGAATTTGTCGAAAGGTTTCCCTGCATCTATTGAGATGATAATATGGTTTTTCTCCTTCAACTTGTTGATATGGTTTATCACATTGATTTATTTGCGTATATTGAAGAATCCTTGCATCCCTGGGATAAATCCCACTTGATCACGGTGTATGATCCTTTTAATGTGCTGTTGGATTCTGTTTGCTAGTATTTTGTTGAGGACTTTTGCATCTATATTCATCAGTAATATTGGCCTGTAGTTTTCTTTCTCTGTGACATCTTTCTCTGGTTTTGGTATCAGGGTGATGGTAGCCTCGTAGAATGAATTTGGGAGTGTTCCTCCCTCTGCTATATTTTGGAAGAGTTTGAGAAGGATAGGTATTAGCTCTTCTCTAAATGTCTGACAGAATTCTCCTGTGATGCCATCTGGTCTTGGGCTTTAGTTTGTTGGAAGATTTTTAATCATAGTTTCAATTTCAGTGCTTGTGATTGGTCTGTACATATTTTCTATTTCTTCCTCTTTCAGTCTCGGATGGTTATACCTTTCTCAGAATTTGTCCATGTCTTCCAAGTTGTCCATTTTATTGGCATATAGTTGCTTGTAGTAATCTCTCATGATCCTTTGTATTTCTGCAGTGTCAGTTGTTACTTCTGCTTTTTCATTTCCAATTTTATTGATTTGAGTCTTCTCCCTTTTTTTCTTGATGAGTCTGGCTAATGGTTTATCAATTTTGTTTATCTTCCCAAAGAACCAGCTTTTAGTTTTATTGATCTTTGCTATAGTTGCCTTCATTTATTTCTGATCTGATCTTTATGATTTCTTTCCTTCTGCTAACTTTGGCATTTTTTTGTTCTCCTTTCTCTAATTGCCTTAGGTGTAAGGTTACATTGTTTATTTGAGATGTTTCTTATTTCTAAAGGTAGGATTGTATTGCTATCAACTTACCTCTTAGAACTGCTTTTGCTGCATCCCATAGGTTTTCAGTCCTCGTGTTTTCATTGTCATTTTCTTCTAGGTATTTTTTGATTTCCTCTTTGATTTCTTCAGTGATCTCTTGGTTATTAAGTAGTGTATTGTTTAGCCTCCATGTGTTTGTATTTTTTACATATTTTTTCCTGTAATTGATATCTAGTCTCATAGCATTGTGGTCAGAAAAGATACTTGATACAATTTCAATTTTCTTAAATTTACGAAGGCTTGATTTGTGACCCAAGATATGATCTATCCTGGAGAATGTTCCATAAGACCTTGAGAAGAATGTGTATTCTGTTGTTTTTGGATGGAATGTCCTATAAATATCAATTAAGTCCATCTTGTTTAATGTATCATTTAAAGCTAGTGTTCCTTTGTTTATTTTCATTTTGGATGATCTGTCCATTGGAGATAGTGGGGTGTTAAAGTCACCTACTATGATTGTGTTCATGTCAATTTCCCCTTTTATGGCTGTTAGAATTTGCCTTATGTATTGAGGTGCTCCTATGTTGGGTGCATAAATATTTACAATTATTTTATCTTCTTCTTGGATTGATCCCTTGATTATTATTTAGTGTCCTTCTTTGTCTCTTGTAATAGTCTTTATTTTAAAGTCTATTTTGTCTGATATGAGAACTGCTACTCCAGCTTTCTTTTATTTCCATTTGCATGGAATATCTCTTTCCATCTCCTCACTTTCAGTCTGTATGTGTCCCTAGGTCTGAAGTGGGTCTCTTGTAGACAGCATATATACAGGTCTTGTTTTTGTATCCATTCAGCCAGTCTATTCTTTTGGTTGAAGCATTTAATCCATTTACATTTAAGGTAATTATCGATATGTATGTTCCTATTCCCATTTTCTTAATTGTTTTGGGTTTGTCATTGTAGGTCTTTTCCTTCTCTTGTGTTTCCTGCGTAGAGAAGTTCCTTTAGCATTTGTTGTAAAGCTGATTTGGTGGTGCTGAATTCTCTTAGCTTTTGCTTGTCTGTAAAGGTTTTAATTTCTCCATCAGATCTGAATGAGATACTTGCTGGGTAGAGTAATCTTGGTTGTAGGTTTTTCCCCTTCATCACTTTCAATATGTCCTGCCACTCCCTTCTGGCTTGCAGAGTTTCTGCTGAAAGATCAGCTTATGGGGATTCCCTTGTATGTTATTTATTTTTTTCCCCTTGCTGCTTTTAATATTTTTTCTTTGTATTTAATTTTTGATCATTTGATTAATATTTGTGTGTGTTTCTCCTTGAATTTATCCTGTATGGGACTCTCTGTGCTTCCTGGACTTGATTGACTACTTCCTTTCTCATACTAAGGAAGTTTTCAACTATAATCTCTTCAAATATTTTCTCAGTCCCTTTTTTTTTCTCTTCTTCTTTTGGGACCTCTAAAATTCGAATGGTGGTGCATTTAATGTTGTCCCAGAAGTCTCTGAGACTGTCCTCAATTCTTTTCATTCTTTTTTCTTTATTCTGCTCTGTGGTAGTTATTTCCATTATTTTATCTTCCAGGTCACTTATCCATTCTTCTGCCTCAGTTATTCTGCTATTGATTCCTTCTAGAGAATTTTAAATTTCATTTATTGTGTTGTTCGTCATTGTTTGTTTGCTCTTTAGTTCTTCTGGGTTCTTGTTAAACATTTCTTGTATTTTCTCCATTCTATTTCCCAGATTTTGGATCATCTTTACTATCATTACTCTGAATTCTTTTTCAGGTAGACTGCCTATTTTCTGTTCATTTGTTTTGTTTGGTGGGTTTTTACCTTGCTCCTTCATCTGCTGTGTATTTCTCTGTCTTCTCATTTTGCTTAACTTACTGTGTTTGGGGTCTCCTTTCACAGGCTGCAGGTTCGTAATTCCTGTTGTTTTTGGTGTCTGCCCCCAATGGCTAAGGTTGGTTCAGTGGGTTGTGTACGCTTTCTGGTAGAGGGAACTGGTGCCTGTGGTCTCGTGGATGAGGCTGGATCTTGCCTTTCTGGTGGGCAGGACCACGTCCAGTGGTGTGTTTGGGGATGTCTGTGAACTTATTATGATTTTAGGCAGCCTCTCTGCTAATGGGTGGGGTTGTGGTCCTGTCTTGCTATTTATTTGGCTTGGAGTGTCCAGCACTGCATCTTGCTGGTCGTTGAGTGGAGCTGGGTCTTAGCGTTGAGTGAAAGATCTCTTGGAGAGCTCTCACTGATTGATATTATGTGGGGCCAGGAGTTCTCTTATGGACCACTCTCCTGAACTCGGCTCTCCCACCTCTGAGGTTCAGGCCTGACACTCAGCCAGAGAACCAAGCCCCTGTCAGCCACATGGCTCAGAAGAAAAGGGAGAAGAAAAAAGAAAGAAAATAATAAAATAAAATAAAGTTATTAAAATGATTAAAATTTGAAAGTAAAAAAAAAAGAATAAGAGAGCAACCAAACCAATGAGCAAATCCACCAATGATAACACGTGCTAAAAACTATACTAAAAAAATTTTTTTTTAAATAAAACAGAACCCTAGGACAAATGATAAAAGCAACCTACACAGAGAAAATCACACAAAGAAGCATACACCTACACGCTCACAAAAAGAGAAAAAGGAAAAAAAAATATATATATATATAAAAGGAAGAGAGCAACCAAATCAATAAACAAATCTACCATTAATAAAAGCTCTAAATACTAAGCAAAGATAAACATAATACCAGAAACAAATTAGATGTAGAAAGCAAACCGCAAGTCTACTGTTGCTCCCAAAGTCCACCACCTCAATTTTGCGATGATTCATTTTCTATTCAGGTATTCCACAGATGCAGCGTACATCAAGATGACTGTGGAGATTTAATCCGCTGCTCCTGAGGCTTTCCAGAGAAATTTCCATTTCTCTTTGTTCGCACAGCTCCTGGGGTTCAGCTTTGGATTTGGCCCCGCCTCTGCGAGTAGGTCGCCTCCTGGCATCTGTTCTTTGCCCAGACAGGAGGAGGTTAAAGGAGCAGCTGGTTAGGGGGCGCTGGCTCACTCAGGCTAGGTTGAGGGAGGGGTATGGAATGCGGGGTGAGCCTGCGGCGGCAGAGACTTGCTTGACGTTGCAACAGCCTGAGACGCCGTGTGTTCTCCTGGGGAAGTCGTACCTGGATCACAGGACACTGGCAGTGGCGGGTTACACAGGCTCCCGGGAGGGGAGGTGTGGATAATGACCTGTGCTTGCACACAGGCTTCTTGGTGGCTGCAGCAGCAGCCTTAGCATTTCATGCCAGTGAAGAGGCTTCCTAGTGTGTGGAAACTTTTCCTCCTTCACAGCTCCCTCCCAGAGGTGCAGGTCTCGTCCCTGTTCTTTTGTCCCTGTTTTTTCTTTTTTCTTCTGCTCTACCCTGGTATGTGGGGGATTTCTTGCCTTTTGGGAAGTCTGAGGTCTTCTGCCAGCATTCTAGGTGTTCTGTAGGAGTTGTTCCACATGTAGATGTATTTCTGATGTATTTGTGGGGAGGAAGGTGATCTCCACGCCTTACCCCTCCACCATCTTGGAGGTCTCCCTGTACACAGGATCTTGATAGGGAGAGCAGATGTGGTAGAAGGTGAGGGAAGGACAGGGAGGGAGGATGAGGATGGAAGAGCTGAACCTCTGTACCTCCATTTACCAACTAGACACAAGCTGCACTGGGCTCTGTCACACCCTGTTTGAACAACCATGTTCCATCCTCAAAAGAGTAGAAATAATTGGTAATATTTACCAAGTTACTATGGGCCTTGCACCATGCTAAGTACTTTACATCTCAATCATGTATCACGTATATAGTATTATCATCCCAATTATTCAGGTGACAAAACTGAACATCAGAGAATTAGGTACTGGCCCAAGGCCACACAGCTACTTAGTGCAGAGCCAAGACTGATAACTCAAATCTAATTTCAAAGTCATTCCTTTAAACCCTCTACACCATAACCCTGTTTCCAAATATTTTAACCCTATTTCCCATGTCTTAACTACTCTTTTCCTCTACATTTATTTCCAATTTTATATATTATATAAACAAATATATATTTCTGTGTGTATATTTATATCTATGTATCTATACCCACACATGTATCTCTATATCTTATCCACATATACACATATATAGATATATAGATATAAAATCTCCAACCCTCATTATACTCCACATTTTGATGCATATATTAGAAGATAAAGCTAAAGCATCCCTAAGAAGTAGTAACCTATGACCCAACCCACTCTTCCATTCATTCACTTATTTTAAATAACAAATAAGATGCCTATAAAAGTTTAGTTACTCTGGGAAATGAGGATGACCTGGGCCTATTTTCTATCCACACAGGACACCTGGAGAAAGAACAGTACCACACAGAAAGGAAAGAATAGAATAGTAGCACGAGGGTTTAATATCTCCAAATATACTTTTGCTGCTCACGCTTATAACAGGATTTAAAAGCAGCCCTCTCCATTTTTCCTGTTCACCTGCCTAAAATTCCAGATAGGATTCCCACATCAACCTCATTGTTTGAACTGACTGTAAGAAGAGGCCTCAATAACAGAATTTTGGTTTGGAATCTGGAGTCTGGATATTACCATTCTTGGCCCCGCTACCTTTTTTTTAACCCCCTCCTGTGCCCTTTATTGTCTCTCTGGTACTATGTACACACATAAGTGACCCCTACTTGACTCAGAACCCCTGTGGGAGCAGGAACTACACCAGGTCCCAGCACAGGCCTTGGCACTCACTCACACTCAGTAAGTGCCTGCTAGAGTCACTCCTAGGAACCACCCCAGCCTAACCAGCCTGACAGTCAGTGTGTGGAACTGGTCGTGTTTCTTCCGGGAATACTCACTCCAGCCCTGGCCGCCCACTTGGCTTACCCATTCCTTTATGTCTAGAGTGTTTTTGCCAGAAACTGAGGTCACAGGAACTGGAAAAATACTGAAAATTTAAAATAACAATAAAAGCTTCCAGGGTACTTCGTTTCTCATAACTAAACTGCAGTCATGCTTTAGAAATCTTTCTTTGGAATTTCACCAACTTGCTTCTCAGCTAGATTGTGACTACCTGGCCACGGTAGCCAAGGTGGATATAAACAGCAGCAGACAACGGTAGCTGGTCATCAGCAATTCCAGGAGTGAAGACTCCACATTAGTGCGGTAGTCCCAGGGGCAGATATGGAGACTTGGCACTTGCAGGCTTTCTGAATACTGCTGGCATTGGAGCATGTCTTCAAAGGGATGTAGCTTAGATAATGGCTACAGGGGGAACTTTGGTCAAGATGGCCTTGACCAGAACCCCAGCCTCTGTTAACACTGAGTGTTTTCAGAACTGCTCATGTTGCTGATTCTTAATGATAACCTACATCTATATTTTCCGAGGCGTGTTTTTAAATAGTTGACACCAGATTACCTTGGGGGAAGCAGGGGAGGGTGGCATTTGGCAGATTGCTCCCCCACTAGGATCTGGGTAAGCCCTTTTGGCCATTTCCTCCTGTTCTTTGATCTCACCCCCTTTCACCTTCTGTGGACTTGGTTCCACTTCAAGTATTTCTTCTTTCTTCAATCTACCCTCCCCCTCTATATGGCATATAAGTCCCTTTCTTTCTACCCATAAGCATGATCAAGCTGTCCAGAGCCTCTTTCTTCAAAAACCCTCAATGGCTCTCAAAGGCCTCCTAAACTCTGAGTGCATTTTCCTTATCTGACATGCAAGGCCAACTATAATCTAGTCCCAATGTGTCTTTCCACTCTGATCTCCCACTGCTGCCGTCCCTACCTATAGAAATACCCCAAACGTCCACTGGTTTCAAAACATACTCTGTGCTTTCTCACTCCCAGGCTTTTGCTTGTGATCATCCCTCCATTTGAAAGTCTCCATCTAGGAGAATTACGACACTGCTCAAATGCCACCTTCTTCATGAAGTCTTTCCTGATTCCCTACATTCAGTATGATCTCTCTAAGTTCTAAATCCCAATAGCACTTGATATAAGAACTTCTCTTGGGCTTCCCTGGTGACGCCTGCCGATGCAGGGGATGTGGGTTTGAGCCCCGGCCTGGGAGGATCCCACATGCCGTGGAGCAGCTGGGCCCGTGAGCCATGGCCGCTGAGCCTGCGCCATCCAGCGCCTGTGCTCCGCAGCGGGAGAGGCCACAGCAGTGAGAGGCCCGCGTACCGCAAAAAAAAAAAAAAAAAAAAAAAAAAAAAGAACTTCTCTTGTAGTATATATTGATATTCTACCTTGTACTATAGATACGTCTGTACCTGTCAGAGTATTCCTACTAGACTGTATGTTCCTTGAGGTCAAGGACTATATGTTAATTATATCTCTGTGACATACCAGGCCCCAGCACAGACTCTCACACATATTACCAGAGTACACATGCATTCTCTCATTTTAAAAAAGCATTTCTTGAACACCTACTGTATGCTAGGCATTGCAATTATATCAATGAGCAAATGAGACAAAAATCGCTGCTCTCATGGAACCTGTATTTATGTATTACAGTGGGGAGAGATAGACAATAGACAATATACATATTTAGATGTCAGAATCGTAAGTGCTATGGTTGTTAAAAATTGTTTAAAAATAGTCCAAATAGAATTATAAGAAAATACTTCCCTGAGAAGGTGACATATAGGCAAAGAGCTGAAGGAGGTAGGAGAGTGAAGCATGTGGCTTGTAGACACAAGGTCAAGCACGTGCAAAGGTCTGAAAAATATGTGTCTGGAGAGTCTGAGGAACAGCAAGGAGCTCAGCATGGCTGGAGTGGAGTGAGACAGAAGGAAAGATATGAGATCCGAGAGGTAATGGGGAGACACATCATTTGGGACCTTGTAAGCCCTTACAAGGACTTTGGGCTTTTGTTCTGAGTATGATGGAAACCATTGAAGGGTTTTGAACAGAAGACTGATGTAATATATCTTAATTTTTGACACAGTTACTCTAGCTGCTCTGTTGGACTGAAATTATGGTGGCAGAGAGAGGGCTAAAGCAAGGGATCCAATGAGGAGGTACCGTAATTATCCAGGTGAGAGATAACCTTGATGTGGACCAGGCAGCAGTGGAGGTGGTCTAATTCTGGATACATTCTGTACGTAGGCCCAACAGGATTTGCTGAGAAATTAAATACGGAGTGTGAGAGAAAGAGAAGTGGACTCCAGTGTCTTAGCCTGAGCAACTACAAGGCGGAGTTGCCATTTGCTGAGAGGTAGGTTTGGATTTTGTGCCATTCACTGAGTGAAGACTGGGTTCGGAGGTCTGGAAGCCCTCCCCTCAGCGGTCCTCATGGACCAGCTGCAGCTCACACCCTACAGCTTCTGCCCATGGCGTCTGGCCCATTTCTTTACCACTGCCAGGCTTTGTGTTCTCTGGAGTGGCCACACCAGGCTGAAAGAGCTCTGAATCTCAGTTGCGGGTGGATTTCTGAATCTGCTCTTTCTCTATCCTTCAGAGTCCTCTTTTACCCCTCTCTTAGCCACTTTTTCCAGTGTATCAAACAATACACTAGTATAAAACAATTCTTTGTATTATATTTTTTCTGTTCAAATCACTGGTGTAATTTCTGATTGGGTCCTGACTGATATAGTCAGGGAGAGGAAAAGACCCAGCAAAGGAGCAGTCAGTGGAGAACACAGACGGGTGCAGGTGGGTGCGGCCTGGAATCCAAGGTAAGAAAACATTTCAAGAAGGCAGGAGTAATCCAGTGTGTCACATAGTTCTGATTTCATGTAAGAGAAGGATGGAGAATTGACTTCGGGATTCAGGAATGTGGAGGATATTTGGTAACCCTGAAAACAGCATAGACCAGTGTTACCTGCCCAGCACCCCTCCCCCGCTCCCCAATTCATGGTCTCAGTGCCCTGATTTTTGCTGGGAAGCCATTCATCGTCTTCTCTCATTACATATAGTTTGAGTAGGCTTGACCCCAGAGCTGGGCATGTGATCTAAGCCTGGCCAGAACGCTGCATCTATTCGTTACTATGATTGGTTCAGAGATGAGCACATAACCCAAACTGCTTCAATGAGATTGACACCCAAGACATACCAAGACTAGAGCATCCAGGAAATAGGAATCCTTTTCCCACTGGACATGAAGCTGAGAAGACAGGCTACAAGCTCAAAGATGCTGGTAGTCATCTTGCCACCCAAAGTGTAGAGCCTGACTGAAAAATGAAGCCAACACAGAGAAAGCAGAGCCAAGAAAAACCAAATTCCAATGACATTGGTGTGAGCCTTTGGACCTAGTTAGCCTGAAGCCACCCCTGGCCTTTTTAGTTACATGAGATGATAAACTCCTTTTTTGTTGTTCATGACCATTGGATTTTAGTTTTCTTCACTTACAACCGAAAAAGTCATGAACACAATATTGATGTTTAATTAGTGACTGTAGAATCGAAAACAGTTGATGAGAAAAGTGACTTGCCCAAAGTCTCTGTGGCCAAGATGACTCTATATACACCAGGTCTTCTAACTCTAACAGTTCTTTCCACTATACCAGACTCTGCTAAGGAAAGCAGCAGCATTTGTTACGACTGCCATTAATCAGCATAGTGGACTAATAGATTTCAGTATGACTGAAAGATTCTCCTGGATTGTGTTGACTGGCTGTTCTCTTTTCCCCCCATGGCATGGGAATGTGTTATAGTGAAGAGAAGAGAATGTCAGAGCATCAAAGTTGTGAGGCAATGTGACCAAGGGAACTAGTAAAAACTCTTTATTTTGAAACTAATTGGAAATATGTAGAGATTTATCCTTTTAAGAATATCCATTCTTGCCCAGGGTCAGAGCAATATAAATCATAGCCTCAATTTTTCCTTTAAACCCAAATGTTATAATTAAAGCTGATTTGCCCCCTTTATTAACTCAGTTGCAGACAATAAACTAATCTGACAACTGGTCCCCCTCAGCAATGGGTAGCTAGGGAAATCGGCTTCCTCAGTGAGTCACAAATGTGTGTTAAACCACTGTTTGTCTTCTGGACACCTTTCCCTGGCCACATTAGGAGATGTCCCTGGTTAGACACAAATTTAGATCCCTGTGAGGTGGATGGACAACTCTGTCTCAAAGCTGCCGCATGGCATCACCCCAGCGCTGTGTCTGAGCCCCAGGCACAGGAGGAGGGTATGATGGCCCCGGTGCTGAAAAGGTGCTTTGTCTGTGTCTGTGTCTGTGTGTTTTAAAAATCTCAGAGCTTAAATCAACCAATGAAATATTCATGGGGATCTAAAGTAGTGGGCAAGCTAACGGCCTTCTTATGGGAATATCAATATTCTTGGAGCCAGTCTTAATCCAATATTCAGAAAGCTTCTCTTCCCCCTTCGTCACTTTGGATTCAGACTTATTTTCAGAAACCCTCCACCCTTTCACAATCCTGCTGCATTAACAGGATGGGTGGTGACGGGGTGGGGGAGGGGACCAAGGGCAGAGCAAGATGACGAGAAGAAGGCCCTGTGAGGTGTGGAGGGGGCTGGGGATGAGGGAGGGCTGCTCTCCCACACGCAGCCATAGGTACGTCCAGGAGAGATGGTCAGTGTGGACACCCTGGGAAGCTGGAGAACGTGTGCACAGTCGGGTGACTGGCTTCAGTGTTTTCGTCTGGTCTATGGTTCCAGGTGTGCACGTAGGATTTTCCTTCCTGGCAAGAGCCAGAGGGAGAGGTGGAGAGAGGGAGAGAAGGAGGTCCTAACCAGTGTCATGGAAGGCAATTACTGCTGGAGAAAGAAAATATTTTCCTTCATCCATTCTCTGTCACATGTGGGTGCCCCTCATGAGGGTAGAAAGAGGTACAGCATGAGCGTCTACAAAGACAGAGTTTGCCCAGCAGACAGCTCGTGTGCTACACAGTAACCCCTGCCTGTCCCCGTCCCCACCTGGTCCTTCAAGCCTGCCCACCTCCACTCCCCACCAACCACATGCCTGCCCTTAAGGTAGGGTGGAATTCTACATTCTCCTTTTCCCTTCTCAGCCTCTCAGTTCAGACTGCCAAAAAAGGGGCCAGTTCGGATGGTGGTTTCCTGGTGTGGGTACCTGTCCCTCAGGACTGGATTAAGCTCTGCCAACTCATTTCAGGTCTGCCCGCCCAGAAACCATGGAGCTGCCTTCTCCCCAGGGCTGGTCTGTGTACCTGAGAGTTACCCAGCACTGCCCTCTCGGGTGCCCCAGGAGCTGCGGGGGAGCAGAGAGACTTCTTGGAGACTGGTGCTCAGAGCAGTACTGCCAAGCCAAGCTGGGAACTGAGGAAGCCCAGTTACAGGCATGGTCGAGGGAGGGAGGTGTGGACAGCAGGACTGGGCGGGGAGAAGGCTTCTCTCCACACACACACCCTCTTCCCCTAGCTGGCTTCTCTCCAACAAGAGTTAGCGAGCAGCAGTGTTCAGTGCGAGGCCTCAAAGGTTGTCAGTCAGCTGGAAACCCTACCCTGTGGCTAGGAGGAGATGCAGAGGGGCCCCTGGCCATGGGCACTTCCCTGTGTATTTCTCTTCCAAAGGCTAAATCTTCAAATCCAGGCTTTAGAAAAAAAAAATTTTTTTTAACTTTCTGTGCTTTAAGGCTGATGTGCTATAAATTTGGGGAATTAAGCGATGAAGTCAATTTTACAAATCAACTCACTGTATTTCATCTCGCATGCTGAGGCTTCTTGATGCAGAGCTTGGAAAAGGGAAACTCCTAGAGTCAAAGCAAGGTATTCGGATTTTCTCTAGAGAAGCTTGAACCCTACTAGGTACTAAATAACAGGTTGACCAACAGTAAAGAGAAAAGTGCAAGGAATGAAGAGGCCGTACGTAAGAGGCACTCCCATGTTGATGATGTTTCTCTGAGTCAGCCCACTCTACAATTACTCAGCAAACACCTACAAGAACCCCCAAGGGTCCTCATAGCCCACTAACCTTGAACCACATCACCTCCTGTCTAACACTTCTCCTTCTCCGGACACATCTAAGTCAAGGGGTGTTATTTCTTCGGGACACTTGCTTGCTAGTGTGGTGTGCTCAGAGTCTGTTGTACGATTATCTTGCAATTGCAAAGGCCAAAGAATCACCGCTTCCTATTTTTTATGACTCTGATGAGTATTTCAGAGATGCTATTCCCCACCATCCACCCACCACAACCTTCACAAGAAAAAGTGAAAAGCATGGATCCACATGCCACTGCTTTATGCTCTCACAGAATCTGGCTCTGTGCTTTAGTTTACCTGCTGTGTGACCTTGGGAAAATTACTTTACTTCTCTGTGCCTTAGTTTCCTCATCTTCAAAATGGAGATAATAATAGTACCTATCCTGTGGGTTGCTATGATAAATAAATGAGATAATATATGTAAAGATTTCTAGAACACATACTAAACGCTGTAGATGTGTTAGCTAACATGATTACTATAATAATTATTATTGGTGCCCCCAAAATGTTTGTTGAGAAGAATTCTGCTCAAGTTCCCATGGAGGAAACGTCCTCATTCATTAATTAATGTGGAGATACTGAAGCAGCCAGTCTGCCCTCAAGGCTTTGTATAACTTAGATCTCACCTCAATACAGCTTGATTCAGCTCCACCAAAGGGAGAGCAGAGTTTAACTCCTATGATATAAATAGGTGACTGTAATATAAATAGGTCTTAGTTGAGGACCTGGCTGGAGAGGCTTCACCAGGAACTTAGCAAGACTGCACCATATCTTTGAGCCCAGGATTGACAGACTGAGCATGGAGAAACCTGACCAGTCTTGCTGGCCATTCTTTGTTCTGTCTAACCAGTAGCCCGAGAATACTGTGGCACAATACTGACAGCTTAGATAAAATCCCTGTCTGCACATTCTCAAGCTGACGTCCACACATTCTAACTGAGGTAAAAACAAATCCACTGTCTGAACCTAAATCTGGCATTTGACATAATCCAAGTACTTACTGTCAGGCTATGATTGTTGCTGTGTAATGCACCCTCCCTAACACTTTATGCTTCTTCATTTGATCCTCATAATATCCCTATTGGTAGGTAAATTTTACTTTTCTCCCCATTTTACTGCAACTCAGAGAGGTTAAGTAACTTACCCAAGGGCACACAGCTACTAAGTTGCAGAGCTGGGAACCAAATCAGGGTATATCTGACTCCTGAGTCTGTGATCTTAAACAGTAGCCTTTATTGTTAGTTACATTCAAACTGTTTTTAAAAGGAATCTGCCATATAAGAATATGGAATGCCTTTTGAAATCAATATAGATTCTTAACAACGATTCCTCAGTCTCCTGTTGTTGAAAATTAAGTGCTTTGATGGCTCGTGCCCCACAGGCTGGCATATGCTTTTTCCTTTACAGTCTTTTCAATAACAGATCCCACTCAGAATATTCAGCCATAGATCCTAGCCAAGGTTAGCATGCCAGCAGTTTCCAGATATGTTGCATCAGGCATTACCTATAAGCTATAACTACTACATATTGAATCCACACAATTGACCCATGTCTTTAAGAGCAAATAACTAGGCTGACAATCTGTTATTAGCTTGAATTCTCTGTTGTTCATTCTCTCCACACCCATATTTAAGATATAGGTCAGTCTGAGAATCCTTATAGCAGTGTTTTTCAAAAATGGCTTGAGCCCCCTTAGTGGACCATAAAAATAATTCTGTAGATCTAAGCAGTCTACTTTTTAAAATTAAACAGAATAGTATAGATTAGAGAATGGAGTGTATCACATGTAGTAAGAGTTCACAATGCTGCGTGAGACTTTTTTTTAGGTATGTATGTTTGTAATGAATCACAATATGAAATCCATTTCTTATTGTGAAAGCCATGGTTTTAAAATTTTAGACTCACATTCCCCAACACTTTGCCTGTCAAAGGGAATACTGGCATGAACCGAAGTCACAAGAAGGGAGTAAAACTGGGCCAAGATCCTGAGAAGAAGGATAGGGCAGGAAGGGGAGATTTTGATGGGAGGAATAAAGGAATCAAAAAACTGTCTTTCTCAACAAAACTGATCTCTCTTCTTGAGAACAGTTAGATGGGATTGAGAGGGCATCTCCTTGGAGCTTCTCTTGAAAAGCTGAACAGGAAGAGGATAGTGTCGGGGCAGAGTTGGGGGGTAGGATAAATTGAGATTGCCTAAGGATGACTTTGGCCCACTTAAAGTTCTTATCAAATTTTGATAGTAGGATTTTGAGGCTCCCAGTGCCTCACTAACATGGTAACAGAGCTGAAAGCACCTGACTCTAACTTTCCCCAGGCAAATACCCATGAGCCAAAGGAGGGGCAATAGACCACTTGGTTCCAAACTGGTTTCACATCAGTCTTTTCTAAAAATACACATTCCAGGGCTTCCGCCTTATACATACAGAATTATAACCTCTGAGGAAGAATCCAGGAATATGTAATTGTTAAAATCTTCCCAGATGATGCTGGTACAGTCAGCCCAGCCATGGTTCCCAAACTGACAATTGGGCCAACAGATCAACTGAAATAAAAAGTGCCCTTGAAGTGAGAGTTAAGGGCCTTGCTGGCTTTGCAGTATACCCATGAGAACAAATCTTGAGCAACCAGAGTGGAAGGAGGGAGTTCTTGAGTCTAAGCCTAAGAGTGGGACAGGTAAATATTCACATGGGAGGATGCATGCCTAGGGCCATGCATGTAGGAGCACTAGCTCTCTGGCTCTGGGTGCCTAAGATAGCAGTCTGCTTATGGCTCTGCTTCCATGTGGTCTGAAGGTACCCAAGGTACCAGGCATCTGTTTTGAACCACCCCAGGGGCCCTGAATCTCACACACGAGTTTTGGCAAACTTTAAGGATGCTTTGGTTTCCAGGAGTTCTTTGCCAGGCACCATATTTTGTCCAACAAGAGTTACTGGAAGAAGTCAGCACAAGGACTTGGACAAGGATTAAGGCTTTAGGGCAGGGGAACACTTCCTTATCTTTCCCGTAAACAAGATCTCTAAAGGTCCTTGTTACCAAAGGCAAGAGTAGAGTGAACTCCTTCCAAAGGCTAGTGTTCAGATAATTCTGAAGGGCCCGAATCTCAGGTGTGGATGACGAATAGCATTTCCTACTGGGAGTCTATTCTCCCCAAGGTAGAGAAGTATTTCTTTTTCCCAGGCATTAAGTTCTATATGCCTGGAGAAAATCTGCAAATGGAAAGGACAGGAGGACTATTCCGTCCTGAAGAGTAACACAGATGCTCATTCTGGCTAGCATGGGCACAGAAGCCACATGGTGCCGGTAAATTTTCCCCACACTGGCATCCAGAATGCACAGGACTATTCCATTAAAAACAGTCACTGAAATTCATGTGAACCACCAAATTTCTGATTTCCAGTTCTTGTCTTCCATATCTAACTGGCTGCTCTGGTTTCTGACTTGTTTGTGCCAGTGGAATGAGAATCTCTGATACTTCCCTGCCGTAGCTATAAGAGACTACTCATTCACACCCTGATACCCATCCCAAATGCCACTTTGGGATCTCCTCAGACAAAGCCAATGGCCTCCATACTCTCTTGCTACTGACCTGGCCCACTCAAGACTCCATCTTTTTCACATCCCATCACAATAAAGCATGTCACCTGGAGGCCAGATTGCTGGTTTTAGGAAACAATGACAGTCATCATCTGTTTTCCTTATTATGGTGGGGACTTGGGCTTCAGCTCTTAGATTCTCAGAACCATCAGTATGGCAGAGAACAAATGATATTCAGTCAACAAATAAGCATTGGGAATCCCCTGTGTGCTGGCACCATTCTAGGTGTTGGGACGCAGGGAATAAGACGGGCAAGTTCCTTGCTCTCAAGGAACATACGTTATAGACATGAGACACAAGTGTTTGCTGACAGTTTTTGAACCACATTTTACATCCTGAAGGGACTCAGATGTTGGCAAGACTGAGATGAGGCCTTCCTGAGAATGTGTTTTCAATATTTTCCCTTCTCTTTTAAAAGGATACTGGCCTGGTCATCAGAAAAGATATTAGGGTAGATGAGAAATGATTAAAACTGTATGAAACAGTCTTTGCTCTGAAACTTAGTAAAGCCTTTTAAAGTCACAGCACCAAGTAAGTACAGTAACTCAGAAAATCCAATACCTTACTAATATTGGAAAATTGCACCCTCTGCAAGCCCAGCAATTACTCTTGGTTTCTGTTTCCCATTTCCATAATAGGTACCAGTTAGATGTCTCAAGATAGATAATTCAGCTACTTCTCTTTTAACATTCTACCATCCCAATTTTTCAGACTTTCAAAATTAAGTGGACAAATGGCCATGACTCTTTCCTTCCTCCTAAAAACACTTCCCACTCCCATCCTCCAAAAAACAAAGTAAAAGAACACACCAAAATTGCTAATCTCTATTAAAAGGAATATAAGATGTTGAGTTATTTTCTTGGCCCAGCCAAGACATTGCCAGATGACCTTTTTCAATCATTTAACTTGTCTGGTGAGATTTTTAGAAAGTAAATTTGTCTGGCAATTTTTTTCCCAGTTCCCATCCTGGAAAGTCCATAATGACAGGAACTTCTCTAGCCAGGGCTATTCCTGGGTATCAGGAGGACAAAGTGACAGTACACAGGGTTCTTGCTGCTTACTAAAAGAGGCAACCATCTCTCCCCAGTGTATACTTTCCTTCTGTAAGGATGCACTGAGGCCAGTAACAACTGATGCTGGGCCAAGAGTGGAGAATCCGGGCTTTTCATTTTCAGTAACACTCCATTAAAAAATCTTCACCTGTACTAGGTGTTTCGTTATTTGTGAGCCAAGTCATACATACACACACACACACACACACACACACACACGCACACGCACACGCACACACACACACACACACACAATCATTCAGTCAACAAATATTTATTTATCACCTACTCTTTGCCAGCCCAGAGTTAATGACAGTGTGGCTTTCTCAGCACAAGAAGCCTATTGCACATGCTTTAAATGAGCCACATACCCCAGGAACAGTTTTATAGCATAGAATTTATGTACTTTATTTACCACGTAAATTCATTCTATTTTCATTTTCAACATAGAAAATATGGAAATACAGAAAAGTAGAATAAGAAGAAATTTCTCTTAAGACCACCAACCAAAGATGACTACTGCATTTACATTTGGTTTATTTTCTTTCCATTTTTTTCTGTATTGAGCTTCTATTGCAGTTGTTTAACATAGATGTGTTTGTACTGCACATACAATTTTCTATCTTGCTTGTTTCACCCTCTTATTGATACAACTTATGATTTTTTCCAAGTGCAAAATCTTGAGGCTTGGAAAAGGATTCTAAGAAGATGGTGGAGTAGGAAGCATCAGGAACCCGTCTCCTGACCTAGACAATAATTGCACTGACAGAACCTGTCTGATATAACCATTTTGGAACTTTGGAGTCTACTGAGGATTGCAACTTCCAGGGGAAGGTTTGGATGGTAAATTGTGGTTAATTTTGGTCAATTTCAGCTTTTCAAACAGTCGCAACTATCCGTCCTGCACCCTTAGCCCCGTGTCAGGCAACTGTGCATGTGTTTCTCTGCACACAGTTTGCACAAGTCAGGGTGGGCAATAAGAACCCCCTCCTTGAAATATCATGGATCTGTGCTCTGGTCTCTGATAGCTGCTTATAATCATTGAGATGTAGACAAAGAAATGGGCAACCATTTTTGTACTTCCCCTCTTTGTGACTAGTCCCTCCCCACTGGCTGAAGTGACTTCCAGCAGATTTAAAGGGCTAGTGCTCTTTTATTTCTTCTCGTCATTTTTTTCTTTTTCCCCTTTTGGTTGCCAGACATTAAAGACTAGGTTATTCAAAAGCAACTGCATATATAGAAAAATTAGAAAATGACCATGCACACCCAGGGAAAGGTGCAGGCTCAAAAAAAACCTGAGAAGACCCTAAGTTTACACCTCAGGATTATCCTTGGCACAAAGAAAGTGTACAACAATTTAAAAATCAAAAACAATAAACAAAAACTACAGCAAAAAAGGCAAACTCTAGGGAATGAGAATCTGATCTCCAGAGTAACCACATTATTAGATTTAAATGTTTAGTTTTCAACACACAAAAAAATCACAAGGCATACAAAAAATGGGAAAGTATGGCCCATTCAAAGGGAAATTTAATAAATCAACAGAAACAGTCCCTGAAAAAGACCTGATCTACTAACAAAGACTTTAAAACAACTGTATTAAAGAAAAATCAGAGACCTAAAGGAATATGTGGAGGAAGTCAAGAAATGGTGTATCAACAAAATAGAAATATCAATAAAGAGATAGAAAACATAAAAAAGAAACCAAAAAGTAATTCTGGACCCTAAAAAGTATAGTAACTGAAATTAAAAATTCACTAAAGGGATTCAAAAACATATTTGAGCATGTGGAAGAAAGAATCAATGGACATAAAGACTGGACAATGGAAATGATTAAGTCTGAGGAACAGAAAGAAAAAAGATTTTAAAAAATTAACAGAGCCTAAGAAGCTTGTGGGACACCACCAAATAAACAACATATGCATTGTGAGAAGCCCAGAAGGTGAAGAGAGACAGCAGCGGTCAGAGAGGATATTTGAAGAAATAATGGCTGAAAACTTCCTAAATTTGATGAGAGACATTAATATAACCATCAAAGAAACTCAACAAACTCCAAGGAAGGTGAATTCTAAGAGACTCACACAGAGACACTTTAGAATAAAACTTTTAAAAGACAAAGACAAAGAAAGACTCTTGAAATCAGCAAGAGAGAAGTGACACTTCCTATGCAAGACAGCCTCAATAAGATTATCAACAGATTTCTCTCAGAAACTTTGAAGGCCAGAGAGCTCCAAAACAGAAAAAAAAAAAACCTGTCAATTAAAAATCCTATATCCAGGGCTTCCCTGGTGGCACAGTGGTTGAGAGTCCGCCTGCCGATGCAGGGGACATGGGTTCGTGCCCCGGCCCGGGAAGATCCCACATGCTGCGGAGCGTCTAGGCCTGTGAGCCATGGCCGCTGAGCCTGCGCGTCTGGAGCCTGTGCTTCGCAACGGGAGAGGCCACAACAGTGAGAGGCCCGCATACCGCAAAAAAAAAAAAAAAAAAAAAAATAATCCTATATCCAGAAAACTGTCGTTTAAAAGTAAAGGAGAAACTAAGACATCCCCAGATAAACAAAGCTGAGGGACGTTGTGACTACTAGACTTGCCCTGAAAGAAATGCTCAAGGGAAAATTGCAAGGTGAAATGAAAGGACACTAGACAAAGCCATATAAAGAAATAAATATCTTAATAAAGGTAAACAGATGGACAATTATAAAAGTTAATATTATTGTAACAATCATTTATAACCCCACTTTTTTTTCTAAATATGACTTACAAGAGTATTACATTTCTAAAAAAAACAATAATTAGTCCAAAAGCTAGTATAATTGTAAATATTAGTTTGTAACTACACACTTTGTTTTTTACATAATTTAAGAAACTAATACACTTAAAATAATTATTGGTTTATATTTTGGGGCAATGTATAACAATGTGATTTTGTGATATCAACAACTGAAAGGGATGGAGACAGAGATGTTAAAGAAGTAGAGATTTTGTATGTTATTGAAATTAAGCCAGTATAAATTCAAATTATATTGTTATAATTTTAGGATGTTAAATGTTATTCCCAGGATAATCACAAAGAAAATACCTATAGAATATACACAAAAGTAAATGAGGAAAACACTTAAATATCTCACTATATACTGTGGATCCATATAAGAACGTAAAAATCTATCTAGGGATATTTTTTTAAGCCATTTGTTCTTCATTGGGATTATACTTCTAACATAATAGTACTGAACAAATAATAATGATTATACCTTTACTAAGGTTATTAATTATATTGTGTCAGAGGCTATCACATTACCTATATAATTTCATTAAATCATCAAAGCTATTTTTTATGCACTTTTAAAAAGCCTTTGGTCATACTGCGTGGTATGTGGGATCTTAGTTCCCCAACCAGGGATCAAATCCACACCCCCTGCATTGGAAGTGTGGAGTCTTAACCACTGGACCACCAGAGAAGCCCCCATCAAAACTGTTTTTTGAAATTAGTGGTATTTCATCCTCACTTCACAGATTTTTTTAACAACTGTAGCTTAGAAAGTTTAAATGGTAATTACATACATTTAGCAAAGAATGAAACAAGAATTGGAACCCAAACTATCTTTTTGAGGTGTAGTTGATTTACAATATTGTGTTGGTTTCAGGTGTACAGCCCAGTGTAGTTGATTTACAATATTGTGTTGGTTTGAGGTGTACAGCCCAGTGATTCAGTTATATTTTTTTCAGAGTCTTTTCCATTATAGGTTATTTCAAGATATTGAATATGGTTCCCTGTGTTATACAGTAAATCCTTGTTGTTTATCTGTTTTATATATAGTAGTGTGTATGTGTTAATCCCATACTACTAATTTATCCCCCCCTTCCGCCTTCCCCTTTGGTAACCATAAGTTTGTTTTCTATGTCTGTGAGTCTGTTTCTATTTTGTAAATAAATTCATTTGTATTTAAAAAAATAGTGTCACTATAAAAAGTCAACTAAACATAAAAGAAGACAGTAATGCAGGAAATGAGGGACAAAAAAGCTATAAGGCATATTTAGAATAAATACTAAAATGACAGAAGTAAGTATATCCTTATCAGTAATTACTTAAATGTAAACAGATTAAACTCTCTAACAAAAAGACAGAGGTTGGCAGAATGGATTTAAAAATATGATCCAACTATATGCTTCCTACAAGAGACTCACGTTAGATCCAAAGCCACAAAGAGATTGAAAGTGAATAGATGGAAAAAGATGTTTCATGCAAATAGTAACTAAAAGAGAACAGAGGTGGCTATACTAATATCAGACAAAATAGACTTTAAATTGTTTTTAAAGTTACAAGAGACAAAATAGTGCATTATATATTAATAAAGGGTTCAACAAAGCAAGAAGATATAATAATTATAAACAGGTATGCACCTAATGACCATAAAAATATAGGAAGCAAAACTGACAGAACTGAAGGGAGAATTACATAGTTTCACAATAACAGTTGTATATTTCAATACCCCATTATCAATAATGAATAGAACAACCAGACAGAAGGTAAGTAAGGAAATAGAGGACTTAACAGTTAACCAACTAAATGTAATAGATATATACAGAACATTCTACTCAAAACAATAGCATACACATTCTTCTCAAGTGTACATGTGGTATTTGCCAGGATAGACCATATGTTAGGCCACAAATTAAGCCTCAATAAAATTTAAAAGATAGATGTCAAACAAAGTATCTTCTCTGACCACAACAAGATGAAGTTAGAAATCAATAACAGAAGTAAAACTAGAAAATTTGTAAATCTTTGGAAACTAAATAGCACACTCTTAAATAACCAGTGAATCAAAGAAAAAATCACAAGGAACTTAGAAAATCTTAGAGATGAATGAAAATGAAAACACAACATACCAAAATTTATGTGACATAGAAAAAGCAGTACTAAGGGGAAATTTATAGTTATAAATGCTTACATTAAAAAACAAAAGAGATCTCAAATCAACAACTGCACTTTACAACTTAAAAAACTAATAAAAGAACAAACTAAACCCAAAGCTAGCAGAAGGAAGGAACTAATAGAGACTAGAGCAGAGATCAACAAAACAGAAAACAGAAAAATAATAGAGAAGAACAATGAAACCAAAACTGGTTCTTTGAAAAGATCAACACAATTGATAAAACTTTACCTAGATGGACTAAGAAAAAAAAAAGAGGAAATATTCCTATTGCTAAAATCAGAAATGAAAGTGGGAAGACTACTACCAATTCTACAGAAATAAAAAAGATTGTACAAGAATACTATGATCAATTATACACCAACAAATTGGATAACCTAGATGAAATGGATGAATTCCTAGAAACATAAAACCTATCAAGACTAAATCATGAAGAAACAGAAAACCTTAATAGACCTATTCCTAATAAGGATTTTGAATTAGTAATCAAAATTCTCCCAGGAAAGAAAAGCCCTGGACCTGATGTCTTCACTGATGAATTCAGCCAAATATTTAAAGAACTAACATCAATCTCTCTCAAACTTTTCCAAAAACTTTAAGATAAGTGGACACTTTTTAACTCATTCTGTGAAGCCAGCATTACCCTGATACCAAAGCCAGACAAAGACACTACAAGAAAAGAAAACTACACACCAATGTCTCTTACCAACAATGATGCAAAAATTCTCCACAAAATATCAGCAACTGAATTCATCAGCATGTTAAAGGATTATACAACATGACTAAATGGGATTTGTTCCCGGAATACAAGGATGATTCAACATACATAAACTGATTAATGTAATATACCACATCAACAGAATGCAGGGGGGAAAAAAATCACATGATCATCTCAACTGATGCATCCAAAGCATCTGACAAAATTCAGCACCCTTTCATGATAAAAAAACACTCAAAACATAGGAATACATGAAAACTACCTCATCATAATAAAAGCCACATATGAAAAATCCACAGTAAACATCATACTCAAGGGTAAAACACTGAAAGCATTTCCTCTAAAATCAAGAACAAGGCAAAGGTGCCTGCTTTCACCACTTTTATTCAACACAGTATTGAAAGTTCTAGCCAGAACAATTAGGAAGAAAAAGAAATAAAAGGCATCCAAACCAGAAAGGAAGAAGTAAAATTATCTCCATTTGCAGATAATGTGATCTTACATGTAGAAAGCTCTAAAGCTTTCACACACCACACACACAAAAAAACTGCTAGAACTAATAAATTAATTCAATAAAGTAGCAGGAGCAAAGTCAACTCATAAAAATCAGTTGCATTTCTATACATGAAGAATAAACAATCTAAAAAAGACATTACAAAGACAATTCTATTCACAGTAGCATCAAAAAGGACAAAATACTTAGGAATTGCCTAAACCAAGGAGGTAAAAGGGTTGTACAATGACAAAGCATTGCTGAAAGAAATTTTAAAAGACATAAATAAATGGAAACATATCCCATGTTCATACCTTGAAAGACTTTATATTGTTCAAATGTCAATATGACCCGAAGCAAGATACAGATTCAAAGCAATCCCTATCAAAATCCCAAAGATATTCTTTTGCAAAAAGAGAACAACTCATCCTAAAATTCATTTGGAATCTCAGGGGACCAAGAATACCAGAACAATCTTGAAAAGGAATAACGAAACTGAAGGACCCATGCTTCCTAATTTTAAAACTTACTTCCAAGCTACAGTAATCAAAACAATGTGGTACTGGCATTAAAAACAGACATATACAACAATGGATAGAAGGGAGCCCAGAAATAAACCCTTGCATATATGGCCAAATGATTTTTGACAGGGTAACCAACATCATTCAATGAGGAAAGGACAGTCTTTTCAACAAATGATCTTGGGAAAACTAGATATCTACATGCCAAAAAATGAAATTAGATCCTTAGCTAAGACCATATACAAAAATTAACCCAAAGTGGATCAAAGACATATTATAAGAGCTAAAACTATAAAATCCTTAGGAAAAAAAATAGGACAAAAACTTCATGACATTGGATTTGACAATGATTTCTTGAATATGACTTGAAAGGCACAAGCAGCCAAGGAAAAAATAGACAAATCAGACTTTGTAAAATTTTTAACTCTTTGTGCATCACTAAATGATATCAAGAGTAAAAACGTAACCCACAGAATGGAAGAAAATATTTATAAATCACTTATCTGATAAGGGATTAATATTCAGAATATATAGAAAGCTCCTAAATTCAGCAACATGAAAATAAACAACCTGATTTAAAAATGAGCAAAGACTTGAGTAGATATTTCTCTAGAGAAAATAAATAAATGGACAATAAGCACACAAAAAGATGTTCAACGTCACTAATATTTAGGGAAATGCAAATCAAAACTAAAATGAGATGCCACCTCACACCCATTAGGCTGGCTACTATTAAAAAATAAAATAAAAACAGAAAATAGGTGTTGGTGAGAATGTGGGCAAATTAGAACTCTTGCGCACTACTGGTAATGTAAAATGATGCAGCCTCTGTGGAAAACAGTATGGCATTTCCTCAAAAATTTAAAAATGGTATTTCCATATGATCCAGCAATTCCTCTTTGGAGTATATGCCCAAAAGTATTGAAAGCAGGGTCTCAAAGTGATATATGTACACTCATGTTCATAGCAGCATTATTCACAATAGCTAAAACATGGAAGCAACCCAAGTATCCATTAACAGATGAATGGGTAAGCAAAATGTGGTATAAATGTACAATGGAATATTGTTCAACCTTAAAAGGAAAGAAAAATCTATATATCCTACATGGATGAACCTTGAGGACATTATGCTAAGTGAAATAAGCCAGTAACAAAAAAAGACAAATACTTTATGATTCCATTTATATGAGGTACTGAGCATAGTGTAGTCAAAATCAGAGAGATCAGGAAGTAGAATGGTGGTTGCCAGGGGCTTGGGGTGAGAGAGGTATGGGGAGGTATTGTTTAATGGGTATGGAGTTTCAGTTTTACAAGATGAAAGACTTCTGGAGTTACATGGTGGTTATGGTTGCACAACATTATGAAAGTATTTAATACCACTTAACTATATACCTAAAAATAGTTATGATGATAAATTTTATATTATGTGTATTTTAGCACAATTTTAAAAATGGAAAAAATAAATTCCTGGGGCTTGAGAGTGCAAGTACTTTAAGGACCATGGCGAGTTACCAAGTTGTTCCTATTCCTATGGCTTATTTCACAGCTCAGGTTTGAAAACTATCACATTTTCTGGTAGCAGCTTCCTCTCATTTTTGTACTATGCAAATTAAAAGAATTGGTAATTGCAGCTTTTATGTGAAGCAATAAAACAATTATGGAGCTTGTAATAAGTGTGTGAGCCTTGGATAGGAACTAGATGTCCTTGTTTCCCTCTATTCCCTGAAGTCTCCTGTTGAGCATCCCTTCTAATCCCACTGGGTACCACCATTTCCTGCTGGACTCTGTCTCCAAGTCTCAAGTGGGCATTTCCATCACCCCCATTGAGTCCACAATGGCTAACAGAGTATGGCAGAAATAGTGGAATTCACCAAGCATTCCAGCTGATTTCCCATATTTTCCAGCCCTCTTGCAGTTAGGCAGCCATGTGGCTAGTGCTGGTCAATGGGCTATGAATAGAAAGGGTGTGTGTCATTCCCAGGTCTGAATGTAGCAAAGCCAACACGGAACCCTCCATGAGTCTGTCCCTCTAACAAAGAAGGTCATGTGTTCTTGACTGTACAAACTTAAAATGATAGAGCCTCTATCAATCTGGGTTCCCAATGACTGAGGTAATGAAGCCCCCACCAACTTGCACTGAACGTGTGGAATGAGAAATAAGTAAACTATTGTGCTATCGAGTCACTGGGATTCCACACTTGATTGTTTCTGCAACATGCATCGTTACCTAGCCTATTCTTACTACTGGACATGGTTTTTAGTGAAATCATTCTTTTAGTGTTTATCTATAGCCAACCACATCTATAGTAATCAGACATAGGAGTAATATACATTTTACTGTCTATAGAACTGCCCCTGATGGATTCACCTCCAGGAAACATTTCATGCAAATAGCCTTCTACGTATCTGTTCTACCAATTCATCAAACATCAGAAATCCATAGTGGATACATCTGAGGCTCATGCTGAATGACCCACCTGCCTGTCACCCTAATTCTAAGTATGGCACACTCAAAAGTAGGTAAAATACAATGAGGTTAGAAAATGGGCAAAAGACCTGAACAGACATCTAACCGAAGGAAGGTATACAAATGGCAAATAAGCATATGAAAATTTGTTCAACATGGTATGTCATTAGGAAACTGGAAGTTAAAACAACAATAAGATACCACTATACACCTACCAGAATGGCCAAAATCCAAAACACTTACAACATCAAATGCTGATAAGGATGTGGAGCAACAGGAACTCTCATTCACTGCTGCTAGGAATGTAAAATGATACAGCCATTTTGGAAGACAGGTTAGCAGTTCCTTACAAAACTAACCATACTCTTACCATATGATCCAGCAATCATGATTCTTGGTATTTACCAAAAGGAGTTGAAAACTTATGTCCACATAAACAACCTATATACAGATGTTTATAGCAGCTTTATTCATAACTGACAAAACTTGGAAGTAGTTAAGATGTCTTTCAGTAAGAGAATGGATAAATAAACCGTGGTACATCTAGACAATGGAATATTATTCAGAGCTAAAAAGAAATGAGCCACCAAGCCATGAAAAGACATGGAGGAAACAAATGCACATTGCTAAGTTAAAGAAGTCAATCCAAAAAGGCTACATAATATATGATTGCAACCATATAGATTTTGGAAAAGACAAAACTTTGAAGGCAGTAAAAAGATCAGGGGGAGGGGGAAGAGGAATGAATAGGCAGAACACAGAGGATTTTTAGCACAATGAAACTACTCAGTGTGATATTATAACGGGGAATACGTGTCATTATGCACTTGTCCACATCCATACAATATACATAACCAAGAATAAACTCTAATGTAGACTATGAACTTTGAGTGATAATGATATGTCCATGTACATTCACCAATTGTAACAATGGTACCACTCTGGTAGAGAATATAGGTAGTGGGAAAGTCTGTGTGTAAGTGGGGGCAGAAGGTTAACGGGAAATCCCTGTACCTCTGCTCAATTTTGCTGTGAACTTAAAACTGCTCTAGAAAATAAAATCTATTTAAAAAATTAAAAAATAAAACACTCACATATAAAAATGGAAGCAATTACAGAGAAAAAATTTAAAAATGTAACTCAGTAATCATATTGGTGGCATTAGTACTAGTATTGTTGTTCTGAGACTGTCGTGCTTGTAAAAAAACCTATAGTACCAAATTTGAACTGAAAGTATCAAAATGCACTCATGAGGTGTTTTATCTTTAAAAATATATGGATATTTCCTCGTTCCATCCACTGAAAAGGCCTAGAAACAATAATCAACACAGTAGTAATGAACATACTTTGTACCTGGGTTGTGGCTTTGAAATACCATTGCCTACTGAAAGAAACAAGGGATTCTTGAAGAAATGGCAGATTCCAGGTTTGGGGCAGAAAATGCACAAGATAAGTCTAGAATATCTTGTTATGTCAAATAGTAAGGAAGCCATCAAAGACTACTAGGGTCATATCAAAGGATTCTACTGCCAATGGAAGAGGCTCTCACTGGCCAAAGATGGGATGAATTGAAAATAAAGATAATTATTATAATTGCTTGAAACCTATCCAATATGTTGAATACACGTATGAATACATGGATACACAAGTCCATGATAATTAAAATAAAAAGACATCTTTGTAGGATGATAGGAAACATTCATTATTTTGACAACTGGTAAAGAAAAGAATGGAGCATTTACTTTGCTTTTCCTGTCTGAACTATACCACTGATTAAACAAATAACAGATGAGGAAAAGTGTCTTTTTATAGAAATATTCTAATAAATAAAATAATAAAATTATAATATTTTGCAGTTCACAATAAATTGATGGATCTAGATACTGAGCATCAATATTCGCTTAACAGAGAGAGACAGTTGGCATTATATGCTTCCTAATGGCTCACCCATCATCTTGCCTAAGTGATTGACCTTGAGTTTCAAGCCTCTAAATCCAGCTGCCATTTTGCAGGAAATACAGAGCATAGAGGAACCTGCTGAACTGCAACAGGAGTATGCAATTAAAACAAACAGACCGCAGGAAACTCTACAGGTCAAATGACCTGGGTTCTTCAACAGATCACTTGTAGGGAAAAGAAAAGTTTGGAAGGGAGAACGGTAGGTTTAAAGAGATTTAAAAGACATATCAAAGTTTTTAAAAATGGACAAAACTCAACTATAGTATTTAGAGATGCCACTTTGGTAGAAACCAGCACCCCACCTTAAAAAAAAATAGAAGAAAGTGATTTCTATAGAAGTCGGTATAATGGTTACTTTCAGGGGCAGGGAGGTCCAGTACAGGGCCCTTGGAGGGCTTCTGACATGGCTGACAAGGTGCTCTTTCTTTATCTGAGTGATGGGTAAGTAGGTGCTTGCCTTAACAATCCACTAAGCCCTGAGTTTGTTTTTTTGGTTTTCTGTATTTGTGTTTTATGTTATAATTTTTAAAAGGCTTTAAATTAAAACACACACACACACATGAGCTGAGGTTTCTGGAGAAGGCTTTCCAGAGGTAGGCTATCTTGAACTGGGTCTTAAAACACAGGGCAAATGAAAGTTAGGAATGAAAATCTAATTGGCTTAGAGGGAAATAAGTCTCCCAGAACCTTGCTGGAGCTCCTCATCCCTTTGGAGGCAGCACCTCAAATCCCTCAAACCCAAACCAAGCAAGGTCAGAACCATGCATAATCCCCCTCTCCTAAGCTCTGCCCATTCTTCACTGCCCCACACAGCTTCTTCTTGTGCCAAGTAACAAACACCTCCCTTCCTATGTCCTTCTTGGCTTAGGCATAAACCCCATCCAAAGAGGCACAGTCACCAGGTATCGCCAACTATCTGTAAAAGTCAGAGAAGACAAACTCAGGATCCATAATCAATAGCTCCCTTACATTCTGAGGGTGTGCTTTTTGACCTGAGAAGCCACTGGGGACTTGGAGCGAAACCAAGGGACCAGCTCTTCCTCTCTTTCAGCCCAAAACTTAAAAAAAAAAAAAAAAAAGAATTTTAATTTTTTTTTAATTCACTGACCCAAAACAGTGGTCTCCAGATTAGAAATCAGATCCAGCCAAGATTAGAGGAGACACCACATGAGGAAGGCTGGCGCAAAGCTGATAAGCACAAAGTATTCTTGGAATTGTTGTGCTGTTTTAAAAATGGTTGTGTTTTCATTTCACATTTTTTGTTGCTTCTGAGCCATTTTCATTAGGGGTTGAATATTTCTCTGGATTTTCTGTTTTGTTGCCATCAGGAACATTAAGTCTTCCTTCATGAAAGCATTCCTTCCTCAATTCAGTTCTGTTTTCCTTCTCTCCGAGTGTTCCATGTAGCCTAGAGCCAGCCTCATTTCTCTTGACTCTCTCCATTCTGATCACTCTCCTCTCCCCTGGATCTAGAACACGTTGCTCTGGTTTGTCTCTCCTGCTTTCAGGTCTAGAAGGGGCAGGTGAAAAGCATGGATGTTGAGACATCTTCATTAGGAAACTAAAGAAAGGGGACTGTTCTATACAGCCGTCCACGGAAGGGAGGACAGGAGTGAGAATTCTTACCCCTTATTCATTGGGGCCACTGGTAAGCGGAGGAAATAGATGGAAACATGTCCACATGGGGCAAGATGAGAAGTTAGCTCAAGTTAATTCTCGGTGTCCTGGGTCTCTCCCTTAATGCTGTGGTGGGTGAGTGAGCCCCACCCAGCATCCTTCCTCATCTCCACCTCTGAAGTCCGGGACCTCCCTGCGTGGTGCTGGAGTGGGGTGGTTCTCAATGACATGTTAGTGTGAATTTCAGTTAGCATTTGCATTGGGGAATTTAACTAAACTCAAAGTTGTGCTTCTCGTTAGAGAAATCCCATCATGTTTTCTGGAAGGCATTTTGGACGGCAAAGTCCCTTCCTACAGCACATAAAAATCTATCAAGTAGTTGACAGCTGCCCCTGCAAAGGTGCGTAAAGAGTATTGACAGGAACCAGGACTAACTTCGGAGAACAGCGGGGAGCGCGCCAGGAGCGCGTATTTGCAGCGGTGGAATGTATACTGCGGGCTTCGACGAGGCCTCTGATGCATCCCGGGATTACAGGTGCTGGGGGACATCTGGAGGATGCGTGAAGTGTCTCGGGGGCCCCCTCGCGCTTGGGAGGTGAGAGGTAAAACAGTCCAGGACCTTTGGCCCAATGGATGTTCTCACAAGCAGTCATACTCGGGCCAGTTCCCAAGAAATACCATAGTCAGCTTTTCTTTTCCTTTTCTAGTGGGAGCTGTTCTCCCGGCCTGGGCGGGAAGTACGCAACTGCTAATGTAATCCTTAAAGACAGCCCCCCCCAAGGTGCCACCCACAGTAAGAGCCCAGCGGAAAAGCTGCTGTACCCACTTCTCCTCACTAGGCAATTAATGTTGGACCATCCATCCTCCACTTATCATCACAGATGTGTTCATAGGGGTGCTAGAGGGATTATAGCGTGTGCTTGCATGCCACAGGGACTTAACACTCACACCCAGAGAAATAAACGAGAAAAGAAGAGGGAGGGAGAAGAGGAGGGACTAGCGCATTCAATGGATGCCAGAGGGAAGTCACAAACTACTTCTCTTGTGATAGAAAAGAACTTTTTCAATAGTTAGGCTTTTAAAAAGCCACAGTGAGTTGAGGAAAGTGACTGTGTTTTTTGGTCAAAAAGATCTGGACTTATCAAGGAAATTAAAACAGAAGGAAACATTTGCCTTTGAGACCAACACTGTTCCTTCCAGGGTGTGCTGCCCAGCAAGCTGCTGAGTGTATATAATCTCTGGAAGTATTTGGAGGTAGGATGGTATAATGGTTAGAAACAGAGTTTGGAGTCAAAAACTTGGACTCGAATCTGGATTGTTCCACCTACCAGCTACTATAAGTTATTAATTACTCTAGACTTCACTTTACTTGCCCTTAATAGGGGATAATAATTGTTCCTACCTTGTGGGACTGGTGTGTTTAATGAGATGATGTGTTTCAATTACCAAAGCAGAGTACCTAACAGGTGGTTTATGTTCTATAAATATAGCATTATTATTATTATTTATTAAGGTAAAGTTTTTAAAGGCTATGTGTCCCCATGAGGGATAGGAGAAGCATTAGCTGGGGATCCACATTCTTCATATATCCCACCATCAGGGAAATGTATACTTCCGGGTCATACCTGGAAGCAGGAGATCAGTTTGCCTTTTTATGTGAGAGATGAAGGATGGGAAGGAACAAGAGAACACAGAAAGGACCCCATGCAGAAGATATTGCTGCTGGAGCTCCTAATTCTTTCTAAGCCCACTTTACCTGCAAGAGGGTTGGAGCTGGACTAAGTGAGTCCAGCTCATGACTACACGCCCCCAGTGCTTAGCCAGTATGAAGAAAGAAGGGATGGGCTCATACACCTGGAAGGGTGTCCACAACAAGATGCAGTGAGAATTTGCTGAGCTGGTTAAACTGTCTGCCTTCCAAACTGACCCCTCACTAGCTGTGGACAGACTAAAAGCCACAGGGACTAATAAGCAGATTTGCTTTTTCTGGTGCTGGTGAAATACCCAAACGTTCTTCTTGCATCAACAAAGCCCCTAAGGAATGTAAATTGGTGCAGCCACTATGGAAAACAGTATGGAGGTTCCTCAAAAAACTTAAAATAGAGTCACCATATGATCCAGCAATCCCACTCCTGGCCATATATCTGGAGAAAGCTCTAATTTGAAAAGACACATGCACCCCTATGTTCACGGCAATTTACAACAGCCAAGACATGGAAACAAGCTAAATGTCCACCGACAGATGGGTGGATAAAGAAGATGTAATACACACACACACACACACACACACACACACACACACACACACAAATGGAATACTACTCAGCCATAAAAAAGAATGAAATAATTCCATTTGCAGCAACATGGATGGACCTGGAGATTATCATACTAAGTGAAGTAAGTCAGGCAGAGAAAGACAAATATCATATGATATCACTTATATGTGGAATCTAAAAAACTAATCCAAATCAACTTATTGACAAACCAGAAACAGACTGACAGATATAGAAAACAAACTTACGGTTACCAAAGGACAAAGGGGAGGGGAGGGATAAATTAGGAGTATGGGATTGACAGATACACACCAGTATATATAAAGTAGATAAACAACAAGGATTTACTGTTTAGCACATGGGACTATATCCAATACCTCATAATAACCTATAATGGAAAAAAGTCTGAAGCTGTACACCTGAAACTACCACAATATTGTAAATCAACTATAGTTTAATAAAGAAAATTTAAAACAATTTAAAGTATACATATACACTTATATGTGGAATCTAAAATATGATACAAATGAACTTATTTACAAAACAGAAACAGACCCACAGACATAGAAAACAAACTTATAGTTACCAAAGAGGAAAGGGGGGAGGGATAAATTAGAAGTTTGGGATTAGCAGGTACAAACTACTATACATAAAATAAACAACAAGGACCTACTGTATAGCATAGGGAACTATATTCAATATCTTGTAATAAACTATAATGGAAAAGAATATGAAAAAGAATATATATACCTGTATAACTGAATCACTTTGCTGTACACCAGAAACTAACACAACATTATACACGACGTATACTTAAATTAAAAAAAAATAAAAGGTATTTAATACAGGAAAAAAAAACAAGCCTCTAGCACAATGGAAAAACTCAGCCTGAAGCTCTCCAGAAAGGGTATTTTGAGGGAGGAATGTGATGGCTTAGTGACATTCAGGGTGGGAGACTCTCAGAAGCTTGTGTTAAACATCACCTTCCTTTCTGGTGCTTATTCAGGTATTCCAAAAGTGAAGTAATCAAAACTAATTTGGAAGCTACCTGAATCCACAAATCTTGAGGTAAACGGAGTTTGGGGGTAGTGCGACCTTTTATATTATCCCTGTCTATTGCCTTTTGTCCACTTTGTAATGACTAGCGCTGATCTCACACCCCTTGCTGCCACTTAGCCTTCCCAGCCAGCCCCTCTTGTATAATGCTATCTTTCACATATTTGTCAAATCCACTGGACAGAGAGCGCCTTAATCAAATTTGCATTTTCAGCACCTTGCACAGTTCCTGGAACACACTGCAGTGACTCCATAAAAACTTACTGGGTGGATTCATGGCACACCAACCACCCGAAAGTAGTGTGTGCTGAAGCACCTACACCTCTCCCCCCAAACTAATGACTTCGTAAACTGACAGATCAGATTAGGGAGTGTAAGTTAGGACCATTTGTGGAACAGATTGAAGTCAACTGGCTCGAGTGAGAACTGAACCCAGCACCTCACTCTGTTAACTGAGTGAACAAGGTACAAGCTGCCACTGATTCACCAGGCAGCCCAGGTGCCAAGGCCCCCTCCTTTGCAACAGAACCCACCTTTGTAACAAAGAGATAGTTTTCCAACTGTGAAAGCAGATTGTCAAAGTTCAGATGGATAAGTTGAAGTTCACTTCCTGAAAAGCAACTGCTCTCTCTGTTTGCAACTAACCGGACCCGCCAACACTTTTAACAATGTGGATAGAAGATCAGGAGGAAACAACTGGGAAAGGAAAGGAAGAGAAAACCCCTCAGCTCTCTTAGAATGATTCAAAAATGACTAGACTTCCAAGGCCTCAGAGCTACAAGACTTAATCTAGAATTTCTAAGCAAAACAGATAAGCCTAACAACCAGGATTGTACTGTGGAATCCCCAGCTGGAGTTGCCCTTAGTTCTGGAAACAATCTTCGTACTTCATGTAGCAAGGAATTTTTGACTTCCCAAGGTGACCAATCCCCTTTTGCCCTGACTTGGACTGGTGACAAACATGCAGGGCCCCACCTAGGCCAGGTTCATAGCCCTCAAGTCACATTGTTGTTTTCTGCGCCTGGAAAGCCTTCACACCCCTCTCTACTGCACTGATCGATTCATTCAAGGCTCCCCCCATCCATGAGGACTTCCCTGATCTCTACAGCCCTCCTAAGAGTCCTTCTTTTTGACACCCCATAATACTGAAGTGTGGTCCCCTTGATCATACCACTGGGAACTTAATCTCACTGTATCTCAGATAGTATACTGTTATTTAATGGGATAACTTATTTGACCCAGGATGGCCTGAACATACCTGGAGGTAACTACTCATAGATTAGAACTGGAAGAACCCTAGCCAGACAGGCATTGATATTTGAAATTTTACCCTTAAAATTGGAGAAAAAGAATCAAAAATGATTGGACATCACTCAGTCAGTCCAACCTCTCACCTAGTGCAAGAATCCCCTCCACAGCACTCTTGGTGGATGTTCATTCAGCCTTTGCAGAAATTCTTACAATTATAAGAATTTCACTTCCTTCACAGTAACTCATTTTCATAATGAACATCACTAAAGTTTTAGAGAGAAAATAATTGTTTAAGTTCAAAGAATTATTAACAGTAATCTTTAGTAGGAATAACATGTTAAATATGCATTTGTTATCAGCCACTCATATCTAATTCTGCGTGTTCCCTAATACATTAAGAAAAAAACTGAGGTAGTTAATAGATAAGTAACTCACAGATACAAAAAAAAAAAAAAAAGAAAGAAAAAGGAGCACTCTGATAAGATAATGAGTAAAGATGTGATTAGATATGGGAAATGGCAAGAAATGGAATTTTAAGTGAAAACGCAGGATTACAAAATTGCAAGCACAGTAGGCTCCTAATTTTAGTTAAAAATATAAATAGGAATAATTAAAATTGAAAATATCTAATATCCCAACACCCAGAGATGACCATTGCATATGAGTGACAGGCTCATAGATTATGTTTTCTTCCTTATATTTTTCTGCATAGTTCAAATTTTGTACAGTGATTTCAACCACTGTTATAACAAGAAACATGTTCATGTAATTTGTAATGTTTTATAGTGAATTAATTAAGAAGGAACTTTTCAAAGGCCCAGTTAGCTAGGACAGTGTTTAGCAGATGACCATGTGGAAAGCTGTGTCCAGCACTTGGGGTGTGGCCTAGGCAGCAGGCTGGTGACAGCCAGGGAGAAATTTTGGGAAAAGGCTGTATCTTTTCAACTTTATATCTCCAGCACCTAATATGGTACCCTACAGGGAGAGTGCAAAATGAAAATTCGGGAACACTTGTTCTAGAAATATTACAAATTTCAAGACAACAGCAGTAGTACGCTAAACCAAGCACAGAGCCTTCCTAAGTGGAGGCCCTGTGCAACTAAATACATCTCAAACCCATGAAGCTGGCCCTACCCCACACACTACAGGTGCTCAATAAATATTTGTTGAAAGTAAAGAAAGGAGGGAGAGATAGGAGGATCCCAAACACAAACCTCCCAATTGCGCCTCATAGCAAAACTGCACTCAGCAAGGTTTTAAAGTTTTAAGAGGATATGAGGTCATAGACAGAAGGAAGCACTCTTCCAGAATTTTCCCAGACAGCCTATATTTGAACTATACTTCCTCTTGTTGTCGTACATATACCTTTCTGATCACAGTGCACAGTCATGGTTTTTGATCTGTATAACACGATCACTCTATCTATAAAAGAAATGAATATTCTCTCTTTCATCTGTTCAAATAAGATATTTGGCTCTGACTATTATATCCTCCCTCTCTGCTTTTCCCCTCAACCCACTTTTCCTCTTATAACACTTTAATCTTGGCAACAGAACTCTCCCTACCCATCTTTTCCTTCCTGCACCCCCTACATACCCATCCTCAGCGCTCCCTCTGCCTTTAATGCCGCCAAGCAGACACTGAACATGAGAGGGTGTCTGCAGAGGATGTGGATAACCCTCATCCTAATCTCATTCACGGTCTTCCCACCCAGGCCTGGCCCAAGCCCAGGAGAACTGGAGTTGCCAGCTCGTGGAAGCCGTTGCAGCCCAAAAGGAGACAAGGCAGCCAGGGGTCATCACTTATCAGGGAAAAATGAGACAATTTGTTACAATTTATTAGACTGGGGAAACTGAGCCTCTAAGTGGGAACCTGACCCTTGGACAGGGAGAATGCTAAAAAGGATGCTTGCTCTCAGTTGCCAGGGCCACATCCCGGCCCTTGAATGCTAAAGAAATATGAGACGTCTAACACCCCCTGGCTCACATCAGAAACCAAGCCAAGTTAGCAAATGTCTAGCATCCTCCTCAGTCAGCAGACATGCTATAGTAATAGTACTGATGCCCCCTAACATGTCCTAAGAGTTTTGCTCCTTCTTAATCTCTGCCATGTATTGGAGCCCATTTAATCTTCAGAAGGACTCATGGTATACGGTGGGACAGGTATTATATTCCCGTTTATAGCTTAGGAAACCGAGACACCAAGAGATGAAGGGATCTACCCAAGGTCAGAACTTTAGCTAATGGTGGGCCCAGGACACAAACCGAGGTTTCCTGGGTTTGCTCTCTGGCTCCTTCGACACTGCTATGGTGGGGGTTGGGTAGCAGTCTAACAGAGGCAGGGGAGGGATGCAAGAAAGATGAGGGGGGAGGCAGCAGACCCTTGCAGGAATTTCTGGACATTTTGCCTTAATAAATAAGATACAAATAATTTGCCATTTGTCTTGCTGTTTAGCAGCTACTCAGCTGTTAATTAATCACATAAAGGCAGGAAGCCTGACCAAAAGTAGAATGAGCAGTTTTTATTTCAGTTTAGAATGAGAAGAGGATTTTTTGCTGAATGAAAATATAGGATTTCAGATGGCCTGGGACCCTTTTTAAACAAGAGAGTGGGACTTCCGTGGTGGCGCAGTGGTTAAGAATCCGCCTGCCGATGCAGGGGACAGGGGTTCGATCCCCAGCCTGGGGAGATTCCACATACCACGGAGCAACTAAGCCTGTGAGCCACAACCACTGAGCCTGTGTGCCACAACTACTGAAGCCCGCATGCCTAGAGCCTGTGCTCCGCAAAAAGAGAAGCCACCGCAAGTAGAAGCCCGTGCACCGCAACGAAGAGCAGCCCCCGCTCGCCGCAACTAGAGAAAGCCCGCACACAGCAACGAAGACCCAACACAGTCAAAGATAAATAAAATTTTAAAAATAAAAATAAATAAATAATAAAACAGTTTCTTTAAAAAAAAAAAAAACAAAGAATGAAGCCAGACCTTGAAGGGCTGGCTCAATTTAATGCAACAAGTGTTGTGGAGCACGTTCTCTTCACTCTGCCACCAGGAGGGGGCCCTCACCTTGTGTCAGAGCCCAGCTCTGTCTCCTGCTCCACTGACGTCCTCAGGCAGACCTGGGGCTTCTTCATGCAAGGCCCCACTTTGCAAGTGCAGGCTTCATCACAGCAGTTACCAGATTCAAAGGTGTTTCTGTGGCTCTTTCCCTATTACACTGTGAGCCCTGGAAGGCAAGGCTCATTCCCTAGACATCTTTACGTCTCAAAAGCCCAGGAGATGATCTGGAACACAGCAGGCCCTCAATAAACCTGAGAGATTAGCAAATGAATGCATAAGCCAGTTCACCTGAAACAGGTCACATGACCTCTTGGAAGGTTCAGCTCTCCCATTTACGAATGCGTATAGGCACACCTGTCCTGCCTGAGTCACAGGGCTGTAAAAAGACCAAATGTTTGTGTATTGTCAGGCCCTCTCACACATGTCCCAAAGATACACTAAAGTGTAGAAAACCTGAAGACAGGAACCCTGTCATTCTTGTTCCTGGTGTGTCCCCAAAATTTACATTAGCACCTCAGAAGGAAGGGCTCAATTAAGGTTGGTGGAAGAGAAAGAGGTGGGACAGAATACTTTATAAACACTGTGGCCTCTCAAAAGCTATGATATTTCCCCCCAAGTGTAATAAGTTCTGATCATCAGAAAGCGTGGTGTGCTGCTGAGAGTCTCTGCCCCCCATTTCCAGTTCTGCCCCCTCCATCAACCAGTCTCCTCTGTCACCCACGACATGAGGAGAGTTGCACTCACCCTCCCTTTTTTCAGACAGGGACAATTTTGTCTTTTTCAAACTTTCTGAGATGTAGGAGGGTGGTGAGGGCAGGACTGAGTCATACCATGGAAGCCAGTATCTAAGAAGGATGTCTGCCATCTGTCCTGAAACTTACCTAGAGCCCAAGCCATTGTGCGGGTCACTAGCCCAGGCTGGAAGGGACACAGTGGTACAGACAAAAAGCTGAGCAGGGGCTGAGAGCTGGCCACCACCGTGGAGCTGGAGTAGGCACGGGGGTGTCTCTGTGGCCAGCCCAAGCCAAAGAGCCACCTCAGCACAGGCGCTTCCTGGGGATTAACGAAGCACAGAAAGAAATAACACCTCAAACCATTAACCCCAACCAGCGATAAATCCTCAGGAATTGCACGGCAGAGTGGCTGCTCCTGCCGTATTAAGTTGAAAATGCATGTTTAAAAAGCCTATGGATTTTTTTAATGGACTACAATATCATTGGTACCCAGTGGGCCTCTCCACAGCAGGAATACCTCAGCCTGGGGCCCTGGCCCTTTATTCAATGTGCGATGTTCCTTCTCCCTCTTCCTGTTACCTGGCTTTTCTTGTGTCCTTTGCTCCTAGAATATTGAAAAACACCACATAAACTGAAAACACTGGAATGAGAAAAAGAGAAGCCCAACCAGCTTGCAGGAGCCACGGTCTGAGAGCAGGTGCCAGCGCTGCAGGTGAGTTCAGTGGGCAGCCAGACGGAAGAAAATCAACAAGAATGAAGACTGCCAAGGCGCAGGAATGCTCCATTGACTTCTTTGACATTGAAATTCCCAATGAAAATGTAAATGTTATCTGGTGGAGGAAGCCTCTGAGCCATTTTTAGGCCATTAACAGCTTTGCTACAAATAAATTACCTAAAATAGCCAGTCACCTATTAGAGCCCTGGGCAATGGAACTCAACACAGGTATTAACAGTGGAAGTAAGGAAGGTCAGGAATCATGGGGGCAGAAGGGTGGAAGAAGTAGAGGAAGATGAGAGACCTAAGTGGGCTTGGGGGAGGCACCAGGTCCTTGGCCAAAAGATATGAAGGGCAATGGGTGGAAAGTGAATACTGGACTATCAGTGACTTCCAGACTAATAACTTTTTCTAGATTAGGCCCAGCTAGGGGATGACTAAAGATAAACAAAAGTCAGAAGAGAAGGCAAAGCAGAGAGAGAAGAAATGAAGGCCAATGGAACAGAAGCATTACTTCTGGCAGTCATGGGATGCTGAAGTTCCTGGGGCCTCCACCGACTAATAGGTTACCCTTTGGCAAAATACATATCTACTCCAGACTCAATTTCCCTATTAAAAAACGTCTCTTGAAAGTAATGTCCCTCAGACTGTCACTCTGGGGGATAAAGAGTTAATATTTGAAACTCTGAAGGCGACTTTGGAGAACAAGTTTCTATTCTAAGTGTGAGAGATTCCTATTATAAGAAATTCTGTAGATTGACAAAGCTAAATGGCCTCTACATCGTATAACCATAATCCTCCTCAGTGTACAAAAGTCCAAAAATAAAGACCAGATGTCTTCAGATTGCTGACGTTGATTGAGCTGGTTCCACTCACTCGCAGTGATTGCTAAACCAAGCTTTCCCTGGACGCAAAGCTGAGGGTTTCCATCCTTGTGTTATTGGCTTTTTTGGCCACAGTTTGCCTGTTCACGTATATGGGCACCCTTTTGGCCTCCTCGGGTCTGGAACGGAGTTTTCCACTCCTTAGAGGATGTGTCTGCAGAAGCTCAGTTGAAACCCATTAAGTACTTGTGCCTCCTCAGCAGCCTCTCCTGGCATCAAAGAGCCAGTTTCTCATTAGTAGCTGGTTAGAACAGTGAGGCCTCCACCAGTGACTTGCTCAAACTCTGGTTACCCAAGAAAACCTTTGTGAAGATCCTGCCCCAGGCCAGCTCTCCCAAAAAACTCCTCCACCCCCTCAAAGCCTCAGACTGTGCTGGGAGGCCTGTGCTTTGTACAGGCCAGCTGGGAGGTTGTCCCCCCGTTTCCTAGACATCAACCCGCTCTGTCTCTTTCTCATAAATTTCCTAGCAGTGTTCTGTAGTGCTAAAACACTTCCTGTTCTTATTCTCATGTGTTTCTCATATGTATTTGCCCTATTAGATCATAAGTTTCGCAGCCATGAGAACTATATTCTGTAATTCCTTTTTATTCTCCCGCTCAACTCTCACAGATGTCAGTACATTAAGATGTTTTAGTAAAGAGCTTGTTGACTGGCTAAGTTTTTCAAAGGGAGAAACAAAAGAAAAAATGAATCGTGACAGTTGGTTGCAGACCAAAGACAAATAGGTGTGTGCTTGGGGGTGTGTGTGTGTGGGGGGGGTGTCTGTGCGTGAGCTCATTTGCATATTCACTCATCCCACAAATATCTGTTGAGTACCTACTATGTTCCAGGTGTTATGATAGGCATAGGGATACAGCAAAGAACAAGAAAAATAAACTCCTTGAGTTCCCAGAACAACACTTCGATACAGTTTGCTAGGTCCTGGAGCCTCATGTTGCTTGTGTGTTTGTAAAGTTTATTTCATGGCTGAAAAGGGATGGTGTGTTTGGATTTGTCTCATGTAAAGAAAAGGAAAAAAAAAAAAAAAAAAAAGAAAAGGTAAATGTGTCCTATGAGAATATGTTTGATTTAGGCTCAGGGTACAAAAACCAGAAAGGAATGTTAGATATAATTTAGGACCCAATAGTTTTCTTCATGATGTGTGACTGTTTTATCTCGAACCTGGAGGAAAACAGTACAATTTACATATGCAAATGAGAACAGCCAAAACTTGCATACCACTGAATATTTTAGGAAACCCCAAACTGCAGGTTCCTATGAAATCAAAAGCACTGATTTCAGGCCAAAGATTTTAGACAGTAAACATACTGATTTTCAACAAGTTGTTTGCTTTTTAAAAAAATAGAAATTGCTTTCTATCTAATCCTAGTAGCAAAAACCCAAAGTTCATATTGTGTTACTTTTTTTTTTTTTTTTTTGCAGTACGCGGGCCTCTCACTGTTGTGGCCTCTCCCTTGCAGAACATAGGCTCCGGACGCACAGGCTCAGCGGCCATGGCTCATGGGCCCAGCCGCTCTGCGGCATGTGGGATCTTCCCGGACCGGGGCACGAACCTGTGTCCCCCTGCATCGGCAGGCGGACTCTCAACCACTGAGCCACCAGGGAAGCCCTGTGTTACTTTTTAAAGCATGGAAAATGGTTTATAGCTTAGATCTAATTTCACTCTTGCTGCACAGAGAGGTAATTGGAAGAGTACAATATCTACTCCATGTCGCTTTAAGGACAGTTAAGGTCACATGCTACTCCCAGGTAGGATGAGACTAGAGCTCATGTGAAATATTCTTGACCCTCTCCTCACCTAAGGCATTTCTAATTTTAAATTTTAATTGTAATTTTATTTTGAACCTGATGTACTTAGAGAGCTGAGTTGATTATACCCTCCAGTTCACAGCACACGATCACTATCAGTACGTGCAGGGCTTCTCTCCTATTTTATTTTATTATTCTCCTTTTATACCTGATTCTAGTCACATTTCCCTCTCTCTCTTTCTTTTTAGCCCCTCTTCCACCCTAAAGGCACCCACATTAATGTGTTTGATATAGATAGGCAGATAGAGATACATGTATATATGTACATGAAGTTATGTGTATATCTATGTTCTGTATGTATGCATATGAGGAGGGTTATCTTTGAAAAATATACAGTGTGAGGTGTGTGTATGTGTTTTAAATAGACTTAGGTGGTATTATGCTGGAAATTTCATTGTGTTTCTTACTTTCTTTCATTCTCCTCTTTCATGCCTGTAGTTCTCTGCCTCCGTAAACAAAGCTCTTATGACTATCCTTGTACATTCCCCCTTCCGGTAATGCGTGAACATTTCTCTGGGGTATATGCTCAGGCCTAGGGTTCCTGGGTCATAAGGTATACCCACAAACATCACTTTAGCTAGGGGCTTCCAGGTTATTCTCCAGAATGACTGTACCAATGTACATTTCACCAGCAGAGCATGAGTTCTAGTGTCCCCAAGTCCTCACCAATATTTCTAATTTTTGCTATTCCATTGAGTATAAAATAGTATTTTATTGTTATTATAATTTGCATATCTCTGATTTTTGAATTTGAGCAAATTTTCATATATTTGTTAACTATTCAGATACCCCCTTGTGTGAATTACGTATTCCTGTTTTTGAACATTTTCCATTGAGTTCCCAGATCTGTCTTACTGAATTTTAAGAATTCCTGTTCTAATCTAGATGTCTATCCCTTATTGTTATATTGGTTAATGAAAATATCTTCTCCCAGTCATTACCAGTCTACTAACTTGATCTATGGTGCATTCATTGAAGATAACTCTTCTACTTTGTTGTAGTCAAGTACATCAACTATTTGCCTTATGAATTGTGCTTTAGTGGTCTTATTTTAAAAGACCTCCCTCACTCCAAACTCACAAAGACATTCTTTTCCACTAGCTTTACAATGACATTCACATTTAGGTATTTGATCCTTCTAGAAGATTAACTTTTAGTGTCATATCGGAATCTGTCTTTTTAAAAAAATATATTTATTTATTTATTTATTTGGTTGCGCTGGGTCTTAGTTGAGGCAGGTGGGCTCCTTAGTTACAGCTCGCTGGCTCCTTGGTTGCAGCCCATGGGCTCCTTGGTTGTGGCATGTGAACTCTTAGTTGCAGCATGCATGTGGGATCTAATTCCCTGACCAGGGATCGAACCTGGGCCCCCTGTATTGGGAGCGTGGAGTCTTATCCACTGTGCCACCAGGGAAGTCCCAGGAATCTGTCTTCATTTTTTCCATATAGTGGCCTTATTTCCTTAATACCATATATTAAACAATCCAATGACATATACATTTGTGGTGCCACGTCTATCATATGCCAGGTTTCCAAATAAACATGGGTCTACTTTTAATTCTTTGTTCCATTACATGGATTTATTTTCCGATTCTTTTCCTCACACTACTTTTTGCTTTTACTTGCTTTCACTACTTATTTCTTTTATTACTATGGCTTACTGTGTTTCATATCTGGTAGAATGAATCTTCTTCTTTGCTCTTCTTTTCAAATTTGACTTAGCATCCATGGACATTTGTTAACCTATACAAATTGTAGGATAAGCTCAAGGTCATTTCTGTTAGCTTGAAAGACCACATGATCTTTTATTCTCCTCCACCACCCTAGCCCTTTATGTCATGCCTCTTTATATTGCAGTTAATAAAAACCCAACTAAAAGCAATTTAAGTCAACAATAATAATGCAGCAAGTGCTCAAACAACATCATCAGGACTCTGTCTTTTCTTCTACCTCTTGACTCTACTTTCCTCTGAGTTGGCTTCTGTCACAGACAAAATTTCTCTAGGAGTAGGTCCCCAGCTGCATCTTACTTTTCTAGCAACCCAAGCAGAAAGAAGATACTTCCTCCTTGAGAGTTTCATCAGAGTTCTGAATGGGGCTCTCATGCCCCATCCTGCACTGTCCTGAAACATGCCCCATCCTCAAACAACCGATGTGACCAGACTTTTGAAGGCTCTGCTTGGCCAGGCCTGTGTCTTTTGCCTGCAAACCACTGGTTCAGCCCCATATGACACACATGGACTAATAAAGAAGGAGTATTTCCATAAAGAAAAACTGAAATGCTACTTCCAGGGCAGGCAAAACCTACGAAGGTTAACTATCCACTGTGGCAATCCATTGCACTTATTTATTTCTACCTGACTCCTCCTACCAAAATATAAGTTCCTTGAGGGCAGGCCTTGTGGCTCTGCATCTTAGGGGCCCCAGTACCTAGTCAAATGCCTTTATATAGTGGGCATTCAACAAGCATCTATTGAATTTAAGAAAGTAAGTGAATGAATGAATGAAAGAATGAATGCCAGGAGTAGCAGTTAGGGCTAGGTTGCATCTTATGGAGAGAGAAGGGGCAACAACAGTAACTGTAACGGACCTTTAAACTGGCATTTAGCGAGCCAAGATCTCAACCTCAGAAGTGGGGTCATGGCTCCGCTGTCACACAGATTTAAAACCTAACAGTTAATTCCACTGACTTTCCCAATGACTTACAGGAAGTCTCCTATAAGAGGAAGTCTAAGGTAGTGATTCAAAGTTTTAGAGTCTGACAGTCCTGACTCCCATCCTAACTCTGCCAAGTTTTATAAAAACTTGATTCATTTAACCATTTGGGGTCACCATTTCTTTTTCTGCACAGTGGGGACTAATATGTAATATGTAGGAGAGTTGTTATAATATTTTAAAAGATAACTATGCAAAGAGCTATGTAAAGAGTCTGGCACTGGGCTATAAGAAAGTCTTCGCCTTTTGGTGTGCAACTTCAGGAGTTCCCTGGGAAAGATTCAAAACTGGTCTCCATCACCTGAGGGCAAGGAGAGACCAAAGAGGTATAACACTCCAGATTGGTACGTGACAGTTTTAATAAGCAAGAGAACATACATATGAGGCTTATCTTGGGTGGCTGCAAGATGAGTAGATCTCGGCCCCCACTTGCCAGAATCTTAACTAAGGTCAGTTATATATTCTGTTCAGATGGTCTCAACAACATCTTACCCTCTCAAGGCTGTCCTTGAAATGACTGCTTGTGTGGGAATAGCAGGTGGGACATGCATTCCAAGGGCAGGGGAGGGGGTGAGGAGCCTCTGATTGTTTAGGTCCAGCTCACAGGCCAAGCAGAGTTTGCCTCCTCTCAGTGACCTCCTCCAACACAGCTACAACAGAGTTTTCAAGTATCTACTAGGTGTCAGGCAAGGTGCTCGACTCTAAGGAACCAAACTAAGCAAACTAAGCACGGTTTGTCTTCTCAAATTGCTCAGTGTCTTGGAGGGAGGAGAGAGAAATTGAAAAGCTAAAGTATAGTAAGGGCCATGCTGTGGAAGTACAGGGTGCTGGGGAGGGACAAACTGGAATACTTAATCCAATCATGATAGCTAGGGAAGGTTTCCCAGAGGTTGTGATATTTTTGATGAAACTGGAAAGATGGGTAAGAATTAACAAAATTAAAGGTGAGAATGTTTAGAGAGGAGACTATTCCAGGAAGATAATTAAGAGAGGCCATGGCAAATTCTTAAAGAAATTCTTAATGGTTCTCAAAAAGGATTAGTTAATATTTGTGTAACTATCACAATTATAATGACATAGTATTAATACCTATTAACTCGTATTATGCCCTATAGGGTAACCCTTTTTCCTCTCAAGAAAATCTTTCTTGATATTCACACAGACATATATTCCTTGATTTCCAAAACTTCAGTGTGTTTTACTTGCTCTTAGAGGATTCATCAAGGACCTGACATAGTCAAAGAAGGCTGCATTCTAGATCTGGAGAGCATTTGGAAGAAATAACAGATGTGGATCAAAGGAAATTGGAAAAATAATAAAGAGATCTAGGAATAGGGTATGACCTTGCAGAACGTGATGAGGAAACTGGCACAGTCAACTTCAGGGAAGCTTTCAACCAAAGGAGGACATTCCTATAAAGAGGAAGGTGGCAAGGTAGGAGAAAGAAATAGGAATAAAAGGAGTATCTCTCTTCGTCTTGTTTGTTCACCTGGAGGAACAACTGAAGCATAAAAAATTAAATACATGGGCTTTTTGCATTCAGTGATGTTTTCACAAACCCATCATCTAAAATCATTTAAATTTTGAGTCCTTTTTGCTGATAAATATGATAAGGATGACTCCAATCACCAACAGTCCTTGACTGCAATATAGTGAACCTCACTCCTGGTGTTGTCATCACAACACGAGTACCATTCCTCTTCTCACTGCTCTTCAACCATCACTGCACCATCACCTGCAGAGGTTTTAAAGTCATTGAGATGCCCAAACTCCAACCCTACTGAATCAAACCTACCAAATCAGAGTCTTGACAGATGAGGTCTGATTCCCCCCACCCAACACTGTTACTTCTCTGACTTCCTTTCCTACTGCTCTTCCCCTGGATCACTTCACTTCAAACAAATGGACCTCCTTGCTTTTTGTATTAGGTACCTGTTGCTATGTAACAAATTATCCCCAAATGTAGTATCTTAAATATATATATATATATGTACATTTATTATTTCACAGTTTCTGTGGGTCAGGTACCCAGGCACAGCCTAGTTTGTATAGTGTCTGGTACATGATAGGAGCTTAACAATCATTTGTTCAATGGAACAATTTGTGGCACTATCAGAATATTTTTTTGGTAAACCTTGAGCTCATTTGGGAATTGCTTTATAGAAAAACAGGCAGCCACTCCCAAATATATATACTGCTCCACTTAATGGCTATATCTGTTCTCATCCCAAATCCAACTACTGCCCAGGGAAACTTACTTTAGTTTGTGTATGACAATAAGGACCATCTTAGGTCAGGCTCACAGACCCTGAAATGAGGATTCATATGCAACTAACTTATTAGGGAAGTGTTTCCAGGAGAAACTGATAAGGAAGTAGAATAAACCACTTGTGAGAACAGAGAATCAGTAGTAGTTAAGCAAGAGTGTGACCAGGAAAAGTCCCAGCCTCAATCTAAACCCACAGGGAGATCAGCAGCATAAATTACAGCCTCAGAGTTTGTCCCTTCTCAAGACCAGAAATCTGGCCTTTCATATTCCACAAAATCAGCCATTGGCTAACTGGTATATAAACCAAGAAGCTCTAGAAAGCTAAGGACAGTCCTCTGGAGTAGGTGGAGGTGTGAGTCATTAGATGCAAAGCACACAGGCCACAAAGAACCAGTAGGAAGGACCTGAGATCTGGAAGGAATGCTGTCTATATTCACTGCAGGTACAGTTAAGAAACAAGCCTCTGGCTCCTTCAAATCCAGACATGCCTCTAACTTAGGACAAGATGAAACTGTCATCTGATCACATTTAATCCTTGCCAAAAAACCTATGAGGTGGTTGCAACTACTACTCCTATCTTAACCAAAGCTTAAAGAAATTAAGGGACTTGCCCAAGAACATGTAGCTATTCAGTGTCTGAGCCAGGATTCAAACTCCGATTTATCTTCCTCAGAGTCCATGCTTCTGATTGCTATTCTATAATTAAAAATGTATTTATTCTTTTAATTCCACTAGCATGATGGTGAAGAGACAAGGCTAAATAGATATCCATTGATAGAAAGGGGACTGGTTGCCCAAGTGTACTCACCCCCTTAGTGCCTGTAGCACTGTAGATACTCAGTAAATATCCATTTAATAAGTGAAGAAGTAACTGTAATACAGGGGACTTTTCCATACAGCAGTCCTCAGATATTTATAGATTGGGTGCAAACAATCTAATTCCCATCCCAAGATGTTGAAAAGATAGGAATAAAATAGACTTTATATCTACTCTGGAGTAGTCCAATAAGATGCTTGCCATGTGGGAAGATCTACTTATTGTTCAATATAGGTGTGGAAAAACCCAAACCAAAAGCTTTTTGTCTTACTTCTCCTTTCAGGAGAACACAGTGAGTTTACAGACAGTTCCAGGGAAAGTATATATTTTGGGTTTCAAGAGAAGATGAGAATTTGGTTTTACCAGAGGTGATGACGGAGGTGATATATGGAGATCGCCAAATTCAGCCAAAAAAGCCTCTTGCTGCAAAGCACAGATGCCCTCATCTGGTTTCACTGATGCACCTGTGATGCCATGTTGAGCAAACACAACTGATCTTTCTTATGGGTCACCAGGTCACTGGAGCACACCTGGAGCCCTCTGATTACACACAGGCAAAAAGTCTAGAGACCAGATGGGTAGGGTGAGGTGGATACCAATCAATAGGGACTTTAAAACCTTCAGTTTTAGTTTTTGGTTTCTTTGTTTGCTCATCTTGAACTGTGCTGATAGGGTTGTAGTGAGCTAGTGCCCAATTCCATTCTCTCTTGCAGTCAACAGCACGACCTTTCCTAGGTGACTTTTAAGGTTGGAGTTTAACCAAGTGATCACATAACAGAATAAAACTAACCACCCCCATGATTTCTTTTACCTTCTATCAAATTACAATAAATATGCAGAAAAAAGTACGTAGCGTAAGTGTATAACACAATGAACTTTCACAAACTGAACATGTTTAATCACCACCCCAGAAGCCTCCCTTATGTTTTCTTCTGGTCGCTGTACACCCCTCCAAGAGTATATAAACTCTCCTGACTTCTAACGCCCTTGATTAGTTTAGCTTGTTTTGTACTTTATATAACTGGAATCCTACAGTGTGTATTCTTGTGTGCTCGGCTTCTTGTACTCAACATTATTTGTTGAGATTCATCCATGTCATTGCATTTAGTTGTAGATCATTTATTCTAATTGCTGTATATTATTCCATTGTGTAAAAATGCCATAATTTATTTATCCTATCCTGTCAGTGGGCATTTGTGTAGTTTCCAGGATGTGGGTATTATGAATAATGCTGCTATGAACATTCTCAAACAGGTCTTTTGGTGCTTTTCTGTTGGGTACACACCTGAAAGTGCAGCTTCTGGGCATGAATTCAGCTTCAGGAGATACCACCAAACATTTCTCCAAGAGGGTATTTCACCCGTGATTTTCTCCTATGTATTTTTCACCTGTGATTTTCACCCTCCAACACTGGTCTCATTAACAGAGAACTTGACTAGAACTCACCTATTAGGAACGGCGCAACTACCCCTCGGAGGATGCAAGTCCCTGAAAAGCAGGAATTCCCTGGCATTCTCAAAAGCTACTTTAACCTCTGTAAGAGCTCTGAAAACACGATCTTCCCCCGGGGAGGGAAAAAGCAATTTGGGGGTAATCCCATGCTGTTCGTGATACATATTCCCATGAGAGAAGAGTTACTGCACTTGAAACCGTTTATTTGCTTTTGGTTCGGGGACAGTTTTGTAAAGTCCAAAGCGATTACAGAGGAGCTTTTGCAAAAGAAATGGGAGTTGGATCAGACCGCTTCCGCTTTCCACATACACCACAGCAAAAGTCCCAGGAGGTCAGCTGGAACAGAGACTGGTTGGAACCCTGTACAGTCCCAATGAGAAGTCTTCCTAAGGTCTCCAAGGTGGAGCATAAATCACAGATGTGTGGAGCTTTGAAGACCTAACTTTTGTTGCTAATCTCTCTGTTCTGAAAGGGTGGGTGGGGAATATATGAAGGCAAAATCGACAAACAAGTCCCAGATAATAGTTTCTGCCCTTGCCAAAGTTGCGGTTCAGTTTTTTAATAAGCTCATTGGGATTTGCTCTTGTTACTGTACTTTACTCATTAGTCCTTGAAGTTACTGTTGGGTACCTTGGGGTGGAGGCCCCAAACCTCAACATTCTTCTAAAGGGCTTACCACTGCAGGAGAGAGGGGTGAGGTGGGGGGAGCAGCTCGCTCACGCACTCAGAAAGGTGCCGCCTGCCTGGATCTCCTTCCCAGGAAGGAGAAGCAAGGCGCTAAGGTGGAGGCCAGCATTCACACACAGGACTTAACAGGGAAGGCTTCTGCAGGGATCTAGACAAGAGTTCCTCAACATGTGGTTGAGATGGTGGATACACATTATTCTCTTCATTTTTCCTGTATGCATGAAATGCTTTTATAATAAAATATTTTTAATTAATTTTAAAAAAAAAGAGTTCCTCAACACGTGCAGTTCCGGTGCCACAGGAACTGGACCTTTACATCAAGCCCCTCCCATCCTCCGCGTTAGCTTTGGTTGGTTTTCCTATGTACGTTGGGAGAATGGCATTGAGAAAATACTCTTTGACTAATCCAAGTTGCAGTTATACAGATATCATTTCCTTTGACATTAATCTGATTTAAAAAAAAAAAACTTACCTTACTACGGTACTTAAAATCTGGTCCCATATTTCCAGTTTTTCTAAATTCCATCCTGTTGGTGTATTTGTGAGTTCTGTTCTTCAAGGAGGTTTATTCAAAGAAAGAGGGAAGAAGAGAAATAAGTTCTTTATGAAATGATGACACCAAATTGAAGCTTTATAAGACTATGTTGCACTTAACACTTGCTGCTCCCCACCCTTTACCATGGGGACATTCTATTAGGCTTATTATACTCTTATTATGCTAATTGAATAAGCCCCTTCCCTGGCACCTCTGTGTTTTCTGGAAACAATTTAAACTACTTGACTTCCCTGTTAAGGCACTGCACCACTCAGGTTCTGGCTGTGTTTCCTTTCTTGACCCAACTTCCTCTCCTATGTAATTCTCCCTTCTGCTTTATTGTTTTTATTCTACCATCCTGGCCTGTAGGAAGACCAAATTGTCTGTTCCCTAAATGCCACCTCCCTATATCCATGTATTTTCTGTCCCTCCTCATGAATTTCATCTTCCAGAATATCCTATCCGCCTTTCTGATCCCTAGAAGAAAAGGGACTAGATTCATTGCCCCTCATCATGGAGAGAAGATGGAAAGGTTTCCTTAAATGTTGCAGAAACATATGTTGTGCTCACCAAAAGGAACCTGGAAAGACTAGTCGTAATCCCATAGCACAGCCTTCCTCAAAGCCTTTTCCAGCTTGTTTTCCCATTTGTCAGTACATTGTACATGAAAGTTATAGGGATCGTTTATTGTTAACCATGTATGTGGGCAGAGGGATGAACAGTTTAAATAACATGACCGGTTAGCCGACAGGGAAATTAGAAATCATGTTGTCAATACTTCTGAATTGAACTTTTTATTCTCAAACAAATATTTACTAAGGTAAGTTGACACATTTTAATGCATTTTTATAGACAACCATAAGGTATGATAGCATGCATTGTAATATACAGTGTACAAAGTTCTTTCAGAAAAACTTCAGCACTTGATCCTCACAACCACCCTGCGATGAAATGGAACAATAGTAGGTTTATTTCATGAAGGAAGAGACTCAGACCGAAAGTTCAGTGGATTGTCCTGAGTTTCTAGCTCCTACTTAGTGCTTTTTCCACTATATTGTGCTCTCATAAAATTTGAGGACCATGAAAAGGCCCTTTTACACAAGGACATTTCTTTAATAAGCCTACCATGACACCTAAAATTATGCTATTATGGAATCATTCATTTTTTAGGTTTAAGTATTATGTCCCCAGATATAAAACATAAAGCCATAATCATGAGAAATAGTTCTAGCATAGCTGACTGTTATCTTTGATAGCTGCAAACAAGGAAACTAAAGATTGAGATATAAGTCCCAAAACTACGAGTTTGTTGAAACACTAGTGGAAAAAAAAGAGAAAAAGTCCTTGAAAAATACGGTGTGTGTCCTGTCTTCATGACCTGCTATTTTGTGATCTTGGACAAATTACCTTTGAACATCAGTTTTCCCATGAGTCCAAGAGAGACAGTAACAATACCAAAATGAAATAAAGTACTGAGACTGTACCCTAGTATATTCTGCAAACTGAAAGTTACTACAAAAATGTTGGTTCCCACCACCATAATAAGTTAACCTATCATGATCTCCTTGAAAGACTGAGTCTTTATAATCTAAGATGATCTATGGGATTTTAAAAGATCACCCTTGGAAATAATATTTAGAGAATTTACAAGGGACCAGTCATGACGGCAAACCTCTTTTTTGCTATCATGTTAAGTCCCTAAACCACAGAGCATTTTATTATTCCATGATTAGACATCTGCACTCACAGTGTGTTCCAAAGACTTAGGTCAGAATGGAAACAGACCTGGGAAGTTCAAAGCTGCTTTATGAGATAAGTCCTAGAACCAAGCTGAGCAGAGCAGGGCTACTTACAGAGCTTCCAAGGATCTCCAAGTAACTCTGGGAAAACGGCAAAGCAAATCTGGCTGAAGGCACAACCAAGATAATTTTCGAGATAATCATTCATCCTCTTACTTATTCATTTATTCATTTGTACTTTTAACAAATATGTATTAAAAGTCAACTATGTGGGACTTCCCTGGTGGTACAATGGATAAGACTCCACACTCCCAAGGCAGGGGACCTGGGTTCGATCCCCTAGTCAGGGAACTAGATTCCATATGCATGCCACAACTAAGACCTGGCTCAACCAAAACAAATAAATATTTTTTAAAAACGTCAACTATAAGCTGGGTATTCAGTAACCTTGGGGACTTCATGGGTGAATGGAAGGACCTGGTTCTTCCCTCAGGGAGCTTCATTTTCTAGTTTTCATGAATGTGGGAAATACTCCAATCACATAGTTCCTACAGTACTTCTTCAAGGCTTCTCAGAACCTTGTCCTGACACCTTAAAACAATGAAAATGCTCACTGAAATCTTCCCATCATATGCTTCCATTTCCTTGCCACCAATAGCCCTTCTCCTGCCCACCCTATTCATTACCCCTTTGACCTTGCTCTCAGGTGTAAGACAGAACCACTCCCCTGTATTAACACACACGCATGTGTGCAAGCACACAAACACACGCATACACTATGCCCTCCAACCTTGGCTAAGTCCTATTCATCCATCAGGCGTCAGTTTAAATATCACTACAAGAAAAATAGATGGCCAATAGGTACATGAAAAGATGTTCAGCATGGATAATTATTAGAGAAATGCAAATCAAAACTATAATGAGGGGCTTCCCTGGTGGCTCAGTGGTTGAGTCTGCCTGCCGATGCAGGGGACACGGGTTCGAGCCCCGGTCCGGGAAGATCCCACATGCCACGGAGCGGCTAGACCCGTGAGCCATGGCCGCTAAGCCTGCACGTCCGGAGCCTGTGCTCCGCAGTGGGAGAGGCCACGGCAGTGAGAGGCCCGCGTACCGGGAAAACAAAAACAAAAACAAACAAACAAAAGAAACTACAATGAGGTATCACCTCACACCTGTCAGAATGGCCATCATTAAAAGTCTACAAGTAAGAAGTTACACGAAGGGGGGCTTCCGGGAAAATGGCGGAGGAGTAAGACGCGGACATCACCTTCCTCCCCCCAGATACACCAGATATACATCTACACGTAGAACAACTCCTACAGAGCACCTACTGAACGCTGGCAGGAGACCTCAGACCTCCCAAAAGGCAAGAAACACCCCCACATACCTGGGTAGGGCAAAAGAAAAGAGAATAAACAGAGACAAAAGGATAGGGACGGGACCTGCACCAGTGGGAGGGAGCCATGAAGGAGGAAAGGTTTCCAGACACTAGGAAGCCCCTTCGCGGGCGGAGACTGCGGGTGGCGGAGGGGAAAAGCTTCGGGGCCGCGGAGGAGAGCACAGCAACAGGGGTGCGGAGGGAAAAGTGGAGAGATTCCCGCACAGAGGATCGGTGCCGACCCGCACTCACCAGCCCGAGAGGCTTGTCTGCTCACCCGCCGGGGCGGGCGGGGCTGGGAGCTGAGGCTCGGGCTTCGGTCCGAGCGCCGGGAGAGGACTGCGGTTGGCGGCGTGAACACAGCCTGCAGGGGGTTAGTGCACCACGGCTAGCCGGGAGGGAGTCCGGGGAAAAGTCTGGACCTGCCGAAGAGGCAAGAGACTTTTTCTTCCTTCTTTGTTTCCTGGTGCGCGAGGAGAGGGGATTAAGAGCGCTGCTTAAAGGAGCTCCAGAGACGGGCGCGAGCCGCGGCTAAAAGCGCGGACCCCAGAGACGGGCATGAGACGCTAAGGCTGCTGCCGCCACCAAGAAGCCTGTGTGCGAGCACAGGTCACTACCCACACCTCCCTTCCGGGGAGCCTGTGCAGCCTGCCACTGCCAGGGTCCCGGGAAACAGGGTCAACTCCTCCGGGAGAACGCACGGCGCGCCTCAGGCTGGTGCAACATCACGCCACCCTCTGCCGCCGCAGGCCCGCCCCGCACTCCATGCTCCGCCCTCCCCCCCCCCCCCCCCCCGCCCCCCGGCCTGAGTGAGCCAGAGGCCCCGAATCAGCGGCTCCTTTAACCCCGTCCTGTCTGAGCGAAGAACAGACGCCCTCCGCAGAGGCGGTGCCAAATCCAAAGCTGAGCCCCTGGGAGCTGTGAGAACAAAGAAGAGAAAGGGAAATCTCTCCCAGCAGCCTCAGACGCAGCGAATTAAAGCTCCACAATCAACTTGATGTACCCTGCATCTGTGGAATACATGAATACACAACGAATCATCTCAAATTGAGGAGGTGGGCTTCGAGAGCAAGATTTATGATTTTTTCCCCTTTTCCTCTTTTTGTGAGTGTGTATGTGTATGCTTCTGTGTGAGATTTTGTCTGTATAGCTTTACTTCCACCATTTGTCCTAGGGTTCTATCCGTCCATTTCTTTTTTGTTGTTTTCTTTTCTCTTAATAATTACTTTTTTATTTTAATAACTTTATTATATCTTATCTTACTTTATTTTACTTTATCTTCTTTCTTTCTTTTTTTTCCTTCCTTCCCTCCTTCCTTCCTTCCTTCCTTCCTCCCTCCCTCCCTCCTTTCTTTCTTTCTTTCTTTCTACTTCTACTAATTCTTTCTTTCTACTTTTTCTCCCTTTTATTCTGAGCCGTGTGGATGAAACAATCTTAGTGCTCCAGCCAGGAGTCAGTGCTGTGCCTCTGAGGTGGGAGAGCCAACTTCAGGACACTAGTCCACAAGAGACCTCCCAGCTCCACATAATATCAAATGGCGAAAATCTCCCAGAGATCTCCATCTCAACACCAGTACCCCGCTTCACTCAACGACCAGCAAGCTACAGTGCTGGACATCCTATGCCAAACAACTAGCAAAACAGGAACACAACCCCACCCATTAGCAGAGAGGCTGCCTAAAATCATAATAAGTCCACAGACACCCCAAAACACATCACCAGACATGGACCTGCCTACCAGAAAGACAAGATCCAACCTCATCCACCAGAACACAGGCACTAGTCCCCTCCACCAGGAAGCCTAAACAACCCACTGAACCAACCTTAGCCACTGGGGACAGACACCAAAAACAACGAGAACTATGAACCTGCAGCCTGCAAAAAGGAGACCCCAAACACAGTAAGATAAGCAAAATGAGAAGACAGAAAAACACAGCAGATGAAGGAGCAAGATAAAAACCCACCAGACCTAACAAATGAAGAGGAAATAGGCAGTCTACCTGAAAAAGAATTCAGAAAAATGATAGTAAAGATGATCCAAAATCTGGGAAATAGAATAGACAAAATGCAAGAAACATTTAACAAGGACCTAGAAGAACTAAAGATGAAACAAACAATGATGAACAACACAATAAATGAAATTAAAAATACTCTACAAGGGATCAATAGCAGAATAACTGAGGCAGAAGAATAGATAAGTTACCTGGAAGTTAAAATAGTGGAAATAACTACTGCAGAGCAGAATAAAGAAAAAAGAATGAAAGGAACAGAGGATAGTCTCAGAGACCCCTGGGACAACATTAAATGCACCAACATTCGAATTATAGGGGTTCCAGAAGAAGAAGAGAAAAAGAAAGGGACTGAGAAAATATTTGAAGAGATTATAGTTGAAAACTTCCCTAATATGGGAAAGGAAATAGTTAATCAAGTCCAGGAAGCACAGAGAGTCCCATACAGGATAAATCCAAGGAGAAATACACCAAGACACATATTAATCAAACTGTCAAAAATTAAATACAAAGAAAACATATTAAAAGCAGCAAGGGAAAAACAACAAATAACACACAAGGGAATCCCCATAAGGTTAACAGCTGATCTTTCAGCAGAAAATCTGCAAGCCAGAAGGGAGTGGCAGGACATATTGAAAGGGATGAAGGAGAAAAACCTGCAACCAAGATTACTCTACCCAGCAAGGATCTCATTCAGATTTGATGGAGAAATTAAAACCTTTACAGACAAGCAAAAGCTGAGAGAGTTCAGCACCACCAAACCAGCTTTACAACAACTGCTAAAGGAACTTTTCTAGGCAAGAAACACAAGAGAAGGAAAATACCTACAATAACGAACCCAAAACAATTAAGAAAATGGGAATAGGAACATACATATCGATAATTACCTTAAATGTAAATGGATTAAATGCTCCCACCAAAAGACACAGATTGGCTGAATGGATACAAAAACAAGACCCATATATTTGCTATCTACAAGAGACCCACTTCAGAACTAGAGACAGATACAGACTGAAAGTAAGGGGATGGAAAAAGATATTTCATGCAAATGGAAACCAAAAGAAAGCTGGAGTAGCAATTCTCATATCAGACAAAATAGATTTTAAAATAAAGACTATTAGAAGAGAAAAAGAAGGACACTGCATAATGATCAAGGGATCGATCCAAGAAGAAGATATAACAATGTAAATATTTATGCACCCAACATAGGAGCACCTCAATACATAAGGCAAATACTAACGGTTGTAAAAAAAAAAAAAAAAAAAGTCTACAAGTAGCTTTCCGTGCTACACAGACAGGGGTCCATACGGAGTTGTTCTGGATCCCCACTGTAAATTTTTTTTTAACATCTTTATTGGAGTATAATTGCTTTACAGTGGTGTGTTAGTTTCTGCTTTATAACAAAGTGAATCAGTTATACATATACATATACATATATCCCCATATCTCTTTCCTCTTGCATCTCCCTCCCTCCCACCCTCCCTATCCCACCCCTCTAGGTGGTCACAAAGCACCGAGCTGATCTCCCTGTGCTATGCAGCTGCTTCCCACTAACTATCTATTTTACATTTGGTAGTGTATTTATGTCCATTCCACTCTCTCACTTTGTCCCAGCTTACCCTACCCCTCCCCGTGTCCTCAAGTCCACTCTCTAGTAGGTCTGAGTCTTTATTCCCATCCTGCCCCTAGGTTCTTCATGAACATTTTTTTTTTTTTAGATTCCATATATATGTGTTAGCATACGGTATTTGTTTTTCTCTTTCTGACTTACATCACTCTGTATGACAGACTCTAGGTCCATCCAGCTCACTACAAATAACTCTATTTTGTTTCCTTTTATGACTGAGTAATATTCCATTGTATATATGTGCCACAACTTCTTTATCCATTTATCTGTCAGTGGACACTTAGGTTGCTTCCATGTCCTGGCCATTGTAAATAGGGCTGCAATGAACATTGTGGTACATGACTCTTTTTGAAATATGGCTTTCTCAGGGTATATGCCTAGTAGTGGGATTGCTGGGGCCTATGGTAGTTCTACTTTTAGTTTTTTAAAGAACCTCCATACTGTTCTCCATAGTGGCTGTATCAATTTATATTGCCACCAACAGTGCAAGAGGATTCCCTTTTCTCCACTCCCTCTCCAGCATTTACTGTTTGTAAATTTTTTGATGATGGCCATTCTGACTGGTGTGAGATGATATCACACTGTAGTTTTGATTTGCATTTCTCTAATGATTAATGATATTGAGCATTCTTTCATGTGTTCGTTGGCAATCTGTATATCTTCTTTGTAGAAATGTCTGTTTAGGTATTCTGCCCATTTTTGGATTGGGTTGTTTGTTTTTTTGATATTGAGCTGCATGAGCTACTTGTAAATTTTGAAGATTAATCCTTTGTCAGTTGCTTCATTTGCAAATATTTTCTCCCATTCTTAGGGTTGAATTTTTGTTTTGTTCATGGTTACCATTGCTGAGCAAAAGCATTTAAGTTTCATTAGGTCCCATTTGTTTATTTTTGTTTTTATTTCCATTTTTTTTGGAGATGGGTCAAAAAGGATCTTGCTGTGATTTATGTCATAGAGTGTTCTGCCTATGTTTTCCTCTAAGAGTTTTATAGTGTCTGGCCTAACATTTAGGTCTTTAATCCATTTTGAGTTTATTTTTTTGTTTGGTGTTAGGGAGTGTTCTAATTTCATTCTTTTACATATAGCTGTCCAGTTTTCCCAGCACCACTTATTGAAGAGGCTGTCTTTCCTCCATTGTATATTCTTGCCTCCATTTTCAAAAATAAGGTGACCATATGTGCATGGGTTTATCTCTGGGCTTTCTATCCTGTTCCATTGATCTATATTTTTGTTTTTGTGCCAATACCATACTGTCTTGATTAGTGTAGCTTTGTAGTATAGGCTGAAATCAGGGAGCCTGATTCCTCCAGCTCCGTTTTTCTTTCTCAAGAGTGCTTTGGCTATTCAGGGGCTTTTGTGTTTCCATATATATTTTGAAATTTTTTGTTCTAGTTCTGTGGAAAATGCCATTGGTAGTTTGATAGGGGTTGCATTGAAACTGTAGATTGCTTTGGGTAGTAGAGTCATTTTCACAATGTTTATTCTTCCAATCCTAGAACATGGTATATCTCTCCATCTGTTTGTATCATGTTTAATTTCTTTCATCAGTGTCTTATAGTTTTCTGCATACAGTTCTTTTGTCTCCTTATGTAGGTTTATTCCTCGGTATTTTACTCTTTTTATTGCAATGGTAAATGGGAGTGTTGCCTTAATTTCACTTTCAGATTTTTCATCATTAGTGTATGCAAGAGACTTCTGTGCATTAATTTTGTATCCTGCTACTTTACCAAATTCATTGATGAGCTCTAGTAGTTTTCTGGTAGCATCTTATAGGATTCTCTATGTACAGTATTATGTCATCTGAAAACAGTGACAGCTTCACTTCTTCTTTTCCAATTTGGATTCCTTTTATTTCTTTTTCTTCTCTGATTGCTGTGGCTAAAACTTCCAAAGCAATGTTAAGTAATAGTGGTGAGAGTGGGCAACCTTGTCTTTTCCTGATCTTAGCAGAAATGGTTTCAGTTTTTCACCATTGTGGACACTGTTGGTTGTGCGTTTGTCATATATGGCCTTTATTATGGTGAGGTAAGTTCCATCTATGCCTACTTTCTGGAGGGTTATTATCATAAATCAATGTTGAATTTTGTCAAAAGCTTTTACTGCATCTATTGAGATGATCATATGGTTTTTATTCTTCAATTTGTTAATATGGTGTATCACGTTGATTCATTTGTGTATATTGAAGAATCCTTCCATTCCTGGGATAAACCCCACTTGACCATGGTGTATGATCCTTTTAATGTGCTGTTGGATTCTGTTTGCAAGTATTTTGTTGAGGATTTTTGCATCTATATTCACCAGTGATATTGACCTGTAGTTTTCTTTCTTTGTAACATCTTTGTCTGGTTTTGGTATCAGGGTGATAGTGGCCTCGTAGAATGAGTTTGGGAGTGTTCCTCCCTCTGCCATATTTTGGAAGAGTTTGAGAAGGATAGGTGTTAGCTCTTCGCTAAATGTTTGATAGAATTCATCTGTGAAGCCATCTGGTCCTGGGTTTTTGTTTGTTGGAAGATTTTTAATCACAGTTTCAATTTCGGTGCTTGTCACTGGTCTGTTTATATTTTCTATTTCTTCCTGGTTCAGTCTCAGAAGATTTTGCTTTTATAAGAATTTTTCCATTTCTTCCAGGTGGTCCATTTTATAGGCATAGAGTTGCTTGTAGTAGTCTCTTAGGATGCTTTGTATTTCTATGGTGTCTGTTGTAACTTCTCCTTTTTCATTTCTAATCTTATTGATTTGAGTCCTCTCCCTCTTTTTTCTTGACAAGTCTGGCTAATGGTTTATCAAGTTTGTTTATCTTCCAAAAAAAACAACTTTTAGTATTACTGATCTTTGCTATTGTTTCCTTCATTTCTTTTTCATTTATTTCTGATCTGATCTTTATGATTTCTTTCCTTCTGCTAACTTTGAGGTTTTTTGGTTCTTCTTTCTCTAATTGCTTTAGGTGTAAGGTAGATTGTTTATTTGAGATGTTTCTTGTTTCTTAAGGTAGGATTGTATTGCTATAAACTTCCCTCTTAGAACTGCTTTTGCTGCCTCCCATAGCTTTGGGGTCGTGTTTTCATTGTCATTTCTTTATAGGTATTTTTTGATTTCCTCTTTGATTTCTTCAGTGATCTCTTGTTTATTAAGTAGTGTATTGTTTAGCCTCCATGTGTTTGTATTTTTTACAGGTTTTTTCCTGTAATTGATATCTAGTCTCATAGCATTGTGGTCGGAAAAGATACTGAATACAATTTCAATTTTCTTAAATTTACCTAGGCTTGATTTGTGACCGAAGGTATGATCTATCCTGGAGAATGTTCCATGAGCACTTGAGAAAAATGTGTATTCTGTTGTTTTGGATGGAGTGTCCTATAAATATCAATTAAGTCCATCTTGTTTACTGTATCATTTAAAGCTTGTGTTTCCTTATTTATTTTCATTTTGGATGATCTTTCCATTGGTGAAAGTGGGGTGTTAAAGTCCCCTACTATGAATGTGTTACTGTCAATTTCCCCTTTTATGGCTGTTAGAATTTGCCTAATGTACTGAGGTGCTCCTATGTTGGGTGCATAAATATTTACAATTGTTATATCTTCTTCTTGGATCGATCCCTTGATCATTATGTAGTGTCCTTCATTGGCTCTTGTAATAGTCTTTGTTTTAAAGTCATATTGTCTGATATGAGAATTGCTACTCCAGCTTTCTTTTGATTTCCATTTGCATGGAATATCTTTTTCCATCCCCTCACTTTCAGTCTGTATGTGTCCCTAGGTCTGAAGTGGGTCTCTTGTAGACAGCATATATACGGGTCTTGTTTTTGTATCCATTCAGCCAGTCTATGTCTTTTGGTTGAAACATTTAATCTATTTACATTCAAGGTAATTATCAATATGTATGTTCCTATTACCATTTTCTTAATTGTTTTCAGTTTACTATTGTAGGTCTTTTCCTTCTCTTGTGTTTCCTGCGTAGAGAAGTTCCTTTAGCATATGTTGTAAAGCTGGTTTGGTGGTGCTGAATTCTCCTAGCTTTTGTTTGTCTCTAAAGGTTTTAATTTCTCTGTCAAATCTGAATGAGATCCTTGCTGGGTAGAGTAATCTTGGTTGTAGCTTTTTCCCTTTCATCACTTTAAAATGTCCTGCCACTCCCTTCTGGCTTGCAGGATTCCCTTGTATGCTATTTGTTGTTTTTCCCTTGTTGCTTCTAATATTTTTTCTTTGTATTTAATTTTTGATAGTTTGGTTAATATGTGTTTTGGCATATTTCTCCTTGGATTTATCCTGTATGGGACTCTCTGTGCTTCCAGACTTGATTAACTATTTCCTTTCCCATATTAGGGAAGTTTTCAACTATAATCTCTTCAAATACTGTCTCAGTCCCTTTCTTTTTCTCTTCTTCTTCTGAGACCCCTATAATTCAAATGTTGGTGCATTTAATGTTGTCCCAGAGGTCTCTGAGACTGTCCTCAATTCTTTTCATTCTTTTTTCTTTATTCTGCTCTGCAGTAGTCATTTCCACTATTTTATCGTCAAGGTCACTTATCCATTCTTCTTCCTCAGTTATTCTGTTATTGATTCCTTCTAGAATATTTTAAATTTCATTTATTGTGTTGTTCATCTTTGTTTGTTTGCTCTTTAGTTCTTTTGGGTCCTTGTTAAACGTTTCTTGTATTTTCTCCGTTCTATTTCCCAGATTTTGGATCATCTTTACTGTCATTATTCTGAATTCTTTTTCAGGTAGACTGCCTATTTCCTCTTCATTTGTTTGGTTTGGTGGGTTTTTATCTTGCTCCTTCATCTGTTGTATATTTCTCTGTCTTCTCATTTTGCTTAACTTACTGTGTTTGGGGTCTCCTTTTCACAGGCTGCAGGTTCGTAATTCCTGTTGTTTTTGTTGTCTGCCCCCAATGACTAATGTTGGTTCAGTGGGTTGTGTAGGCTTCCTGGTAGAAGGAACTGGTGCCTGTGTTCTGGTGGATGAGGCTGGATCTTGTCTTTCTGCTGGGCAGGACCACTTCCAGTGGTGTGTTTTGGGATGTCTCTGAACTTATGATTTTAGGCAGCCTCTCTGCTAATGGGTGGGGTTGTGTTCCTGTCTTGCTATTTATTTGGCTTGGGGTGTCCTGCACTGTAGCTTGCTGGTCAATGAGTGGAGCTGGGTATTGGCGTTGAGATGGAGATCTTTGGGAGATTTTCGCCATTTGATATTACGTGGAGCTGGGAAGTCTTTGGTGGACCAGTGTTTTGAACTCGGCTCTCCCACCTCAGAGGCACAGGCCTGACGCCCGGCTGGAGCATCAAGACCCTGTCGTCCACACGGAAAAACAGAAAACGAAAAAAAAAAAAAAATATATATATATATATATATATATATATTGTTTGCACAGCTCACAGGGGCTCCGCTTTGGATTTGGCCCCGCCTCTGCGTGTAGGTCACCTGAGGGCACTTGTTACCGCTCAGAAAGGATGGGGTTAAAGGAGCAGCTGATTCAGGGGCTCTGGCTCACTCAGACCGGGGGAAGGGAGAGGTACGGAATGCGAGGCGAGCGTGCAGCAGCAGAGGCCGGCATGACGTTGCACCAGCCTGAGGCGTGCCATGCGTTCTCCCGGGGAAGTTGTCCCTGGATCCCAGGACCCTGGCAGTGGCGCCTGCACAAGTCCTGGGAGGGGAGGTGTGGATAGTGACCTGTGCTCGCACACAGGCTTCATGGTGGCAGCAGCAGCAGCCTTAACGTCTCATGCCCATCTCTGGGGTCCGCGCTTTTAGCCGCGGCTCGCGCCCGTCTCTGGAGCTCCTTTAAGCAGCGCTCTTAATCCCCTCTCCTCGCGCACCAGGAAACAAAGAGGGAAGAAAAAGTCTCTCGCCTCTTTGGCAGCTCCAGACCTTTTCCTGGACACACTCGCAGCTAGCTGTGGTGCACTAGCCCCCTTCAGGCTGTGTTCACGCAGCCAACCCCAGTCCTCTCCCTGGGATCTAACCTCCAAAGCCGGAGCCTCAGCTCCCAGCTCCCACCTGTCGCGGCGGGTGAGCAGACAAGCCTCTCGGGCTGGTGAGAGCTTGCAGGCACCGATCCTCCCTGCAGGACTCTCTCTGCTTTGCCCTCTGCACCCCTGTTGCTGCTCTCCCCTCCGTGGCTCTGAAGCTTCCCCCCTTTGCCACCCACAGTCTCCGACGCCCGCGAAGGGGCTTCCTAGTGTGTGGAAACCTTTCCTCCTTCACGGCTCCCTCCCACTGGTGCAGGACCCGTCCCCACTCTTTTGTCTCTGTTTTTTCTTTTTTCTTTTGCCCTACCCAGGTACATGGGGAGTTTCTTGCCTTTTGGGAGGTCTGAGGTCTTCTGCCAGCTTTCAGTAGGTGTTCTGTAGGGGTTGTTCCACATATAGATGTATTTCTTATGTATTTGTGGGGAGGAAGGTGATCTCTGCATCTTACTCTTCTGCCATCTTGAAGCTCTAGCCCTCCCATTGTAACTTAAAGGGAAACTTCCACAATGTCTGGAGACCTTGATGTCCTGCAAATGAAGGGAGAGGATGTCTTCAAATTCCTTGCAGCAGGAACCCACTTAGGTGGCAGCAACCTTGACTTCCAAATGGAATAGTACATGTACAAAAGGAAGGGAACCTGGGAGAAGCTTCTGTTGGCAGCTCGTCCCATTATTGCCATTGAAAACCCAGCTGATGTCAGTGTCATATCCTCCAGGAATATTGGCCAGCGAGCTGTGCTGAAGTTTACTGCTGCCACCGGAGCCACTCCTATTGTGAGCCATTTCACTCCTGGAACCTTCACTGACCAGATCCAGGCAGCCTTCCGGGAGCCAAGACTTCCAGTGGTTACTGATCCCAGAGCTGACCACCAGCCTCTCACAGAGGCCTCTTACGTTAACCTGCCTACTATTGCTTTGTGTAACGCAGACTCTCCTCTGTATTATGTGGACATTGCCATCCCATGCAACAAGAAGGGAGCCCAGTCAGTGGATCTGATGTGGTGAATGCTCGCCGAGGATGTTCTGCACATGCGTGGTACCATCTCCCGTGAACAACCATGGGAGGTCATGGCTGATCTCTGCTTCTACAGAGATCCTGAAGAGATTGAAAAGGAAGAGCAGGTGACAGCCAAGAAAGCTGTGACCAAGGAGGAATTTCAGAGTGAATGGTCTGTTCCACATCCCGAGTTCACTGCTTCTCAACCTGAGGTGGCAGACTGGTCCGAATGTGTGCAGGTGCCCTCTGTGCCTATTCAGCCGTTCCCCACTGAAGACTGGAGTGCTCAGCCTGCCACTGAAGACTGGTCTGCAGCTCCCACTGCTCAGGCCACTGAATGGGTAGGAACAACCATTGAATCATCTTAAGCTGTTCTTCCACACTCTTAAAATGGAAATAGGTTGACGGAAAACAAACAGTTAAAAAAAAAAAAGTCTACGAATAACAAATGCTGGAGAGGATGCAGAGAAAAGGGAACCCTCCTACACTGTTGGTAGGAATGTAAGTTGGTGCAGCCACTGTGGAAAACAGTATGGAGGTTCCTCAGAAAACTAAAAATAGAATTACCAATATGATCAAGCAATCCCACTCCTAGGCAAATATCCAGACAAAACTATAATTCAAAAAGATACATGCACCGCTATTTCATAGCAGCACTATTCACAATAGAGAAAACATGGAAACAACCTAAATGTCTGTCAACAGATGAATGGACAAAGAAGATGTGGTACATATATACAATGGAATATTACTCAGCCATAAAAATGAACGAAATAATGCCATTCACAGCAACATGGATGCAACTAGAGATTATCATACAAAGTGAAGTAAGTCAGAAAGAGAAAGATAAATACCATATGATATCATTTATAAGTGGAATCTAAAATATGACACAAGTGAACCTATCTACAAAACAGAAACAGACTCACAGACATAGAGAACAGACTGGTGGTTGCCAAGGGGGAGGGGGTTGGGATAGGGATGAAGTGGGAGGTTGGGGTTAGCAGATTAAGCTTTTATATATAGAACGGATAAACAACAAGGTCCTACTGTATAGCACAGGGAACTATATTCAATATCCTATGATAAACCATAATGGAAAAGAGTATTTTAAGAAAAGAATGTATATATATGTATAACTGAACCACTTTTCTGTACAGTAGTAATTAACACAACATTATAAACAACTGTACTTCAATAAAAAAGAAAAGAAAAGAAAAAAGAAATGCAACTAGATGCACACCAAACATAAAAGAATGTTCTCAGCAGCAATGATGACCAAAAACTGGGAAAGATCTAAATGGCCATCAAAAGTAGAATGGATAGGGACTTCCCTGGCAGTCCAGTGGTTGACTGCGTTTCCAATGCAAGGGGCACGGGTTCAATCCCTGGTTGGGCAACTAAGATCCCACATGCTGCATGGCATGGCCAAAAAAATTAAAATTTAAAATTAAAAAAAAGTAGAATGGATAAATTCTTATGTATTTATACAATATGACAGTGATAATCAGGAAACTACAGCCACATGCAACAGCTATGAATGATTGTCATTGAGTGGAAGAAGCTACCACAAAAGAGTACATGTTGTAGAAATTCACTTATAAAAACTCTAAAAATTAGGAAAAATAATATTTGGTGATAGGATCCCAGTTCCCTTTGGGTATTGGAGGTCGGGGCTGGGAGAGGACATTATGGGGGATTCTTGAGTTCTGGTGATGCTTTACTTCTTCATCTGGGTAGTTACACCCATCTGTTCACTTTGAGAAAATTCATGGCAATAAACACTTAGAATTTTTTAAATAAATAAAATATCACTTCCAAGAAGGTGTCAACCCCATGATGAAGGTTAGCTCTTCTTGGTTTATACTTCTGTATATCGCATATGCTGTCTCTATATAATCTATTTTATGACCCTCTTCACACTCATAGTCACTTGTTCAATATTTTTCTTAAGCTCTGTAAGGGCACAGAGTTTATGCCCCAACACCTAGCACAGTGCCCACAAAGGTAGATAGTTAATAAATATTTTTCGCATGATTAAATGAATCTCAATGACACCTTGCACTAAGGTGAATTTTAAATATGCCTGCTCACCCTTCTGAGTTGATCTCAAACTTTTCTGCTTGCTTGAAAGAGTACATTCCTCCACACTAGTCTCCTGAGAGCACAACCTTTTTTTTTTTCCTCCAAGTGTGATTTCCCTGTCATGTACATTCATGGCACCACATAAATATTAAAAGCATGATCAAATGTTCCACAGTTGGAATATGTTGAATGAATGACTCAGTGAGAAGTGTCCTTCTATTGTGTGATTAAACAAGACACATAATATTACATGTTGTCAGAACAGGATGAAGTCAACATAGTCTAGATTAATGTGGATGTTACTGGCTTGTCCATGGCCAGAATGGATGGGGAATCTGGCATTTTCCCTGGCCAATGGAAAAAAACTTAGACAAGTTCTGAAGCTAATATTTTTTGATCTTTCCATACCCTGAGCAGCATTTCTTCGCTACTGTGGATTGGGGAGAAGGTAGGATTATTCAGAGCACATGGAGCACTTGGGGAAAGAGAACACAAAACACTTAAAACTCGACTCTGATAAACATAAAACTTGTGTCCTGCCAAGTTCAAATGCAGTTTTTCCAAGATACAAATTTCATGGATAAGTTCAGGGAACCAAAGGGACATTTGATCAGTTGGCAACTGAGCTGAAGCTGGTTCAGGATCCAAATTCTTTCCTCACATCTTCACATCCAACCCCTCCCCCCCACTCCACTACTACTTGGGTATCCCATGGTGTCATATTTAGCCTTCAGATTCTTTCACACAGGCTGTCTTTACAGGCCTTAATGAGGAGAGGAAAAAATGACAGAAAACAAAGAAACACATGAGCTGTTCTTTCACCTCTCCATCACCTGAATGGATCCAGTGTCCCTCCTCTTTATAAAATTCTGCCCCAAAATGGTGCTGCATCATACGTGTGCCACTGAAAGTAGGCATGAGGGTGGGGGAGAGGAGAATTGGGGGTGGATGGTTCCGGTTATGGAGACGGTGTGTTCTTTCAAAAAGAGAAAGAGGGCTTCCCTGGTGGCGCAGTGGTTGAGAGTCTGCCTGCCGATGCAGGGGATGCGGGTTCGTGCCCCGGTCTGGGAGGATCCCACATGCTGCGGAGCGGCTGGGCCTGCGGGCCATGGCCGCTGAGCCTGCGCGTCCGGAGCCTGTGCTCTGCAGCGGGAGAGGCCCACGTACCGCCAAAAAAAAAAGGCAAAGAAACCCTTTAAAAAAAGGAATAAGCTAGTCTGAAAGTCTGTAAAATGACATTCAACTGAAGTCCCTTTCTTTAAACATAAACAGACGTATAATGTCCAGAAGTCCACTGGATATCCAATAAGAAATTATGATTTAAAACATTGCATTGTCTAAAGAGCAATAGTTAAGATAATCAAATTCATTCTTTCATTCAACTAACATGCAATGAATATCTACACTGTGCCCAGAGACTGTGCTATGTGCCAGGGTATTCACATAGGTAAGAGGCCTGCACCCTGGAGGAGTTTATATTTTAGTGGAGGAGATAAGATAATAAAGAATTGTAGTAACGCTGTGAGCATAGAAGGAAGCAAGGAAAGAAGGAAGAGGAAGATAGGAAAGGAGATGGTAGTATGGAAGAGAAACTGCCTAAATCTACCCAGGAAATTCTGGAATGACTTTAGTGGATGACACTAACATGAATAATTAATAGTGGCATTAGCAATAATTGTTGTTATTTTTACTGTTGTATCCTGGTGAATCTGGGGTGACATATAATGGTATGAATAATATGGGTCAAGTACATTAAAATAATCCCTTTTTTTTTTTTTTTTTTTTGCGGTTCACGGGCCTCTCACTGTTGTGGCCTCTCCCGTCGTGGAGCACAGGCTCCAGACGCGTAGGCTCAGCGGCCATGGCTCACAGGCCTAGCCGCTCTGAGGCATGTGGGATCTTCCCGAACCGGGGCACAAACCCGTGTCCCCTGCATCGGCAGGCGGACTCTCAACCACTGCGCCACCAGGGAAGCCCCATCCCTTTTTAAGTTAGGAAGTTCATTGTATTACGTAAAAATATCTAAAACAGGCAGTGACATATTGTCAAAAATGATTTTCAGTGAATAGGAAGGTCACTGGACAACAGAATCCCTGACAAAATTACAATAAAGTAAAGTTGTGCTGGTAATTGCTAATAATTAACCCTTGGTATTTTATAGGACAGTTTAAAAATAATAAAACATTAGAATTAGAAGAGACCTAGACAGACATCTAGCTTAATATTAGTATTCCTTTACTACACATATTTGTCTACCCTTCTATCTGCCCTCTTAGTCTGTAAGCTCTTTGAGGGTAGGGCCTGTGTCTTATTTATTTTGTGTCATAGTACTAAACAAGAAACAAGAGCTCAATAACGGGGGCTTCCCTGGTGGCGCAGTGGTTGAGAATCCACCTGCCAATGCAGGGGACACGGGTTCGATCCCTGGTCTGGAGAGATTCCACATGCCGTGGAGCAACTAAGCCCATGCACCACAACTACTGAGCCTGCACTCTAGAGCCCGAGTGCCACAACTACTGGGCCTGCATGCCACAACTACTGAAGCCCACATGCCTAGAGCCCGTACTCTGCAACAAGAGAAGCCACTGCAATGAGAAGCCCGCGCACCGCAGTGAAGAATAGCCCCCGCTCGCAGCAACTAGAGAAAGTCCGCACACAGCAATGAAGACCCAACTCAGCCAAAAATAAATAAATTAAATAAATTAATTTTTTTAAAAAAAGAGCTCAATAATGTTTTCCAAAGGAAGAAACTAAGAGGATATTTATTCAACCCCTTTACTTCAAAAGAATGGAAACTGAGCCTCAGAGTTATGAAGGACTAAAAGGCAAAACAAAATTTTTTAATAGTAAAGACAAGCCTGGAACCCAGATATCTTGACCCCAGGCCAGGTTACTGTCCATCATATCATATTACCCACCTACAATCAATCATTAATCAGTGGAACAGGTAGAGAAGAATGTTTTGGGGTCATAGTTTCTAAAGTTCTGTTATCTTCTTGTAGCGTTCCCCTACATCTTTCACCTCCTCCATGTAGATGCAAAAAAAACAAAAAACAAAAAAACAAAAAAAACCCCAGAGAATATAAATTTGAAACCCCATTTTTAAAATGCCGCTGATCATTGAAACCCTAAGTGTCACCTCTGACATTGTCCCCAGACCCCGTAGATCCTCCCTAAGACAATTGGAAGTCTCACAAAGTATGTGAAACTAGCCCAGTTTCCCATGTTTTTTTCACTTTCTACTGTAGGTCATTAGCAGGATTCTATTTTAGGACAGAAATGTTTTTACTACCCCTCAAATCATACCAAAGTAGGTAGTTTTCTACTGGATTGATTCTGCATAGCAAAAAGCACTGCTGGCTTATTTGTTCTTCCAAGCAGTAGAGGGCCTTTCTCTTAGCCTGATATGGTTTTTTATCCCTGTATACCTTGTACTGTGATGTTGAGGGTGGTGATGGTGATGACGATTTTTAGTTTCTATTTGTCTTTGGTTAACATTGATTGAGTTTTGCCTTAAGGATTTCAGGTTAAAAGTTAAGACAGTAGAGGAACTAACTTTCTGAGAGTTTCCATCCATAAACAAATAAAGCAAAAATTTAGGTAATGATCATGGTGCTGTCAGAATACCTTGACATACAGTCTTTCATCTAATCCACCCAGGGCAAGAGGTTTTTATTCTTATTTTACAAGTGAAAATACTAAGCCTCTGGTGATTACCCACACTCACATAGCTAATGAATGGTGAAACTGAGACTCCAATCCAACACTTCGGACTCCAAATCTACTTGGAATTTTGCCTAGCACAAGACAGGGCAAAGGGTAATCAGCAAAATCCATCAGGTGAAAATTAAATTTCCTTTATGAGGAAATTAAAGAACTAAAATCAAATAGATCAAATTAAACCAATTTTGTGTCAAGCTCCCAGAATTAAAACTGAATTCTTAATCTCAATTCACTCTCTCTATAGGGCCACCATATTGACCTTGGAAAACCATAAAGTTGGATTATTTTCATCATTTAGCAAGGAGGAAAAAGAAGCTGAAAACGATTAGGAAGGCCAAGCAAGTAGAAGGATGTTTTGACTCCAGTTGGTATAGAAATAGATTCAGAAAAAAATCAGAAGATGTGAGCCATTCCTTGTGAGGCTCCAGTACTCATTTGTCGGGGTTAAATTTGATATTGTATCATAAGTGTGTATTACATAAGATTCTGAAAGCTCAGTGTTTCTAAATGGCTGTTCCTTCTAGAATATCGTTCTGGCTGCAGAGGTGTACAGTCCTAAAAGCAGAAGGATACTTTATCAAGAAAGCAGAAACTGATTCACCATATTGAGTTTCTAAATTTTACAGAGTTTTCAACACCATTCTTTTTAAATTATGAGACATTGAGATAAATTTGAATCTTAAACTTATTCCACTGGTGTCAGCTGTTGATCCTTTTATGAGCAAACAATCTGATATTCTCACTCAATAGGGAGGCATTCTGACAGGGATCTTGTCCCAAGAAAACTTACTCTTTTTTTTTTTCACTCATTAGAGATCTCAATACATCTCCTAAGAGCATTACTTATTTTCCAGGGTCACACAGACCTTAAATATTCAATTACCCAGAAAAAAAAAAAATCAGTGACTGGCATTAAAAACAACTGAATCTACAGATGGCTTAAATGAACATTCTGGGAATCACTAGAGCCACTCAGTATTCTCCAGGGAGCATTAATAATGTAATTCCTAACTGCTGTAACTTAATTCATTACATACTACTGAGCACCAGGTATATGCAAAGTACTACACTCAGTGTAATAGAGAGAAAACCGTGGTGTTCGTTCACAAGGAGTTCACTGTGTAACAGGAGACAGTAGATATGCTTATAAGAGACTATAAAACAAGTAAAAGTACCATAAGAAATGCCACAGGACTCCAATAGTCAACTTCTGCTCCTATTTGCTAACCTCAGATTACTTCCAGCAAAGCTGATGTTCATTTCTGCTATACTAAGAGCATCAAGAATCTTCTGACCGGGTCAGATTCTACCTCAGAGTCAAGGTTTTGTTCTTTGAATCTGTTTTCGCTCCTGCTTTGGTCTTCCTTCTTGTCCCTGACCCTTTCCCAGCTCTTCCTCTATCTCTACCTGCTAAGACTTTAGGCTATTGGTCCTGTCTTGCTCTATACTGAGGGTTCTGTGCTCTCTTGATTTCTGTTCCTCTGCCCAGGTTTATTCCACTGCCAGGTTGTGACAACATGTCTGTGACACTGTCAGACTGCTCATCTGAATTCTGGCTCTTGAACCTTGATCCTTAGATGATCTGGTTTACTCTTAGGACTATGTCTGCCTATGTCTTTTCAACCCACACCTAATTCCTGTTCCCTATCAAACTCTTTGACACTGTAGGTACATTGATAGGATCTTAGAGATACAGAATAAAATCACTGAGTAATACATCTAATCAAATTGTTTGAACAAAGATAATGAAAATTATTTCTGTCAGTTAAATGACTGACTTAGAAGAACCTTTTGAAAAGAGGATTCATGCTGTGAACTGAACCATGTAAAAGATCAAAATCACCAAATTAAATACCCTAACAAGAAAAATGTGTGTTACGTAGAAGCAGCTACTTTCTGAGAATTTTTTTCTTTTGTGGTACGCAGGCCTCTCACTGTTGTGGCCTCTCCCGTTGCGGAGCACAGGCTCCGGATGCACAGGCTCAGCGGCCATGGCTCACGGGCCCAGCCGCTCCGGATCCTCCCGGACCGGGGCACGAACCCATGTCCCCTGCATCGGCAGGTAGACTCTCAACCACTGCGCCACCAGGGAAGCCCTACTTTCTGAGCATTTTATCTCAAGGTCCCCAATATAGCATAAAATCATGTATCTAAGAGCTAGAAAGAACTTTAGAGGTTGTCTAGTTAAACCTTGTACTACTCGTTTAAAAAAAAAAAAAAAAAACCTTCTGTAGATAACCCTCTTAGGAAGGTCTTCAACCTCATTTATCCAACCCACACTTACTGATCATCCACTATGGGCCAATCTCCTGCTACAGCAGAAGATATAAAAATGAAACAAAGATCTAGGCCTCAAGAAGCTTCCAACCAGGCCAGGGATAAACAAGAAACAAATAATTGTTATACTGTGTGATGACTATTATGATAGAAACAAGTTCAGGATTCTGTGGGAACTCACAGGAGTAAAGAATGGAACCGCACTGAGATCAGCATAATTAAAAGTATGAAGGGAGATTAGAAATGACTTTCCAGTACCGGAGACTCTTGGGATGAGCTGGAATCAGCCAAGTCCCAGGAGATAAACAGGTATACAAGACTGAGATGAGAGCATACACAAGAGCAAGAAGGCATAATGAAGGAAAAGCAGGAGTGGTAAGCAACAGCTAGATAATAAAAGGCCATGTTTATTCCAACAAGAAGATTGGATGGTACCTTGAAGACAGTGGGGAACCAATGAAGGACGATGAGTGGGAGAATACATGAAAATATTTGCATTTTAGAAAAAAATGACTTTAGCAGTAATGTAAAGGATGGACTAAAGGAGTATGAGACTGAAGTGGTAGAAAAACTAAGCTAATGCATCTAATGTAGAAAAGTATGGCAGGACTGTGTGAGCTCAATCCCAGGGCCAAAACAAAATCCTGAAAAATAGATAGGAAAAGGAAGTAGTACCGCCTGGGTAGTGTAGGAAAAAAACAGGATGAGTCATAACCTCTGATCAGAACCCAGTTAACTTCACACCTTCCCTTAAGTCCATACAAGTGCCCAGGAATACAGAAACTATATCATTCATGGTACCAAGGTATCTTTCTTCAAGTCTTTGGTACAGGTGTGCCCAACATTGTATAAATATTTCCATCCCTCTCCAATTCCCTTACACATGCCTGCCAGACCATTGCTGGTCAATCTTACCTCCCATGCTTACAAGAGAATGTGAAATTTTATAGTGGCTGGGAATATCAGTCTTGCATTGGGTCCCATGTTTCTACTTTTGTCATGGAACTGGAGTTTACTGAATGAAGAGACAATTACAGTAATCCAGATTAGAAATGACGAGGGCCTAAACCAAAGCAGGTTAGGTGTGACAAAGATAGAGAACAGATTAGGGTGGCCTTTTAAAGAAAGAATTGGTAAGACCATGGATGACAGAGACTGGAGAAGAAGGCCGACTTTGTAAGTGTCTCTGTACTAGTTACCTGCCTAATACCTCCCCTGAATGGAGACAGTGGTGACAGGAAGGCTTTCTAGACATTGAATTACTGTGAAGAGAAAGAGAAAGTGCTTCTTCCTGAGGGTTGTAGATTCTCTGTTGGTTTTTGATTAGGTGTAACACTGATAATCTTTCAGTGGCTTAATTGAGGCTCATCTACACTTCAGAAAAGGAAACGTAGATATCTTCATACAGTTCTTTTTAGCCTTGTGATTCTGTCTTTGGGCTTTATACCCTATGTTAAAACATTCACATTATGTACTGACAGCATTTGATCCTGTAGAACTGGTTTACAGACATTCTAATTGTTGAATTTCTTGTTATATGCATGTATAATGCACTCATTATTACTCTTTGCTTTTTGTTGTATGCTGAATTCAAGGATTTCATATTAGGGGAGTAAATACATTTTCAAAAAATCTCCAACCAGCTGATTTCCTTCCAGCTTTCAATATTATCTGGGCACAAGGTGAACCTAACGCTTTCTATCCAAAAATCTGTTACAAAGGAGCTATCCTGGATGGGCCTCTCCAGGCCTCTCCAGGCAGACTGTGATGGAAAATTCTGTGCTGGGTTTCAGAGGTCACACAAAGAAATGCATATGTGTCAACCCTGGAAAAGCATCATCTGCATTCCAGCAGCAAAGTGTTTTGAAAATGTCATCCCTCAGAGAGTTCACGCCAGAGCCAATTAAAGTCATGATAATAAAGAGTGGAAAGATGACACAAGTGGCCAGAAAAAAATCATAAAGTGATAGAACTGAAAGACTTTTTAGACATGATCTAGTCTAACTCCTTCATTTTTGATTGTGGAAACTGAGACTCAAAGAGCTAAAAAGCAATGAGTTTGTGGCACTAACAAGACTCCAGATCTCCTGAATCCAGGTCCAGTTCTCTTCCTATCACACATTATCACTTCATGGGATCCCAAAGTTGTATATAGCAATGCATTCTGGCTGAGATTCAGATATGCTAGCATGTGGAACTAGGCGCCCTCCTGTCCAGAGGTCATCTATGTGCACCAGGCTATTAAGGGTAACTGTCACGGAATGTTTGTGGACACTTAGATAAGAATCTAGCTGCATCCTTTTACTGGTATGGGCCTAGGACCCCCATGGGAAAGAACTTGAACCGTGTTCATAATTGAGGTCTAGACAAATACAGACATTTCTGATAGATTGGGGAGGTCCCAAGGGAAGCTATGCTCCAAACAGCAACAAGCAGGCCACTGAAGGAAAAGTTACCATAAGTAGGGAGGAGCCTCAGGAGGGAGAGGCTTAGTATCAGGGCCTGAGTGTAGAAAAGGGAACTGTTATTCTGGGTACAATATGAGGCTATTCTTAAAACACTCTCCATCTAACCCTAACCAGCCCCCTGGGATGTCTATATATCCAAGGCAGAAGAGAAGTACATGAAAACAAATATACAAAAGAAATCAATCACTCAAAGGCGTCTGCATTTCTGACAAGAAAATGACCTCCACAGAGGGCTGGATGATGAAAATAAAAGCTTTTACCACTAGGGAAAGACCCCCATAAAGGAGAAAGACACAAGAAGGGGAACAGGTTTCCTCACAAGCGAAAGATTCAGAGAACAAATATGGGCAAAGATGGAGATAAGCTTCAATCAGACAGCAGTGAAAAGAACAGACATATCGAGGGAAGTAGAGGTTGAGAACAGGTTATCAACAGGGTCTAGCATAGCTAGCATGGCAGAGCCAAGCCAGTAGCATCAAGGTGACTAGTGGCACAGCCATAGGCAGTGATGAGACATGCCCAAAAGTACAGGGGTTAAGAGAGGTGCAGCAGCAGGACCCTGTGAATATCCGCAGCAAGGTTGACCTGTGCAGGCAGCAATATATTTAAACCAAGTCATAGCCTAGATCAGGGAAGCACAGTAACTGGAATAGATGAACAACTGAATTGTAGGCTCTTTTCTCACTGCCATATTCCATACACTTAGCACTTGCTTGATACCTAAATTAAGACAGCAAGTATTCACATTGCAGTTTGGGTTCTCTAGGATGAAGAAGACTTCTGAGACAGCAAGTCATATGCAGGACCTTTGCTGTGGAGTCCTCTTGGGACTGTACCTATGGGAACAGATGAAAGCAACACTGAACAGATAGAAAAATTGGTTTGTGGTGGGTCACAACAAAATCCTCAGCTGATCCTGGGACCTCCCTGGTGGTCCAGTGGTTAAGACTCCATGCTCCCAATGCAGGGGGCATGGCTTCAATCCCTGGTCGGGGAACTAAGATCCCACATGTCAGCATAGTGCGACATAAATAAATACATAAATAAATAAATAGGATTAAAAAAAAAATCCTCAGCTGATCCCATGGGGAGATTTGGAACTGGGATGGCTCTACAGAGTGATCTCAAATTGGGGCAAATGGTGGGCCTTTATACCTCTGTATCAACCATGTGGGTTGCCTCCAGGAAGGAAGTATCACCTTGGGTGAGGAGACATTCATCAGAGGACAGTCTCTGGTGAGGGACTCCACTACAAGCCATAAGTTTCCAACTCTCAACAACTTGAGGAATGAGTGTTTCAGTCCTCAAGGAAGGACCTGGGCAGCATACCACACATGCACCACAATTTGTTTACATAAATGAAGGGCACAGCCTAAATTACATGAGAGACCACACCATCTTTCTGAGGATTCCTAAAGCCATAGGAAATATGAGATCCAACCATTTGATAGATGGATATTATTGATCACCAGATCTAAGGACAAATTGTTCAAATAATATCAGCTAGATTCTGTAAATGAACAGGGACTTAAAGCATCCAGGCTCCATTAAGACTCTGAAAGGTTAACGGAGTCATTTAGTCCAACCTTCTACCTCTAGAGACTAGATGTCTGAGTACCAAGAGAGCCCAACTGCTAGTTTCCTTACATCACTCAATGAAAAACAAATATGTATGGATTCATGGGCCTACTACTCAGAACATGGGCCTGCTCTCCACCTCAGAACTCTGTCTGATAACCAGACAGAGTTAACCAAACAGAGTTCCAAAAATCAGCTTCTTAATGGCCTGGAAAGCATTCAGTGATCCTCAAAGCAGGTGTTCTAATAACTGTGCTGGAGAATACAGTTTATACCAGATGCTAAATGGCGCCCCTATTTTCCGTCTTCAATATATACCTTGGCGCCTACACATTTGTGCCATGGGGTCCCACAGAGCAGACCCTGGAGACCCACACCCATCTGGATAAAGAGCCTGCATGTCTGACTCATACAGTAATCACCAGCCTCTTTAAAAAAGCTTTATATGATGACCTGCCCATAGCAAAGCATGGCCTCAAAAATACCCCAGACTCTAACAAAACAGACTAGTCTCTCCCATGAGGAGAAGTGAGCAAGTTGAGAGAAAGGGGATAGAAGCATTGGTAGAAATGACCCTCTTTGTGCTAACATGGGCCGTAGAATGGGAGGCATGAACATTCTTCCCCAAATCCCAGGACAGTTTCTTGTCAAGACTCTTTTTGATCATCTCCAGGATAAGAAGTGCGCTGTTCAATAGGAAACCTATTCCGTTACTGAAACCCCCATTGTTAGAAAGTTCTTCACTGTTCTGAGTTGAAAACTGATCCCATTTAATTTCTACTCCTCACTTGTGCTAATTCTGCCCTCTACAACAACCAGAACTATCTGTGTTTCCTATACTATTGATACATGGCAGACTATCAAACAGACTCTGATTCTCCTTCCCATATGCTTCCTAAGTACATTAGACAAAACTCCACAACAATGTTTATCCAATTATGTTGCTAATATGTGTGACCCTAAAAAAATGTAGCTTTCCAGATGTCACCCCTTAGGCTGATTCAGTAGATCTGATGTGAAGCCTAGTATGCTACACTGTTTGACAGATACCCAGGTTGTCCAATGATCCTGCTTTTAGAAACACAGCGTTAGACTATGCGGTTCTTAAGAGCAGAGATCTTATCATATTTACCTCTGTATCCCTGGCACTTAGTAGAGGGTTCTGAATAAAACTTTATTGAATGAATGATAAATTGAACATTAAAAAAATGAACAATTTTAAAGATAGCTATCATTAACAAATTATCTGTAAGTCTTTTCCTTTTCAGAAGAAATATATCTAGTTTTCTTCACAACAGATTCTTCATAATCCTGTCACTCTCCTCTAAAGCGCTACAGTTATCAATATTTTTGTTAAAATGTGGTGCTACTGTTGATGGGAATGTAAATTGATACAGCCACTATAGAGAACAGTATGGAGGTTTCTTAAAAAACTAAAAATAGAACTACCATATGACCCAGCAATCCACTACTGGGTATATACCCTGAGAAAACCATAATTCAAAAAGAGTCATGTACCACAATGTTCACTGCAGCTCTATTTACAATAGCCAGGACATGGAAGCATCCTAAGTGTCCATCGACAGATGAATGGATAAAGAAGATGTGGCACATATATACAATGGAATATTACTCAGCCATAAAAAGAAACGAAATTGAGTTATTTGTAGTGAGGTGGATGTACCTAGAGTGTGTCATACAGAGTGAAGTAAGTCAGAAAGAGAAAAACAAGTACCGTATGCTAACACATATATATAGAATCTTAAAAAAAAAAATGGTTCTGAAGAACCTAGGAGCAGGACAGGAATAAAGATGCAGACGCAGAGAATGGACTTGAGGACACAGGGAGGGGGAAGGGTAAACTGGGACAAAGTGAGAGAGTGGCATGGACATATATACACTACCAAATGTAAAATAGATAGCTAGTGGGAAGCAGCTGCATCGCACAGGGAGATCAGCTCGGTGCTTTGTGACCACCTAGAGGGGTGGGATAGGGAGTGTGGGAGGGAGGTTCAAAAGGGAGGGGATATGGAGATATATGTATACGTATAGCTGATTCACTTTGTGATACAGCAGAAACTACCACACCATTGTAAAGCAATTATACTCCAATAAAGATGTTAAATAAAATAAAATAAAATGTGGTGCTGAAGTTCAGTTCGTCTTCCACACGGGTTCTGTGCAGGGAATAACCACCTCCCTTGATCAGAACACAAGAATGCTTCTAAGGGAGCGTGAGATTGCAGTACATTCTTTTGGCAGCCAAATGACACTGTTGGCCTACATTGCACTTACATTCAGCTAAAACTACAAACCACCCCATCGTGAATAGAAGCAGTTGTTTTTTTTTAATTAATTGTAGTATTTTTCTCCTACTTCTACTAAAGTTCATCTTATTACTTTCAGCTCATTGTTCCAGCCTGTCAAAAGCCTTTTGAATCTTGATTCTATCATCCAGTGTCTTAGCTATTCCTCCCAGCTTTGTCATCTGAAAATTTAGTAAGAGGTTTTCTGTGCCTTCATCTCAATTCAATTATTAAAATATTAAAAGTGACAGTGACAGAGCCAGAAACCTGAAGTATACCATTATAGATTTCTCTTCAAATGACACAAATCTCTTAAACATTTTTGGAGTGTGGCTATTGTACCAACTATAAATCCACCTAACTATGCTTCATTCAGTCCTTACTTCTTGTCAACAAAGATATCATGAGAAGACCCTGATGTTCTACAAAGAACTCAGACTAGGAAACTTGAGTTTATTCCAAGCTCTATCTGCCATAAACTTACTGTGTGACGTTAGGCAATACAGTCATTCTTTCTGGTCTTCCTTTTTCACTTACAAATGAGTAATTTGAACTAAGTGATCTCTGAGATCCTTACCAGCTCTCCAATTCCACAATTCCTGGTATCTTGGTGAAATATGATACTCTCAACACAAGTAAACCCTCAGAAAGTAAAAGAAGTTGCTTTGGTATGACTTGCTGCTAGTGCATTTCTACTGGTTCCCAGTGAAAATAGCATACTTTTCTAAGTTCCTAAAGCTATTTGTTTGCAGTCCTATCTCCTCTCAATGGCAAATGGAAGCCAAGAGACTCTGATATTGGGCTGAGGTTCAAGAATTCTGGGAGCTGGCATGGGGTTAGGGCACCACTTACCTGCCAAGTCTTGAACATGGGCATGGACAGAACCAGTGTAGAAAATTGTGTGAGTCAACTTTAAAGTCTCCCATTTGTAATATCTGATGTTTATCTTTTCCATTATAAAAGTTAAAATGTTTGCCTCCCTGAAGTGATTGGCAATGTTCTGCTTTGCCTTTTTTTTTTCTCAAAGATCATTAGTAGCAGTTATATGCATACTTTTCCAGGTTCATGATTTACTTCCTCTTGGTCTAAAGATTTGAGTATACTTAAAGCAGTCAGATGCCCTTTTGCTTTCACTCATTCATCTCAGTCTTTAATTCTTTATTCTATCTTTCAATTTGTTAATTGTTTTCTTTAAAAGAGAAGAATGAGGAAAATAAGAGTTAGGCAGGTCTGTATTATCCTCAACAAATGTTAACATTACCTCACCTACTTTTAAATAATGGAACAATCTTTTAATATATTTCTTGCTCCCAATTTCCTTTTTTTTCAATCTTCATTTTACCCTTTTTTTTTTTTAGTCCTTTGGGATATGATGATCTTTTGTTTGGTGACTTGAAAATGTGCATGAGAAAAAGACTGGACCTTTGTAGACTCCAAGCTGAAAAGCAGAGCCATTAGGCATAAAGGAGGACTCTAAGTTAGAGCATTAAGACCAAGCAGCTGTTTGAGAAGGACATTTCCGAGTGCTCAGAGAAGCACCCAGGAGACTAAACCACACAGAGGCTCTGAGCCTCAGATAGCAGACCAATAAAGAAATGTGGCTACCAGGAATTAAATCCACTTGTTCTCACAGAATAATAGGCATTTTAAAAGCAATTTAGTCCTTTCTTCTGAAAAACAACCGGATTCATGTTTCATTTCACCTTTGCTCTGAGACTTTTTTTAATTTATAAGGACAAATAAAATCAAGTTATGTGTTGTTTATTTAACAAAGTTATCAACATAAAATAAAAACCACAGGATGGTACAATCTAGTGTTATATCCCTGACTCTGTATTACTCATATCTAAAGAAGGTCTACACAGAGTCTAGTCTACTTTCAACAAGCTCCATTAATAATCTATTTTAACTGTGCACAAAACAGCATAATTTCCAAGAGAAGTTCATTTTCTAAAGAGTTAGTCTAACCCCTTTTAAAGTTATTTTAGTAATGAACTGTCACAAAGATGTTAACTATGTATAGCATAAAATTTGGATTTGGTAACCAAAAGAATAGCTAGCAATGAAACTATAAGAAGACACCAAAACTTAGAAAGATTTTCATTGTTTTTTCTTACTATCTTCTTCCTCTTGAAGCAGCATAATTGCAGTCATCTAAGGGAAATTCTAGGTGGTATATTTTCCAATTCTGATCCCGGATGCCAGAGATTAGAGAGTTTCAGCCTGACACCAGATTTTTTTTACTTATAAAGTGACTCTAAATTATTTTTATGGACCACATAGTTGTACAGAAAGTGGAGAGCTATACTATTTTATTCAAAGACCTCTAGATTTCAAATCTTTCCCTCAACTCAAGAGGAACAGTATAGTTAGTTTATACTGATTTTTCTTACACTGATACCAAGGTGGGATAAAGGACTTTGTTAATTAATTAATCAAAACACATATGTTATACAAGTAACCTATAAAAGCAATTATACAAATAAAGGCCCAAGTTCATCATCTTTAGTAATAACCATAAAAAAACTGGACTTCAAATAACTGATGTTCTTACAGAGTAGAAGAATTACTGTCTGACAAGAGGGATTTCCTTCTTCCAGACAACTATTTTAGACAACTGTGTTCAGTTTTTGTGACCCCCAAAAAGATGTGTCCCTAACCTAGGAATAGAGGGGAACTTCCTCAACTTGATAAAGAATACCTGCAAAAAACTTACAGCTAACATCATACTTAATGGTGAGAAACTTGAAGTTTTCCAACTAAGATCAGGAACAAAGCAAGGATGTCCCCTTTCACCGGTGCCTTTCAACATCATACTGGAGCCCTGGCTAATGCAATAAGACAAAGAAAAAAAATAAAAGGAACACATAAGGGAAGAAGAAAGAAAACTATCTTTGTTCACAGATGATATAAACATCTATGTAAAATATCCAAAAGAATCAGCAAAAAAAAAAAAAAAATCCTCCTGGAACTAATAAATTATTATAACCAGATTGCACTAAATGATGAGGAGGATGTAGAGCAACAACAACTCTCATACATTACTGGGAGGAATGCTAAATGGTACAGCCACTTTGGAAGACAGCTTGGTCATTTGGTTGTTTTTTTATAAAACTGAAAATCTCTTATCATACAATCCAGCAATCACACTCCTTGATATTTATCCAAAAGAATTGAAAACTCATGTCCACAAAAAAAAAAAAAAAACCTGTACACAGATGTTTATAGCACTTTATTCATAACTGCCAAAACTTGGAAGCAATCAAGATGTCCTTTGGTAGGTGAATGGATAAATAAACTGTGGTACATCCACACAAGACGTTATTTAGTACTAAAAAAGAAATGGACTATCAAGCCATGAAAAGACATGGAAGAAATAGAATGTATATTACTGAGAGAAGTCAATCTGAAAAGGCTACATACTATAGGACTCTAACTTTATGACATTCTGGAAAAGGTGCAACTATGGAGACCATAAAAAGATCAGTGGTTGCCGGGCATTAAGGGGAAGAAAGGGATGAATAAGTGGAGCACAAAGGATTTTTAAGGCAATGAAACTATTCTGTATCACTGTAATGGTGGCTACATCATTATAAATTAGTCCAAATCCATATAATGTATAACACCAAGGATGAACTCTAATGTAAACCATGGACTTTAGGTGATAAAGATGTGGCAACATAGGTTCATCAGTTGTAACAAATGTGTCACTCTGGTGGGGGATGTTGATAAAAGGGGAGGCTATGTGTATATGGGGACAGGGTGTATATGGGAAATGTCTGTATCTGTTCAATTTCTCTGTGAACTCAAAACTACCCTAAAAAATAAAGTCTATTTTAAAAATAAGTAAATAAATAAAATTATATATATATATATGTTTTTTAATTTCCACATTCTAAACTATGGAACTTGTGAATGTAAATTTATTTGGGAAAAGGATCTTTGCAAATATAATTAAGTTAATGATCTCAAGCAAAGATCATCCTAGATTATCCAGATGGGCCCTAAATCCAATGACAGGTGTCCTTATAAGAGACAGAAGAGGAGAAGACACAGACACAGAGGAAAAGGCCGAGAGAGAGGCAGAGATTGGAGTTATGCAGGCACAAGCCAAGGAACATCCGGAGTCATCAGAAACTGGAAGAGGCAAGGAATGATTCTTCCCTAGAGCTTCAGAAGGGGCACAACCCTCCCAACATCTGGATTTCAGATATCTAGACTGCATAAATGTAAGGGAATAAATTTCTGTTTTTTTAAACCACTAAGTTTGTGATAATTTTTTGCAGTAGCCACATGACGATAATATACCAATCTAGCAGAATAATTTGGATTCGGCACGTTTCAAAGACTCAAGTCTTCCTTTCCTTTCTACCCGGGACAATCCCCTCTCTCCATCATCAAAGCCAGCAGTCAAGTCTTTCTTATATCACATCACACTAAAACTTTGCTTCCAGCAACATTTTCTTCTCTGGCTCTTCTACCTCCTTCTTTCACTTATAAGTACCTTTATGATTACACTGGGCCCACCCAGATAATAAAGTATAACCAACCTCCCTATCTCAGGATCCTTAACTTCATTACATCTGTAAAGCACCTTTTACCAAGTAAGGTAACAGATTCACAGGTTCCAGGGATTAGGATGGAGATACCTTGAGGGGAGGTGAATATTATTCTGCCTAATGCACGTAGCTAAAAATGTGCCCATGGATAAATTCACCACAAAACTAGATGACAGGAATTACCACAAGCCACAAAATAAAAAATAAGAGAGAGAGAGAGAGAGAGAGAGAGAGAGAGAATCAGCAACAACTACAAGGCCTGCATGGCATCAGTATCTACACAGAGGAAAATAGCAGGGTGTCTTGAGCTCCTGAGAATATGAGAATTCCAAAATCCCCAATAGACACTCACTGGAAAGAGCAGTGGGCCAATTTAAGGTCAGTAGCTGAACTGGGAGAAGTTCAATGCTCAGGGTGAATACAGGAGTACACGGTGAAGTATGAAGAACGTAGATCAGTCTAAGCTATGTGAAATCTTGAAATTAACAAACTAAATACTTATCCAGGACAAATCCCAACAGTAAGGAGAAATTCCTAAGTCTATTCAAATACAGCATGACAGAGAAACAGTAACAAAAGGGGAATAGGGGTAGGGGAAAACAATCTCAGAAAGTATAAGTCTATTTATCAATCACTTTGTGAAAACAACAGAAGATGAAGCTCCTGAATCATGAAATTTGAAAAGTTATCTTGGCCCATTCCACTATCTTCAGGAAACACAGAAAATTTCATTTTGCTTAAAATGAGACCCAAACAAGGATCATGATCAAAACCCATTTTTAAAAAGAAATAAAGAGGAGAATAACATCCTTTTAGACAACAAAAGCACTCCAAAAGGTTATGTGTACAAAACAGATAAAAACTGTAACCTAATATTTCAAAATGAGCTAAAAATCAATTAAGAAAATGAAGGAAGTGTTGAAAGAACACATACATCATAACTAGAATCCTTAGAAAAGAGAATACAGAACTCTGAAAAGAATATAAATAAAATAATATATAATCTCAGTAATTATGACTAAATTAGAAGGGACAAATGAATAGATAAATAAAATAGATAATGCATTAAGATAAACAGAAAATTTAAAGAATGAAATTTTTAAACTAAAATATGAAGAGTTTAGAATCTCCAATACCAGCCTAGATGGAATAAGAGGCCAAATTTACCATCTCATATGAACAAGTAAAAAAAAAAGGCAGAATATGTGAAACAACGGTTATCAAGACATCAGACATCTAGCAGTGAAGGTCACCAATCTCTGAAAAAGAGGGAACAAATAGTAGCCCTACTATTGTCCCAGTGTACTGCCCAAAGACAGTATCCAGGCCACAGGGCATGTGGGGAACACTCAAGAATATCTCAGAGTCCTCATGGAGTTGGGTAGAGGTGGAAATCTAGGGAGGTCAAGGCAGCCAGAGTTCACAGGTCAGAATACTAGACAGGAGAGGGGGGAGAGAGAGAGAGAGAGATAGAGAGAGAGAGATCTGTAAAGGGTCCTCCTTGAGTTTTCATATGAATACTAATCAATCCATTCATATAAGAAAACTACGCAGGCAGGGAAAGAGACACCTAAAAGCATTAGACGAAACAGTTCTTGGGGCTCTTGGAGTTTCTCTTCCCACCTGTCAGAGTGCAGAATTTAACACAGGGCACTGTGTAGAGTACTCAAAAGAGTTTTGCCACAGTATCAGGGAAAAACTAACCCTATGCTAAATGCTGCTCTGTCCCACCAAAAACAAAAGCAAATAAACAAAAAAACTTAAAATTAGGCATAAACGATGAAACTGTTTCCAAGAAGTTAAATGGTGTCACTGAACAAGAGGCAATAGTATTTATAATAGTTCAAAAATATCCAGTACCCAACAAGGTAAAATTTACAATGCCTGCCATCCAATCAAAATTACCAGCCATCAAAAGAAAGAAGAAGGTCTGACCCACAGTGAGAGAAAAATTCAAGCCAATTGACCCAGCAATCACACAAATAGAATTAGTAAATAAAGATATTAAGAGCATTATTATCCAGTGGTGTACTGAAGTCAGGTCATACTGGCTCAGGAGACCCCATTTTTCAATTATTCTCAATTACTGGGAATTACCATTGTTTAAAATTATATGCATATGACAGTTAAATAATTTATATTTAAAGCAAAGGTAACAAATACAAAAACTCATCACTTGCTAAGTATTTTGCTACATTTTAGTATGATCTATGCTTCTGAGGTTAAGGTTATTGTATTTGTATGTTATGAACAGATACTATCAAATAGTGTGCTCCTATTGTGCATCTGTTCTCAACTCTACATTCAGTGATGACACGTTGGTAGCTTGAAATTAGCCAGAGTGGGATAATATAAAGCATAGAAATTTTCAGATGTGACAAATCAAGGCTGTGTTATTTTTTTTAGCCAAAAAGCCAAATATTTTCCAGCACAACATAAATTATAACTGTATTCCCTATGTTCAGATAGATAGAATACTGGATAAATATAAGAGTAGGTTAGACTTTGAAGAAGAAAAGATTAGTGATCTGGAAAACAAAGCAATAGAAACAATCCAAAATAGAATGCATAGAGAAAAATATGTTTTTAATTAATAAATAAATACATCATCAGTGAGCTCTAGGACAATTTCAAGTGACCTATATGTGTATGGAATATATGTGTAATTCAAGTCCCAAAGTGGCATAAAGGAAAGAAATAATTTTTTTAAGAAATAGTGGCCAAAAGATTGTCCACATTTGATATAAACTGAAACTCACAGGTCAGAGAACCTCAAAGAACCCCCAAGAACATAAAACATTAAGAAAACTACAGCAAGGGACATCATGATCAATTGCTTAAACTAGTGATAAAGATGAAATATTAAAAGTGGTCAAAGAAAATTGGCACATTATATACAGAGGAAGAGAGTCTTGTCAGAAACAATGCAAGTCATAACAATGGAGCAATATAACTGAGAGAAGAAACCTTTCAACCTAGAATTCTATAACGGGTAAAAACATCTTTTGAAAGAAGAGTTGAGAGACTTTGGGAGTGACATCAGTAAAATGGTGGCATAGGAATTTCTAGCTCTTCTTCCCAAAAGAAAATATCAGTTTGAACAACTATCCACATGTGAAAATACCTTCACAAGAGCTAAGGATTCCAGGATTACAGCACCTGGATGAAGCACAGAAATAAGAAAAGATGCATTGAGGAGAGTAGGAAAGATAGATTCACATTACCCCCATCATCCCTTTCCCAGGCAGCCCAGTGCAGCAGAAAGGCACCATCCCCATGGGAGAAAGAGAGTGAAGTAAACACCCAACTTCACGATGGATGCCAGAGCCAGCCTGTCCCAGCACCAGGTCCACTCCTGCAGCCCTAGCTGACTCCCATGAACACCAGTCCCCAGCCCACTCCAGTGCCAGGCTGGCCCCTGATTCCAGAAAGGGTCCCACAGACCCTGATCCCCAACCCACCATAGCAGGCCAGCCCTGCAGCCTCAGCCTCCAGGCCAAACCCCAGGTTACAGGCTGACTCCAACAACCCTAAGCTCCAGGCTTATCCTAATGCCTGGCCAGCCCCCATGGCACCAGCTTTCAGGTCAACTCCAGTGAAATCAGGTTCCTAGCCTGTGCTAGTACCAGACCAACTGTCACAGACCAAGACCCTGGGGCCCAACCAAGTGGTCCCTAGCACCTGATTGACCCCTGTGAACCCAGGATCCAGCTGCACTCACAAAGACCCAGGTCCCAGACCCATTCCCTCAGACTCAAGCACCAGGCCCACTTTAGGGGACCCAGGTTTCAGGCCTGCCCCTGAGGACCTAGGCACCAGGCTGGTCCCCATGGACCCAAGCACCAGGCTGGCTCACCTGCTGACCCAAGCACTGGACCTGCCCACCCATGGACTCCAGCCACCCACAGACACCACCAGACAGGCTACCCAGAATCTCTGGAGGGGCTGACTGGTGAAGGACGTTGCCTGACAAAGCTAGTCTGCAAAGCCTGTAAGAGGTACCTTCTTCTTCAAATGCACAGACACAAATGCAAGATGATAAGGATCATGAAAAATCCAGGAAACATGACACCACCAAAGGAAACTAATGAAACTCCAATGACTGAATCTAAAGAAATGGAGATCTATGTAAGTTTCTTATAGTATACTTTAAATGTTTAGTCACTTGAAGGTAAACAGTTGTAATTTAAAGATGTATACTACAAACTCTAAATCAATCTCCAAAATAAAAAGAAAGAAAAGAAAACAAAGAATTATGGGTAAGAAATCAACAAAAAGATTAAATAGAATTACAAAAAATAATCAGTCCAAAAGATGGCAGGAAAAGGGAACAAAAACCAGATTGTATAAATCATATTCTGAGCTATTAAACTAGTCTCAATAAATTTAGAAGTACTCAAAGTATCTTCTCAAACAACAGTGGAGCTATATTAAAAATAAAACACAGAAACTATATAACAGAAACTATCTAAATAACCTATGGGTATAAGAAGAAATCAAAAGGGAAGTTAAGAAGTATTTTAATTGTATGACAATGAAAAAACACCTCAAAATTTGTGAGTTGCAGCCAAATAGGGATTAGAGGGAAATTTATAGTAATAAATGCCTTTACTAGAAAGTAATAAAGGTTTCAATTAAATTACAGCTCCCACCTTAAGGAACTGAAAAAAAAGAGGAATAAATTAAACCCACTGTACACAAAGAAAGATAAATAATAGAGATTAGAGTGAAAACCAGTGAAATAGATAGTAGAAAAACAACACAGAAGATCAATTAAATGAAAAGTAGTTTCTTAGAGAAAACAAATAAAATTGATAACCTTCTAGCCAAACTGATTTAAAAGAGAAAGAGAGAGAAGGAAAAAATTGTTAATATCAGGAATGAGAGAAGTAACATTACTCCAAAATCGATAGACATTAAAAGAATAATAAGGAAATATTACAAACTACTTTATGCCAATAAGTTTAACAAGTTAGATGAAATGGGCTAATTTTGTGAAAGACATAAACTCAAATTTCACTAAAGAAGATGCAGACAGGGCTTCCCTGGTGGCACAGTGATTTAGAATCTGCCTGCCAATGCAGGGCACACGCATTCTATCCCTGGTCCAGGAAGATCCCACATGCCCCAGAGCAACCTAAGCCCATGTACCACAACTACCTAGCCTGCTCTCTAGAGCCCACGAACCACAACTACTGAGCCCGTGAGCCACAACTACTGAAGCCTGAGCTCCTAGAGCCTGTGATCTGCAACAAGAGAAGCCACTGCCATGAGAAGCCCGTGCCCCACAGTGAAGAGTAGCCCCCCCTCGTCACAACCAGAAAAAGCCTGCACACAGCAACAAAGATCCAACACAGCCAAAAATAAATAAATAAAAATTTTAAAAAAGATTTGGAACAAGAAAATAATGTACATTCTCACTTGTATTCAACATTGTACTGAAAGTTCTGGCCACTACAATTAGACAAGAAAAAAAATATCTATATTGGAAAGGAAAATGTGAAATGCACTTGTTCACTATTACAATAAAGTGCAAACATTTCTAAATACTAAATATATATGTATACTATAAGAAAAAGAGATTAAAAATAAAAGACCACACAGTGAAATATTATTTATATAAAAGATTTGTATAGCAAACATAAAATGAAAAGATAAGTCATAATTTAAAAAAAATAATTACCTATAAGTAAAGAATATTGTGGAGTGGGCAGAGAAATTCAGGACTTCCCTGAGTATATTTTGTTTTATAAATTTAACTTTGGACACATGTACAAATTTTACATGACTGTAAAAAATTAAATTTAAAAATTCATTCCAAAAAAAAGTTAAAATGAAATGAAACTAAAGAACCTAAATGTGTATCCAGCTGGTTACATAACCGCATAGCGAGAAAGACCAAAGCAACTTTAAAAATAGACTCCAAATCATATTGTTGGTGAAAGGGCTGGTATTATTATTCTGAGACTGTTGTGTGTGTGTATTGTGGGATAAAGCAAATGGGTAACTATATGATATGGTATCATTCCTGTTGCAAACCAAGCATTCTCAGAATACTTAGAGAGAGTATTGGACTTCCTACAGCCACATAACTCAGGGTCTCCAATTATTGCCATTCAATATCAAAGAAATCCAAAGATTGCAGAGTCTAGAAAATTTAGGAATGTTAAGTTACATTTGGCTTCTAGGTAAATGTGAGTTTACTATCTTGGGAAGTTTTCTAAAAGTAGACTAATAGTAGAAATAAAGAGATAATGACATAAGATGTTCATTGGCATGTTAAGCTCCATTTCTCTTGGCTGTATAAAGCTGTTTAATAATGAGACTTGATTGAGTTAAAAATAGCATGGTAAAAGGAAAGAGTCAAGAACCCTGGTTTCAAGCCCTGGATCAGTTAAGGCTGACTCTGAACTGAGGGTTGTGAACTGGACAATCTCTATGGTCTCTTGACATTTTCAAACTCTGTCATGGTCCCAGTAAGCATATGAAATGCCATCAGCAGCCTACTCTTGCAGTCCTGTAGTTTCATTAGTAAATAAGCTGACTCTTCAGCAAATGTCCAATCTCACTTGAAAGGTGTATAGTATACATGTAGATATATTTTAAAAACATTAATGATATCCCAAGCTTCAACAACCAGACCACAACAGAACATTGGCACCAACATGTTTATCTGGAAGAAAAAGTAACAGAGAATATATCATTAGAGAGGATAACTACAATAAAAATCTCAGGATTGGAAAGCCTGAACAATACCAATTTACCACAAGAGTCCACAAATTGAAGGCCACATTTGCCAGACATGGAATTCCTAAAAGGATTATCTCTGACAATGAGCCACAGTCGTCCTCAAAGGAATTTCCACATTTTGCCAAAACATGACATTTTGAACACTTCACAGTCAGTCCACATTACCACAGAGCCAAGCCCTTTACAAGGGGTTAGTGGTGAAAAGCTGAAAGAATGAAACTCTAAAACACGTTGGAACATGCTAAGACTAATGATGAAGGCCCCTGCCTCAGACTATTTGCAGCAAGGAATGTATTGTGGGCAACTTTCAATTCCCCTTTCCCAGTTATTATAGCCTTAGCATCTCCCCTCAACACTATTATCTATGCGTGGAATGCAAGGGCCTATGGAAGTGAATCTGCTCCTCACACAAATATTGTAAAACTGAATAAAAACAGATATGATAAACAACTCACACCACCAAGCCCTGGTCTAACCCCTCAGTCTGTGAAATCCTATCCCTTAGAAATTATGGTTGACACCAAACACTGAAATAGGAGATATTCTTGCTGGTGATGGTTTGTGTTTAAGATTACCCCAGAGTCCCACAGGGAACATTCTAGAAAAGATTGACATTTTGTTTAATTAGTGCAAGTGTGGTTTGAAAATCTAATATGGGTCTAGACCTGTGCTGATGAAGTACAATCCCGCCTTAGTCAAGGCTTTTTCAGTGGCAAGTAACAGAAGTCACTCAAGCTATCTTAAGGAAAAAAATGAGAATTTATTGCATAGATCATAGGGGTATATTATGGAAGCCAAGAGCAAGTCACGCAGTTGGTCCTCATTTTGAAGACTATAGTTAGGAACTGGAAAGGTATTAGAGTCAAGGCAGAATGTGGTCCTTATCTCTACATTTCTTGTACATTTTGTTTCTTTTCTCTCCCTGCTTATAGCATAAGATGGTTGCCTGTGATAGGTGGCCTCCAAAATGACCTCAATGATCTCCACATCTTCATATTAACACACTCATGTAATCCCTTAGACCTGAGTGTGGACTGGACCCTGTAACTCCTAGTATAGAATACAACAGAAATAATAATATGTCACTTCCAAGATTAGGTTAAAGAGATATCCTGCACACTTTCACTCTTCATTCATTCTGAGTGAAACCAGCTGTTATTTTAAAATCTGATCCATGAAGAGTCCCACACAGAAAGGAACTGAGGGAGTCCTCCAAATAACAGCCAATAAGAAAATGAGACCCTCTGTCCAACAGCTCATGAGGAATGGAATCCTGTCAACAACCACACCAGTGAGTGGTTGGAAATGGATTCAACCTCAGGTAAGCTTTCAGATGAGACTGCAGCCCCAGCCAAAACCCTGATGGAAACCTTGTGAGAGATCTTGAGGCAGAGGCATCTAAACAACTTGCATGGAGATTCCTGACCCAAAAAAACTGAGTTAATAAATGTTTATTGTTAAAAGCCATTAAATTGGGGGGAAAATGTTTATGTATAGATACATAATACAGATTTTCGTACCATAACAAATACCCAAAAATATGGGAGTGGCTTTAGGACCAGGAGGTGGATGGAGGCCAAAAGGGTTATAAGGAGCATGTTTAGAGAAAGCCTAAATTGCCTTGAGCACATTTTTAGTCAAAATCTGGACTTTGGGGATGCTGCCAGTGAGGGCTCAAAAAAATTTAGGGGCATGTTATTGAAAACTGAAAAAAGGAGATCTTTATTACGTAAGGGTCAAAAGCTTAGCAACACTGTCATCTGTAGTTATGTGGAAAGCAGAAAATGTTCCTAATAAAGTGTATGATCTGGTTAAGTAGATTTCTAAGTAGAATGCTGAAAGCACCACCTGGTTTCCTCTTACAGATGTGAGAGAAAAGAAATAAATAGAAGGACTATTAAACAAAAAGAGACCAGGAATTAATAATTTTTAAAATTTGAAGCCACTTCAAATGGCAAACAATTCTAAAATTTAAAAACATGGTTTCCAAGTAAGGAGCAAATAAAGAGCACTGCTAGGAGAACATGGTTGAAAGATGAAGTTCAGAGTACGACTGTAAAACTTTTTGTTCAGACCTCAGAAAAAAATAGGCGATGCCTAATAGTATTATTCAATCACACAAAAGTGCCTTTACAAAGACTTTTGTAAAGAGTTTCTCAAACAAAAGTTCTTCTAAGGAGCTTACATATACTGTCCCTTGTTCATTTCAGCAGAGGCTCAATGTGAAGAAAGGCTTTTCCCAAAGATATTTATGAGTATGGACTTTATCTAATGGCAATTCTAACTCCAATGACATTCATAGGAAGCCCACAATATTTCTGAGAGAATTATATCAGCAGACTGCCATCTTAGACTCAAAGGGACAGAGGCAGTGCAAAAAGAAAAGAGGGAGCTCAACACCCCCAAATTTAACTACTAGGAAGCAGGCTGAGAAAACTACTCAGCTGAAAAATGTTACCTTTTATATAAAAAGAAGAATGATCCACAGGTTGCATCCAAGATACCCAGAAAACAGAACCATGGAGTACTATACTCAGGCCTTGAGACATAGTCAAGGAATTCCAACATTTGCTTGTCCAGATTTCAGAATTGCTATAAACTAGTGACTCCTTTGTGGCTTCTATTTCTCCATGTCTTTTTGAACAGGAATGGACTGGTTAATCTATGCCTGTCCCATAATTGTGTATTATGTGTAATGAGGGCAGATAATTTATCTCTTTAGTCTTACATGTCTACAGATTGAGAGGAACCATACTCAAGGAGCTGTACTTAAGGAACTAAGGTGCCTCATCCAAACCTGGAACTGATTTAGATAATGAAGTTCTGGACTTTGAACTGATACCGTAATGCCATACTTCTGGGAAGGAGTGACTGTACTTTGCATGCAGGAGAGACAAGAATCCTTGGGGGTCAGAGGGTAGACTGTGGTAAGCATCCTCTAAGATGACCTTCAATACCTGCTTCCTGATAATTACATCCTTGTGTAATCATCTACCCTTTGGTATGGAACGGACCTAGTCACTTCCTTTTAATGGACAGAATATGGCAAAAGTTATGAAATACCACTTCCAGGATTAGGTTACAAAGAGACTGTAGCTTCTATTTTGTGCATTCTCCCTCTTTCATGCTCTTGTCCTCTGATCAAAGCCAGCTTCCCTGTGGAGAGCCCCATAAAGCAAGGAACTCAGGGACGCTCTTAACCAACAACCGGTGAGGAACTGAGACTGCCTGTCCAACAGCCCATGAGGAACTGACTCCTTCCAAAAACCATGGGAGTGAGAAGAGAAACAGATCCTACCTCAGCCAACCCTTCAGATAATACCACAGTCCTGTCCAGTCAAAGTATATAGAACTTGGATTGCAGCCTTGTGAGAGGTAATAAGGTAGAGGTGCATATCTAAGCCATTCCTTAGATATACACCTAGATAACCAATGTTTCTTGTTTAAAAATGTTAACTTTTGGGTGATTTGTTATACAGCAATAAGTAACTATTACAATGGCCCAGCCCTGCGGCCCTGTGCCTATTGCTCTGGCACCACCAACTAATAGGTCCCAGTATCTGATTCCCAAATTCCCAAGAGAAAGATTCTGATTGGCCCAAATTGCCTTGGGTGCCTACCATTGGTACAAACAGCTATGTCTGTGGAGACAACAAAGTTGTTTGGTACAGTTATAGCCACAGGGTTTCGGTCCTGTGAGTAGAGATCAGTTCTTAGAGAAAAGGAAGTAAGCCAGTAAAAAGTTTCTTTGAAAAGGAAATCCACCTCTAGTTGGGAAGATGAAACACTTGAAGTAAACAAAGACTTCTGAGGGCAATAAAAGATTAACTACAGGCCCCATGTCCCGATTACCTCAAACACAGTCTAGGGCTGTACCTACTGTGACACTAAAACAACGAGGAAGTTCTGTTACTAGAATTACTTTGTTTGCTAGGGGTTTTTTTTTAATCCATTAAGCTAGTTGTTGAGCAGAGTGCTGAGAAAACAATCAATTGATTGAATCCATTTGTTGACATAAAAAGAAAAGGAGGAAAGCAGGTGTCATACTAGCAAACAAATGCTCCTCTTTGATTGAAGGAAAATCTCTAAAATGTTAGTGATCTACATGGCATGACTGCTCCAATAAATCCTCTTAAAAATTGGTATCTTGTTATGATTGCACAAAAATTATGTTGGAAAGAGGATTATTAAGGGCTAAAGATCTCTCTGAGACCAGAAACATCATGGTTGGATGACGCCAGGAAACAAGCTTCTTATTCCTATCCTTGATATTAAAGTTTTCCGAATGATAAAAACTATATATTACCAAAATGCTGTCTCATAGATTACAAAAATAAGAAGTGAGCTAGCAAAGGTGAGGACTGACAGTACAAAGAGGTGGGAGAAAAAAAATTAGAAATAGGTCAGAAATGGGCTTTAAGTCTAGAAGCAATAGAGAATATAATCTGATTATTTATAGCACTAATTTATACCTAGAATTTTAAAAGTGAAATTTAAAGGTTAGAGATAGAAGTTCAAAGAGTAGTGCTTCCAATCTGTCAGCTAGGTAAACTGGGACAGAGAAAAGCTACAATCATTAGCTGCACAATCACACCCCATCCCCCCACCACTACCAAAATTTGTTTTCTCCAAGTCTCTGTTACAACCCTGTTCTGTCACATCACTGAGCAGCTCACAGTTCTAATACCACTATTACTAGTAATATCAGCAACAGTTACTATTTATTGTGTCCTGGCCAAGTCTTAAGCAATGAAGTAAACACCTTTGGTACATAACATCACTTAATTCTCGAAACACTTAACTCTCTATAACGTGGTTACTATTAAGTTCTTCATTCAGTACATGAAGAAACTCACCTAAGGCTGAGGGAGATTTACAAAACTTGTGCAAAGATGCACAGCTGGAAAGCGAAAAAGCTGGAATTTGAACTAACTTCAAAGTCCATGACCACTATGTTAGCCTCCCATGATATTTCATTTGCTAAGCACTTATATGTTATCACTGTGCTACAAGCTTAGCTTACATTATCTCATTAGGTTAGCACAACTGCCTATAAGGTTTGATTATACCATTTTACAAAACAAGAATCTAAGTAAATGCACTGGTCACCAGACTATTGTCTATTAACCCTCCAGCTAAAATGAACCACTACTTAAGTAATTACCATGTGCAAAGTGACTACTTAAAAAGAACCAGCTTTGGGACTTCCCTGGTGGTGCAGTGGTTAAGAATCTGCCTGTCGATCAGAAACAAGAAAGAACTAAAATCCTGCGGCCTGTGGAACAAAAACCACATTCACAGACAGATAGAAAAGATGAAAAGTCAGAGGGTTATGTACCAGATGAAGGAACAAGATAAAAGCCCAGAAAAACAGCTAAATGAAGTGGAGATAGGCAACCTTCCAGAAAAAGAATTCAGAATAATGATAGTGAAGGTGATCCAGCACCTCAGAAAAAGAATGGAGGAACAGATCAAGAAGATGCAAGAAATGTTTAACAAAGACCTAGAAGATTTAAACAACAAAAAAACTGAGATGAACAATACAATAACTGAAATGAAAACTACACTAGAAGGAATCAATAGCAGAATAACTGAGGCAGAAGAACGGATAAGTGTCCTCGAAGAGAGAATGGTGGAATTCACTGCCGCAGAACAGAAGAAAGAAAAAAGAACGAAAAGAAACAAAGACAGCCTAAGAGACCTCTGGGACAACATTAAACGCAACAACATTCACATTATAGGGGTCCCAGAAGAAGAGACCGAGAAAGAACCCGAGAAAATATTTGAAGAGAATATAGTTGAAAACTTCCCTAACATGGGAAAGGAAATAGCCACCCAAGTCCAGGAAGCACAGTGAGTCCCATACAGGATGAACCCAAGGAAAAACACACAGAGACACATAGTAATCAAATTGGAAAAAATTAATGACAAAGAAAAATTATTGAAAGCAGCAAGGGAAAAGTGACAAATAGCATACAAGAGAACTCCCATAAGGTTAACAGCTGATTTCTCAGCAGAAACTCTACAAGCCAGAAGGGAGTGGCATGATATACTTAAAGTGATGAACCTACAACCAAGAAGGGAAGAACCTACAACCAAGATTACTCTACCCTGCAAGGATCTCATTCAGATTCGATAGAGAAATCAAAAACTTTACAGACAAGCAAAAGCTAAGAGAATTCAGCACCACCAAACCAGCTCTACAACACATGCTAAAGGAACTTCTCTAAGTGGGAAACACAAGAGAAGAAAAGGACCTACCAAAACAAACCCCAAACAATTAAGAATATGGTCATAGGAACATACATATCAATAATTACTTTAAACATGAATGGATTAAATGCTCCAACCAAAAGACACAGGCCTGCTGAATGGATACAAAAACAGGACCCATATAAATGCTGTGTACAAGAGACCCACTTCAGACCTAGGAACACATACAGACTGAAAGTGAGGGGATGGAAAAGGATATTCCATGCAAATGGAAATCAAAAGAAAGCTGCAGTAGCAATACTCATATCAGAAAAAATAGACTTTAAAATAAAGAATGTTACAAGAGACAAGGACACTACATATGATCAAGGGATCAACTCAAGAAGAAGATGTAACAATATATATATATATGCATCCAACATATGAGCACCTCAATACATAAGGCAACTGCTAACAGCTATAAAAGAGGAAATCGACAGTAACACAATAATTGTGGGGGACTTTAACACCTCACTTACACCAATGGACAGATCAGCCAAAACGAAAATAAATAAGGAAACAGAAGCTTTAAATGACACAATAGACCAGGTAGATTTAATTGATATTTATAGGACATTCCATCCAAAAACAGCAGATTACACTTTCTTCTCAAGTGCACATGGAACATTCTCCAGGAGAGACCACATCTTGGGTCACAAATCAAGCCTCAGTAAATTTAAGAAAATTGAAATCATATCAAGCATCTTTTCTGATCACAACACTATGGGATTAGAAATGAATTACAGGGAAAAAACATAAAAAGCACAAACACACGGAGGCTAAACAATACATTACTAAATAACCAAGAGATCACTGAAGAAATCAAAGAGGAAATCAAAAAATACCTAGAGACAAATGACAATGAAAACATGATGATGCAAAACCTATGGGAGGCAGCAAAAGCAGTTCTAAGACAGAATTTTATAGCTATACAAGCCTACGTCAAGAAACAAGAAAAATCTCAAATAAACAATCTAACCTTACACCTAAAGCAATTAGAAAAAGAAGAACAAAAAACCCCCAAAGTTAGCAGAAGGAAAGAAATCATAAAGATGAGATCAGAAATAAATGAAAAAGAAATGAAGGCAATGATAGCAACGATCAATAAAACTAACAGCTGGTTCTTTGAGAAGGTAAACAAAATTGATAAACCATTAGCCAGACTCATCAAGGAAAAGAGGGAGAGGACTCAAATCCATAAAATTAGAAATGAAAAAGGAGAAGTTACAACAGACACCTCAAAAATACAAAGCATCCTAAGAGACTACTACAAGCAATTCTATGCCAATAAAATGGACAACCTGGAAGAAATGGACAAATTCTTAGAGAGGTGTAACTTTCCAAGACTGAACCAGGAAGAAACAGAAAATATGAACAGATGAATCACAAGTAATGAAATTGAAACTGTGATTAAAAATCTTCCAACAAACAAAAGCCCAGGACCAGATGGCTTCACAGGTGAATTCTATCAAACATTTAGAGACGATCTAACACCTATCATTCTCAAAGTCTTCCAAAAAATTGCAGAGGAAGGAACACTCCCAAACTCATTCTATGAGGCCACCATCATCCTGATACCAAAACCAGACAAAGATTCTACAAGAAAAGAAAATTACAGACCAATATTACTGATGAATATAGATGCAAAAATCCTCAACAAAATACTAGCAAACAGAATCCAACAACACATTAATAGGATCATACACCATGATCAAGTGGGATTTATCCCAGGGATGCAAGGGTTCTTCAATATACGCAAATCAATCAATGTGATACACCATATTAACAAATTGAAGAAAAACCGTATTATCATCTCGATAGATGCAGAAAACGGTTTTGACAAAATCCAACACCCATTAATGATAAAAACTCTCCAGAAAGAGGGCATAGAGGGAACCTACCTCAACATAATATAGGCCATATATGACAAACCCACAACAAACATCATTCTCAAGGGTGAAAAACTGAAAGCATTTCTTCCAAGACCTAGGGAGACAAAAGACCTGTATGTAGAAAACTATAAGACACTGATGAAAGAAATTAAAGATGATACCAACAGATGGAGAGATATACCATGTTCTTGGATTGGAAGAATCAATATTGTGAAAATGACTATACTACCCAAAGCATTCTAAAGATTCATTGCAATCCCTATCAAATTACCGTTGGCATTTTTTACGGAACTAGAACAAAAAATCTTAAAATTTGTGTGGAGACACAAAAGACCCCGAATAGCCAAAGCAGTCTTAAGGGAAAATAATGGAGTGGGAGGAATCAGGCTCCCTGACTTCAGACTATACTACAAAACTACAGTAATCAAGACAATATGGTACTGGCATAAAAACAGCAACATAGATCAATGGAACAAGATAGAAAGCCCAGAGGTAAACCCATGAACCTATGGTCAACTAATCTATGACAAAGGAGGCAAGGATATACAATGGAGAAAACACAGTCTCTTCAATACGTGATGCTGGTAAAACTGGACAGCTACATGTAAAAGAATGAAATTAGAACACTCCCTAACCCCATACACAAGAATAAACTCAAAATGGTTTCGAGACCTAAATGTAAGACCGGACACTATAAAGCTGCTAGAGGAAAACATAGGAAGAACACTCTTTGACATAAATCACAGCAAGATATTTTTTGATCCACCTCCTAGAGTAATGGAAATAAAACCAAAACTAAACAAATGGGACCTAATGAAACTTAAACGCTTTTGCACAGCAAAGGAAACCATAAAAAAAGACGAAATGACAACCCTCAGAATGGGAGAAAATATTTGCAAATGAATCAACGGACAAAGGATTAATCTCCAAAATATATAAACAGCTCGTGCAGCGCAATATTAAAAAAACAAACGACCCAATCCCAAAATGAGCAGGAGACCTAAATAGACGTTTCTCCAAAGAAGACATACAGATGGCCAAGAAGCACATGAAAAGCTGCTCAACATCACTAATTAATAGAGAAATGCAAATCAAAACTACAATGAGGTATCACCTCACACCAGTTAGAATGGGCATCATCAGAAAATCTACAAACAACAAATGCTGGAGAGGGTGTGGAGAAAAGGGAACCCTCTCGCACTGTTGGTGGGAATGTAAATTGATACAGCCACTATGGAGAACAGTATGGAGGTTCCTTAAAGATCTAAACATAGAATTACCATATGACCCAGCAATCCCACTTCTGGGCATATACCCAGAGAAAACCATAATTCAAAAAGACACATGCACCCCAGTATTCATTGCAGCACTATTTTCAATAGCCATGTCATGGAAGCAACCTAAATGCCTGTCGACAGATGAATGGATAAAGAAGACGTGGTACATATATACAATGGAATATTACTCAGCCATAAAAAGGAACAAAATTGGGTCATTTGTTGAGACGTGGATGGATCTAGAGACTGTCATACGGAGTGAAGTAAGTCATAAAGAGAAAAACAAATATCCTATATTAAGGCATATATGTGCAACCTAGAAAAATGGTACAGGTGAACCAGTATGCAGGGCAGAAGTTGAGAGTCAGATGTAGAGAACAAACGTATGGACACCAAGGGGAGAAAGCCGCGGGGTGGGTGGGTGTGGGTGTGTGATGAAATGGGTGATTGGGATTGACGTGTATACACTGATGTGTATAAAATTGATGAGTAATAAGCACGTGCTGTATAAAAAAGAAAAATTAAATTAAATTAAAAAAAAAAAAGAATCTGCCTGTCAATGCAGGGGACACAGGTTCGATCCCTGGTCTGGGAAGATCCCATGTGCCACAGAGCAACTAAGCTCACACACCACAACAACTGAAGCCCGCACACCTAGAGCTGGTGATCCACAAGAAGAGACACCACCGCAATGAGAAGCCTGTGCACCACAACAAAGGGTGGCCCCGCTTGCCGCAGCTAGAGAAAGCCCAAGCGCAGCCATGAAGGCCCAACAGAGCCAAAAATAAACAAATTAATTAAAATAAAGTTATAATGATACTTAAAAAAATAAGAACAAGCTTTGTAGATAATGTGTTTTATGATGACTATAATTGGTGAACAATGTACAAACATCATACAGGGAACCCCTAGTTTTATGGAATACTAAACTCAGAGTAAACTTTTTCTCTTTGTCTTATTTTAGAAGTCAAGGAAGACTCCTTTCTGCTGTGTATCCATTTATATATAGCCCCTACACAGAAGTCAACGGGTGTTTCAAGCACAAGCAAGACAGATGTAGCTGCTGGGGTGGGATAGAAGATGATTAGCAGCATGCAGACTGTTATGCTTATGTTGTTCTGTGTTGACATCTGATAAGGCTATTCTTGTCTGTGTTTACATGTCCCATTCATCTGGTTCAACCACACACGGTTTTATTAATATTATTGATGGTTACTATAACAACAAGCATGTGAATGTACTTTAGCTATGAAATTGTGACAAGTATTTGGTTGATCACAGTCCGTAAATTTCATCATAGGGATGATCTCCAAGGGTGAAAGGAGATGGAACAGGACATCACCGGATGGACACTTGCTTTGATCTCATTGAGGAAACTTACATAATGATTTCTCCTAGAAAAGTTTCTTTCCAGGGGCTTCCTCTGGAAATTTGGAGTTGTTTGACCCTTGGAGAAAAGCCAGTAACTCAACCAAAGATTCTTCCTAGACCATAAATAGCATTCTGAGTTTGCATCCTCCATCTTCATTACTTTTCCTCTCCTGGCCCTCTCAGCCCCTTCACTATTCAGGACATTAATGGAATAAAGTCAAATACTGGAAACTGGGTGATCTTCTTGTAGCTCTGGCATCTTAGGTGACATTCCTTTGGACTGCAGATACGTGCTAAAGTTTATGCTGGATATTGTGAGGAGGGAAAAGAAGGGGAAAGATGGTGGATATCTAAGACAGGTAAACCACTCGCTGCCGTTGAGGAATTTGTGGTCTTGTTTAAGGGGTAGGATGACTGAAAGGGTTTAGGCTTAGTTTAGGACTTTGGCTTTTATAACCAGGAGAATCCAGGGCAAACCAGGATGAGTTAGCCACTCTATGAAGTTAGTCTGGGAAACTCACTTCATCTACATAGAACTCATATCTCCCAACTCTAAAAATGAATTTAAAATTTTAACTTCTTTGCCTTAATTCACAGTAACCCATATCCAACAGGAGAAAAAAAAAATGCATGAAATCTTTAAAAGACAGAGTACAGAGATGCCAGCCATGTCTGATCCTAGAGCGTTGGCTCCAGAGAGACAGGAAATCGGGACATCGCAACGTCCATGATCTCAAAAGCTTAGTTTCTCCCTGTGGTACCCCTGGTCTCTTTGAAGCAATGGAGTACCATTTAACAGATTGACTCCATGAAGGTATCTAGTGATTCCCAGGATGTAGCTTATACACTGGAAGGACCTGGTTCAACCAATATTGAACAACCAATCTTAAAACTCCCAACACACAGCTGCATGTTTAGGATGAATGAGATATGATCAGTAAAGTATTTTGATTTTTGAGGGGTTACATCTTTAAATACAGCAAAGAAGATACCAGATTGAGGTGCTCCATTTAATGTATTGGTTAAGACACATTGGTTAAGTGTATTGGTTAAGTGGGTGAGAGAGGGTAAGGGAAAGAGACAAGTCATCCTGTGTTGATTTCACATCACCATCCCTCTTCTAGTGAGAGAAGAGCAGTCACTGAGCTTAGAATCATCTATTATTCATTTTCTCCAAAGAAATAGGAGTGCTATGAGAATTAAATGTTGGTGCAGGGGAGGAGTACACTAAAAGCCTCTCCTTCTCCCAATTTAGAACATAGTTGGGAGAAGGTAGGAACAGAGTCTTCTCCTCCAGGAGAGTAGCAAAGGCAACACTGTCCATCCATCTTGGCTCAGCTCAGCCAATAAAGAAAAAGATACTCTACCCAAAGCATTGTCAGAGCTTATGGGCTCTGTGTGAATGAGGCTGAGGAGACAGCTATGACACTCTGAGGCTACACAGATGATCCATCACGTCCCTTTCTGTGCCCAGGAAGGCTTGGTGCCTGTTATGCGTTGAATTGTGCCCCGCAAAAAGATATGTTGATGTCCAAACTCCTGGTACCTGGGAATGTGACCTTATTTGGAAATAAGTTCTCTTCAGATGTAATCAAGTAAAGATGAGGTCTTACTGAATTAGAACGGGCCCTGATCTAATGGCTGGTGTCCTTATAAGAAGAGGAAATTTGGACACAGAGACACAGAAGAACAACATGTGATGACAAAAACAGAGATTAGAGTGAGGCATCTGCAAGCCAAGGAATGCCAAGAATTACTGGCAGCCTCCAGAAGCTAAGAGGAAGGCATGGAACAGACTCTCCCTGAGACAGAACCTTTCCGACACCTTGATTTTGGAATTTTGACCTCCAAACTGTGAGAGAATAAATTTCTGTTGTATTAAGACACACAGTGTGCGGCAGCTTTTTATGGCAAACCTAAGACACTAATACAGAAGTCAAGGGTCTGTCCTTGGCAAAACAGTGAAGCAGGTATCTCTGGGAACTGAAATTCTTGCCTGATTTATTGTACTCACCTCATTCCACCTTGCTCACCTTCCCTCCACCCTCCATATCTATGCTACAGACATACTACTAAAATCCAAATCCTTCCGTGGTTCTCCACAGTTTGCACATGGTAGAAGCAGACCTACAAACACTGCCGAACATGGACACCATCCATCTTTGTAGCCCTCTCTTGCCTCACTCATTGTATATAGTCCCTTAAAACTACACTTCTTTTTTACTCCTTGGTGATTTCACGCAGATGTGTTCTTTGCCAATGTAAAGATTCAACTCAAATATCACCTCCCTTGGAAGGCTTTCTTCACCTCTGTAGGTGAAGAATTTGATCTCCCTTCTCTGGCATAGAGCGTCAAAAACTCTTGGAATCTCCTGAGTGACAGAAGTGTCTTTGTTATGCTAATGTGTGACTCTTGGTGGGTCCCTAGATAGCTCCAGGATGGAGGCAGGTCACCAGAAGAAGGTTGTGACTTTCAGTCCCCAGACCTTCAGGGAGTGAAGTAGGACTGGAGATTGAGTTCAGTCATGTGGCCAATGACTTGATTAATCGTGCCTATGTAATGAAACCCCAATAACTCTGGATATCAAGCTCGTGGAGCTCCCTGGTTGGTGAACACACTAATGGGCTGAGAGGGTGATATACTCTGACTCCACCAGGACAGGGTGTAGAAGCTCTGTACTCCCTATCAGAACCTATCCTATGTGTATTCTTTATAATAAAACTATAATAATTATAGTACTTTCATGAGTTCTGTGAGTTGTTCTAGCAAATTTTCACACCTGAGGAGATTATGGAGACCCTTGAATTTACAGTCAGGCACTCAGAAGAGCAGATGACCTGGGACCCCTCAAAATGCAGCTTGCATGTGAAGTAAAGGCAGTCTTGTAGAGGACTGACCCTTTAATTTGTAGAGTCTGAGTCTAACCCCAAGTGGTTAGTGTCAGAATTGTATAGTAGTACACCCAGTTGGGTTTTGAAACAGGATAACCTTCTATTCCTCCTCTCCACCTCTTCTGCAGCTGGTGTTAGAATCTGTGTTGCTTTTACATGTGCACAAGAAATCACCTCTGCAATCAATCCATGTTGTCTGATTGGGACTAATCCCATTTCTTCAGCTCCAGAATAAGCATTTGACCCAGACCTGGCCAATAAGAGTATTCCATTTTCCCTGGTTGCTTCAGAATAGGCATGTGATCCAAGTCAGCTCAAGGAGATCAGTTTGACAGAAAAACACCCTCTTTCCATTAGGGTTGTTAAGCAGATAAGCAAGACCACAGCTCCCTAACCCATCCTTGGCACTATTTGCAGAGAATTTGCCTGAGAATGATGTCAACACACACAAAAAAGAAAAGCTAAGAGACAATTGTTCTAATAGAGTTTTTGAGACACTGAATATAGCTGTGTTTGAAATACCTCCTGAACCTCCTAATTATATTAATCAGTAAATTCTCTCTTTTATCCAAGTTGTTTTCAGCTAAGTTTTCTGTCACTTGCAACCAAAAGAATCTTGACAATAGACCGTCCTCCCAAAGCCCACCCATGCCTCTCATTTCTATCATCACACTCATTATAATTGTCGATTTGTTTGCCTAGCTCAAGAGAAGAATGATTATGTCTTATTTGTCTTTACAGTCTGCAATATCTACTTCAATGCCTAGAATGGTAGTGTCCAAAACATATTTTTTGCATGAGTGTTGGGTAACTAACCACCTCTTTCACAAGTGCTCATTTCCTCTCTCTTGGCATCCCTTTCTCCCTCTCATCTTCACCCCCAGCATAGTCTCATTCACAGAACAAGAGAGGGGACAAAGGTACCACTCTAGAAATTGAAAAAAATGAATTGTAGCCCTTGTTCTGCTTTTTTCAAGATATGTAACCTTAGCTGATCCTCTTCTGTCTGTCTAGCCTCAGTAAAGTGAGCAATATCTGAAGATCCTCTAAGGGAAAACCTTGCGTGACTCTAATACCCTGCTAAACTACTAGTTAAGAAGTAAGACAATACCTTACTAAGGACTAAGCTACGAGTTTTCCCTGGAATTGCTGCATTTTAAGAGATGATTCCTGAAGACTGAGAAACTTTAGAGGATTAAAGAGATGAAACTACAAAGGTGGAATGATAAGCTATAGATAAAACTACCTGGTAGGTGTGCCCAGCTTAGTGGTCCCATACATCACCTCTTCCTTGGGTTTTGCCATTGAAACCACTATTGGAAAGTTACAGGATAGGACTAACTGCAAAAGATGGAATGTGGTCAAGTCTCTCCAATATGTGCACTACCCTACTCCCAACTCAAATCATCAGAATAAAATCATAATCCAGAACTTGCCCAAAACCCACAGATTGGGTAAGTGGCTCATTCCAGGACATTGACACTATGTCCCCAAGCTCAAAAGGAAAACAGTTGTTACAAGAAAAAGGCAGAAGGACCCAGCGAAGAAAACAGGCTAAACTATGTCTTTCAACACTTACCAAACAGGAATAAGACCTATTGTCCACTTGGGAGATTGTCATAGGCCTCTAGGTTCTTATGGACAGCCATGTCTTTTTCTCCTGCAGGTATGAACTTAAATGTCTTTATTTTAGGCTAAATTCCCCTCAAGGGTAAAGCTAGAAGAATTTCGAGAACCATTGAACAGGACACATGTAATGAATCTGGTGTTCCCCACCTGCACCTGCCCACCCAGACTGAGTCTTAACAGGGCATCAAGAAAGTGAGCTTTGACCGCATGGAGTCCACTTTTGTTTCACCCAAGCCCCGAGACCATGCCTAGTAGAAGCAAGTGGAGGCAAAGAGGATCAGGCCTTGGATTATTATTATTATTCAGGCCTTGGATTACTCCTGATACCCTCCCCGGGGTTGAGAGAGGCTAGCTATTGTAAAGGGTGGCGGGGTGGACCAAAATAGAGAGGAAAGAATATGTTTTCAAATTATCCAGGCCAGATTATCACACAGTTTTTACTTTCCTCCTGAATAGACAACAAATGACACAACTAGGAGATTCCCAGAGATAACTATAAAGTAAAGGCCAAATACAAGACTGCTCACGAAAAAAAAAAATGACTTTTTAAAACTCCAGGGAGAAACTACTGCCCACCGAGAGCCCACCTCTCTGTACAAAAAGACAAAACAAAACAAAATTGTCCCCACTTGCTCCATATCTTTAAAACTTCAATTCCTTGATTTAAGACCTTAATTTCTGTTACAGTACATGATCTCCTAGGAAGGTAACATTTTAAGTCACTATCAGCTACCTTAACCTTAAGGTGAATGAGTTCCTATTCTTTACTGGAGTAACTTTAATGAGCGAGGGAAGCCAGAAAAGAAGTAGAGGAAGACAGGAAAGGAGTGAGAGAGAAGGAGCGTGATCATGAAGGAAGCTGTTCACAGAAGAGACAGGGAAGGCTAAGACTACTGCCTGCATAACTTTGCAAAGAGGTTGTCCTAGTGAGGCGAAATCAAAATTCTTAAACATGATCCTTTGAAAGTACTTACAATGAGGACCTACAAATCAACTAAGAATCATCCCTGGAAAGAACCCTAGAGTTCGTGGAAATAATCCTGCGTTAGCATAGCAGGAAGCACTCCTTCCATCTTCAATCACCGTAACAGCTTTATTTCTGAACTGTCTTGCTCCTCCCGTCCACACAGGCATAATCTGGATTTCTTTCAGAGAGAATTAAGCATCTCCCTACCAATCTCATCTCTCTGACACAAGGTGTGGAAGGCTACAGGTCATTGCTCTACAGTTTGCAGTTCTTGGGCTACTGCCCTCAGGTTCTTCACACTGCAGTTTCTAAAGAAAGAACCTCAGAAAAGAAACACATTAGCAAAAGTTCTTAAACTGTGGGAAGAACCGACAATTTTCTCTTGGGTAAGAGCACCCTCTGGTGGTGAATATCTGTATTATGGCCTGGCATCTCCATCTGGACGTATGCTGGGCTCAACCATAAATCCCTCCAGATGGAATGTATTCCAAGATCTCTCTTGGTAGCATAACAATCCACTGAAATTGAAGTTATAAGGTCTTGGTCTATGGCCTTGCTCTATTAATCCTAGCGTGTGACTTTGGCTTAGTCACCTTTCTCAGCCTCACTTCCACTATTAAAAGTAGGAAAACAGGGGCTTCCCTGGTGGCGCAGCGGTTGAGAGTCCGCCTGCCCATGCAGGGGACGCGGGTTCGTGCCCCGGTCCGGGAAGATCCCACATGCCGCGGAGCGGCTGGGCCCGTGAGCCATGGCCGCTGAGCCTGCGCGGCGTCCGGAGCCTGTGCTCCGCAACGGGAGAGGCCACAGCAGTGAGAGGCCCACATACCGCCAAAAAAAAAAAAAAAAAGACAGTGCCTTCCAAGTTTAATTAAACTTATTGTACTTCTTAGCTTTCACATGTGAGGAAATAAGTTGAGACATTGTAAAATCTCACTTCTCACCCCACTAGTTTTAGCATTCACTGATGTTTCTTATTTAAATTAATTATTCCTCCTATGGTTGCCAGCGGTGATTATCTAATACCATCACGCCTTCTACATTTATTACTTCTACATTTATTATTATTGACTTTCTACTATAAGGAACAGCTTTCTCTTCTCTCCTTTTAGTTATTAATTCATTTGTGTATATCAATGCAGACTCATGAGTTAACTGTTTCATTCAGTAGGTCATAATCCATAACTCTCATTGTCATTTTGATGTTTAACTTGTTCTAGATTTGGCCCCTGGGCTTCTGAGGCTAGTTTCTGCATGCTTGCCATGCCCTCATCATTCTTTGAGCATTTTTTTCTCTCTAACACAACAAGATATTCCAGGTTCATCTTACACTTTTCCCCAGCCCTAGAATCCACCATTTCTTCAAGAGAGTGGTGTTTAGAAACCAAGATCTGGACTCTAGATGTGCTTTTACTACTTCTGAGGAATTGCTTTTCCTAGTCCATTTCAGTGAACAGAACTAGAAAATTATGCACGTGAATACATACATATATATCCTATGCAAACATATACCTGTATGTATATGTACATGCATATATGCACACACATATATACATAAACACACTCACTTTACACTTATTTTACATATAGCCATAAGTTCACACCAGTACCTTCAATTCTAACCCAATATCGCATGGTCCATTTCATTCTAGTTGTGCCCTTTCCATATTTGCTTCTTCCTTCTCTGACAATGAGAAATGCATTTTCTCAAACTCTCATTTTGTAGCTAATCTCCTGACCCTGCAAAGCTGCTGCTCCCCTCTAGCCAGGATCCTGACCCCCACTTGTGCCTACCTGCCAGCCCCATTTTGTGCTATCCTCACATACATCACCATATTTTAATTCTCTGAAAAGTGCTTATTTTCAGTCTACCTTTACTAGAGCATAAAGGTAACCTCACACAATGCTTGGTGTATGGTGTGTCCCCTGTAAATATTTATTGAGTGAATGAATGAACTCCTGCATGCATGCTGTATATGCAGGATCCTGAAATAAAAATTAACTTGGGGGATCATGGGTGGTAGAAGAAGGAGGAGGTGGCAAATTGTTGATAAGTAGTGCTAAAGCAGGTTCTGAAGTGTAAATTCCAGGAAAGTGAGCAGGTGCTATGCTCTCGTGGGCTCCTCTTTACGGAAAGATAATCATATATGAAAGCAAGTGAAAATCTTTATACATTAGTGTAGTTAAAATAAAAAGGATGAAATGTGTGTTCCAGAACATGGACAGCAATCTTCAAAAAGCCAGAGAACTTCTAAAGCCAGTCAAGAACAATATGCTGGGCTTCCCTGGTGGCGCAGTGGTTGAGAGTCCACCTGCCGATGAAGGGGACGCGGGTTCGTGCCCCGGTCCGGGAAGATCCCACATGCCACGGAGCGGTTAGGCCCATGAGCCATGGCCGCTGAGCCTGCGTGTCCGGAGCCTGTGCTCCGCAACAGGAGAGGCCACAACAGTGAGAGGCCTGCGTACCGCAAAAAAAAAAAAAAAAAAAAAAAAAAAAAAGAACAATATGCAGAGAGGATGATGAGAGGGGACTTCCCCTCTGAAAAAAAAGAGTAAAAATTAAAAAAAAAACAAACAGAAAGCTCCTGAAGATGGAGCTGGTGGCCAAGCCAGTGAGACCTCTCAGCCACCTGGGAAGTCAAGGGCCCAAATGGACACCATCACTGAAACCAAAAAAACATAAACAGAGGTGAAGTTAAAATTTCCTGAATAACGAAACCCATGACTTACTGATGACAGTAACTTGGTTACCAGACAAAGCTGCTTTCCTCAGTTTACCAGAAGGAATGTGGAATCATCTTGAGGATTATGCAGATTATAAGAACTCTCAAGGAAATACAGACAATAAGGAATATGTTGTTAATGAAATTATGACATACATAAATGCATATGCAGTATAATATTGGACACTCAGCACTCTACAACTTTGAGACCACAGTATTCTGGAATCCTTGCAGATTATTCTGATATGGTCTAGGTTTATGCAACACCACATCTACTGAGATTATTTGTGTGCATCCAAGCAACATTGGCCTGTGTCTCTCTGGATGTAATCTCTGGATGAGAAGGGCTTTGATTTAATATTAAACTATCTGCACAATTTTCAAATACCTGGCAGAGAATTTTACAACTCTGAATAGTGCCAGCAATTATGAGGTATCATCAGAAAGTTGTGA